>NC_080396.1:5000-314868 GCF_030265065.1 Corythoichthys intestinalis | reverse complement strand
TTATGGATCGATTCGGTACGCTCCATTAGCCACGGGAGCTAAGCTAAGGAAAAGCTACGAGTGACGTCACCCTCGAAATTAATATGGCATGCTGATTGAACACTCTAAATTGTCCGTATTGTCCGTTCAGGCCTATCCAGGGGTGAAAGTGGCTAGAATTTCTTGCCGGAACTCCCCGACATGAAGGTCGCCACAGAGCCAGAAATGTTCTTTATTTTCTTTCTTTTTTTGGGGGGGTGTCAAACCTCTTAAACTACTGAAATGCAAAGAAAACTGTTTTAGCACAGTTATTTCAGTAACACACAAAAACTGATTTTCATTCAAAATTGTTTTTTTTTTTTTTAATGATTTGCAAAATAAAAGTTAACAAAAACAGCAATAACCCCAACCTCCATCTCCTAATGTTTATTTTCCCTAATTTCCTCACATTCTAAATGCCAAATCTCAATTTTAAGAGAATAGGATGTATATTAAAATTGAAGTAATGTAAAGTGATGTAAAAATTTACTTTTTTTTTTTTTTTTTTTTTTTTAAATAATAAAGATATAAGTATCATACATTCAGAAAAATAAGTACAAATGACTTGGAATATATTTTGAAGATCGCGCAAACATTGACTTTTTTTTTTTTTTTTTTTAAATCATAAGGAAATGAATAAGTAGCCAAACATAAATGAACAAATACAGTGCCTTGCAAAAGTATTCGGCCCCCTTGAACCTTGCAACCTTTCGCCACATTTCAGGCTTCAAACATAAAGATATAAAATTTTAATTTTTTGTCAAGAATCAACAACAAGTGGGACACAATCGTGAAGTGGAACAAAATTTATTGGATAATTTAAACTTTTTTAACAAATAAAAACCTGAAAAGTGGGGCATGCAATATTATTCGGCCCCCTTGCGTTAATACTTTGTAGCGCCACCTTTTGCTCCAATTACAGCTGCAAGTCGCTTGGGGTATGTTTCTATCAGTTTTGCACATCGAGAGACTGACATTCTTGCCCATTCTTCCTTGCAAAACAGCTCGAGCTCAGTGAGGTTGGATGGAGAGTGTCTGTGAACAGCAGTCTTCAGCTCTTTCCGCAGATTCTCGATTGGATTCAGGTCTGGACTTTGACTTGGCCATTCTAACACCTGGATACGTTTATTTTTGAACCATTCCATTGTAGATTTGACTTTATGTTTTGGATCATTGTCCTGTTGGAAGATAAATCTCCGTCCCAGTCTCAGGTCTTGTGCAGATACCAACAGGTTTTCTTCCAGAATGTTCCTGTATTTGGCTGCATCCATCTTCCCGTCAATTTTAACCATCTTCCCTGTCCCTGCTGAAGAAAAGCAGGCCCAAACCATGATGCTGCCACCACCATGTTTGACAGTGTGGATGGTGTGTTCAGGGTGATGAGCTGTGTTGCTTTTACGCCAAACATATCGTTTTGCATTGTGGCCAAAAAGTTCAATTTTGGTTTCATCTGACCAGAGCACCTTCTTCCACATGTTTGGTGTGTCTCCCAAGTGGCTTGTGGCAAACTTTAAACGAGACTTTTTATGGATATCTTTGAGAAATAGCTTTCTTCTTGCCACTCTTCCATAAAGGCGAGATTTGCGCAGTGTACGACTGATTGTTGTCCTATGGACAGACTCTCCCACCTCAGCTGTAGATCTCTGCAGTTCATCCAGAGTGATCATGGGCCTCTTGGCTGCATCTCTGATCAGTTTTCTCCTTGTTTGAGAAGAAAGTTTGGAAGGACGGCCGGGTCTTGGTAGATTTGCAGTGGTCTGATGCTCCTTCCATTTCAATATGATGGCTTGCACAGTGCTCCTTGAGATGTTTAAAGCTTGGGAAATCTTTTTGTATCCAAGTCTGGCTTTAAACTTCTCCACAACAGTATCTCGGACCTGCCTGGTGTGTTCCTTGGTTTTCATAATGCTCTCTGCACTTTAAACAGAACCCTGAGACTATCACAGAGCAGGTGCATTTATACGGAGACTTGATTACACACAGGCGGATTCTATTTATCATCATCGGTCATTTAGGACAACATTGGATCATTCAGAGATCCTCACTGAACTTCTGGAGTGAGTTTGCTGCACTGAAAGTAAAGGGGCCGAATAATATTGCACGCCCCACTTTTCAGTTTTTTATTTGTTAAAAAAGTTTAAATTATCCAATAAATGTTGTTCCACTTCACGATTGTGTCCCACTTGTTGTTGATTCTTGACAAAAAAATTAAATTTCATATCTTTATGTTTGAAGCCTGAAATGTGGCGAAAGGTTGCAAGATTCAAGGGGGCCGAATACTTTTGCAAGGCACTGTATAAGTCCAAAGTACACATTGAGAGCTAAGATGTTCTGAACCTGAAATTATGATGAATAAGGCTCAACTCTTTAGTTGCTCTTAAAGATTTGATCCATTTTATGTTGCATTGCCTTTTTTTTGTCACATCAATTCAACAACCTTTTTTTTTTTTTGCTGTTCCAGAAAACATGTACATTTGAACCAATCAGAGCAAACTATCTCTGCTGATCACATGCCGTCCGTGGAATAAAATAAATAATAAATATTGGTGGAAACGGATTACGCTAGACAAGCAATTTATTACGCTTGTTGTTAACACTTGTTTATATAAATCTGATGTTGGTAGATTGTTTTCTTCTTGGAGATGAAATGCATGTGTGGCATTTTAGCATTTTTTTTTTTACATAGCGTTTTGACAGTTGCCGTCATATTTTCAGAATCAAAGCACCGTGTACCAGAACAGCATTCCGGCTCTGAATCTTATACCGGAACTGCCTTCCTGACCGTTGTGGCCCACTTTCACCCCTCGGCCTATCCCAAACAGAGCAAGTCAAGGTATCTGGTGAAAAATGTTCTGGTCTTTATTTTGCAATGTAATGTTGCAATCAATCACAACCCCCTTCAAAAATGGCTATGATAGGTTTTTCCAATATCATTTAGGCCTAATGTTTACATATTCCGTCCAGTTCATCGAAGCGGAGAGAACCGACGGTGAACGCTTATCTTTCAATGCCACTGACGTAGCTACAGGGCCAATCCATTTAGAGCGGGAGGGACGAATAAACAAAATGAATTGGACGTGTACCGACGTCACTGGCAGCAAATATTAAGGGTTCAATTGACTTTGCGTGTCCCGACTTGCAAAAGAGGTAGGTATGGATGGTTAGCATTACTTCTTGGTAGATGTCTCCATGCCGACGGTCCTCTAGTTCCCAAGCTAATCCATCATTTGCATATTAGTAGCAATGAAAGATGCAAACAGAGCCATAATCCTGAGCTGTCTGTCCTTGTGGCTTTCAAGGATTGGCGCACAAATGTGACTGAGAGCCCCAGAGAGCACAGTAAAGAGAAAAAAAGGGTCTCTTTAAAAGCGCTGACGGTGGGTGGTAAGCCCATGAAGTAGCGTAAACGGACACCATTTTCAAATTCAATATAGCAACACTGGTCATTCACTATTTACCAAATCAATCCATGGTTATAGTTACTTCTCAAGTGTATTCTGGTAATTATTACAAAATATCAACTTTACTGTAGAGAGAAGACCAAAAATTGGTTTTATTCCACCTATATCCTTGCATGCACGTTTTTATTCAATTGTAATTCTTGTCGATAAAAGGTTTCCCAATCATCCCGTGACAAATGCACACATGTAAATCTAATTTCTTAGCATTTTGAGGAACTGGGTCATTGAAACAGATTCATTTCATGAATAGAAATAGTTCTTCCCAGCCCCCGATTGGTTTTGAAAACAATTTTGTGTGAGGTCTATTTTTATTGCAGCGTGGGGAAGAAAATTGTGTGGCTTTTTAAATACCAGTGTGGAATTAGACTAAAGTATATACTGTAGACCAGGGGTGTTAAACTCTTCTAATCTTTGTCACGGGCAAAATCTTTCCTTCGCAGGGCCATTTGCTAAATAGGGTTGCCGCGGCCGGAACCGGAAGGCTCGGAAAGATAGACGGCAGAATGAACGCTGAAAAATACACCGACTTCAGTCTGCAAGCGAACTATGACTTGGGAGTAGATTTATTTTCCAGCCAGACAATGATCCAAAGCATACTGCAAAAGCTTCATCAGAATGGCTTTAAAAAAAAAAAAATTTTTTTAAAGCGGGTAAATATTTTGTAGTGGCCGAGTCAAAGCCCAGACCTCAATCCTATAGAGAATTTGGGGCTGGACTTAAAAAGGGTCGTTCATGCCCAATACCAGCGCAATCTGACAAGGCTCGAGCAGTTTTGCATTGAAGAATTGCAGACTTACTCTATCCACAGTGATGTGATTGCCGTCAATGGAAATATTGACTTGAAGGGGGTGAATAATTATGCAAAGAATGATTTTGGTTTCTATATTTTTTGTTGTCATTTTGCCATGAAAAACTTTTTTCCAATAAATCCTTGTGTTCAAAGTGCCAACTTGTTTTAAGAGTGATTAATTAAACAAGGCAAAAGGGAAAAACATCCAAGGGGGTGAATACTTATGATAGGCACTGTACGTAAAGTCACAGTTGTAACTTGGAAGGCGTACCCACAAGTCTTTGCTTCCGCGAATGGGGCTAAGACCTGTGGGTACACCTTCAGAATTGCAACCGCGACTTTACATAGTTGGTGAAATCATGAATGAATCACAACCACCCGGCTCGCTCGCTAAACCTCTCATCAGCCCAGAGATCTAAAAAGCACGAAACGAAAGACTGCGCATGCCCTCTACTGGCTAGCTCAGAACCTACAGGCAACAATAAGTCTGCCATGTATTAATCAGCCCTCCCGGTTCAAATGAATTGGACGTCTGTCCCTGTCAATGGCAGCCAATGAGTTAATGAAACGATGGACAGAAGGACAAATCAAACAAATTAGCCACTTTTGAATTGCATTCAAACTCATGGCTAATGAATGGGACCATCCTGACAATAAACACAGCCGGATAACCTGGTTTCTTTCCAAAATTTCCCGCAATGTCAGCCCCCGGCAGCCAACAAAAGCATATGATTGCCAGCCAGCTTACATCTATTCTCCCATAATAAAGGAAACGGAAAAGACCTAAATTTGGCAAAACTCCCTCGAGAGCTCTAAGAATATATTGCGCTTCTGCTTGCTGCAGGAATAGGTTGATTGTTCTTTGACCAATCCCTTTTTCACAGGGAGATGGAAAAGCGGGACCATTCTATGCTCTCGCCACCTGCGGGAGGGAGTGGTCATGTGGGTCAGGTGCATTGTGAGCTGGGCAACGGGTGGCGCAATCAATTGCTTGAAAGCTGGCTTTAAGTGACTTGTCATGCTCAAGCTGGAATGCACGACTAGAAAAGTGGTTCTCTGGTATCGAAGCCCACGAGTTTCACATGTGCATTTATGGAACCCTTTGGAATGAAATAACTTTTTTTCAAATTCAAAACCAATAAAGTGGTACCTATACTTACGAACGTCTCTACATATGGAATTTTCAGGTTATGACAAGCCTATACAGTATACAGAGTTTACTGAACATAACATACTTAGAGCTGCTCTGCCATTGGCTATTGCCCAGCATTGCTGGCATCCAGTTGTCTAAGAGAGACCTCTACTGTATGTGTACGTTTGTATCCCAGCCTCCTCTTCATCACCCCTCGTGTTCGGACAGCTTTACTTGAGTAAATTAACTCATATTTCTAATGAAATAAACGTTTCTAATGAAATCTAATTTTAACATGTATTGGAAAATGGAACTTTCATTTCACATAGGGTTAGTGTGTTATTTCTTTTTTTATGCCTATATTTTCATTCTATTCTCACATTTTCATGGTGTAAAATGCCCCATAAAATCACACTAGAATGCTGTCTCTTAACTCAATGGCTGCCATTGACGGCCAATCCATTTAGACTGGGAGGGGCAAATGAACATCCGTTCATTCAAAGCCAGAAACTTTGAAAAAAAGGACAGGAAGTGACCCAGAAATGACCCCAAATCAACAAAAAGTGAGTGAAAATCAAGTGAACACATTGGCTGCTACTGACTGCACTAGAGGTCCAGTTCATTTTGACTGGAAGGGGGCGAACGAACGTTCCTTTGGGGCATTTCCTTTGGATTTTGGGGACATTTCTGGGTCAGTTCCTATTCAGCAACCCCAAAATCAACGAGCCGTCAAATGAATCCGTCGGCTTCCAATGACAGCCATAGACGTCAAATCCGTTTGAACTGGAAGGGTAGCAGCGAATGACCATTCATTCCAATTCACGGCAGAAGGATGAAAAGCGCTTGTTTTTCTGTTCACTAGCCATTTTGCAGAATGATTTTCTGACTCATGTATCGATCATTGTTACAGTATATCCCCATATCATGAGAGCATGGTTATCGTGAGCTACCCAGAGGTTCCCACCCCTATGAATTTTAGATTGGGACCTTTGGCCTGAGAACATTTCTGTTATATACTGTATGTTCATCTTGTATTGCACTTACTTTCAGCCTCCTTAACCTGGAACCCATATTCCCGGAACAAAAGCGTTGGTTGGTCTTCCTAATGTTTCAAATCCTCTTATAAACTCAAGCTCATTATCACCCACAAACCTAATCACTTCAATTGGCACAGAGTGACCTAGTTGTTGAAAAAAAAAATGTCCAAAGGATCTTGAAACCAACTTTATCAAGTTTAAACAAATTTATCAAACAAAAAAACAATTCCGTATCAAGAGCGAAAACACCGAAGTAGCCGAGCTACTAAATGAACTCGGGCCCGTTTGATGAATACGTTTGTGACCTATGGATTCACCGCTAAGAATCCTCCCACCCTAGTCAGAAATCTGGATTTTCGTCAGCCTGAACCGAATTACCTGATTAGCGTCAAAGTCTTATTTTACAGCAGGAAAATTTGTTCCCGGCAGTAGGTCTTTACAGCTGCTGCGTGGGTTCTCCTAACTAGTGTTACACGTTGTGTACAGTCTTCTTAACCTTTCACAGGGCACTCATTTGACTCAATATCAACAGAAAGTGCCAGGGAAAAGCCACAAATCTACAGGAAGTGACAAATAAACAGGTACTGACTCAGAAATGGCCTCAAATCAATGCAAAATGCACCCCTGCAGAAACCAGAAAAAATCTCAAAAGACCAAAAAGTTGGGGGGAAAAAGGGCGAAAAAAAAAAAGTATATACTGCCATTCCTGCCACTTCAAACAGATTGGATGCCTATGCCATTAGAGGCCATGAGTTAATTTGGAGGCATTTCTGGGTCACTTCTTGATGATTTTAGGGCATTTACGGGTCGCTTCCTGTTGATTTTGGGCTACTGAACAGGAAATGATCTGGGAAAGACCCCAAATGAATAGGAAGTGACCCAAAATGAACAAGAAATGACCTTTAAAGGCCCTAAAATGAACAGGAATTGAGCCGTAAATGCCCTCAAAACCGGGAAATATTCATGTTTAAGTGCCATCGAAAGCACTACATGTCACGTGAATTCATTTTGTGTGTCAAAATTGGAAGTCTTGAGCCGTCAATGGCGGCCAATGAGCTAACATAGACACTATTCTATTGGAGTGAAAGATTTAGGTAGCATCCTGTTTGTTCGTTTTATATTTTTTCCCCCCGTTTTCAACAGTGATACCTTTATAAAATGATATATCGACTCTTGGCGGGACACATATCAGTAATCTTTTGGGCTACAAAGTATTGTGATATGTCAACATTTGGATATTTTGTCACACTCCTAGTGAAAAGGCGGATAAATGAAGAAAAACATTTATAGTACTAGATGACTAAAACTTGACTGTGCGCACAAAGTTTCGAATGACTGACTTATTCAATGTTAGAAGTTTTTTTTTAATATCAATCAAGTGGAGTCCACTGATTAAATTTGCTGCGCACGTCTGTGTCCCTGGTCAGGAGTCACTGTCTGGTACAATTAAGTGGCCCTTATTCAGAGTATCCTCATTAGAGCAGATTCCTTTAACAGACTTATTAATGTGGACGGACGTCCTCCCCGAGTTGGACGTTATGATGGGTGTGAAGGCAATACATTTAATTGATTAGGGCTAGGGCGTCCTTGATTCTTTCTCTTGCGAGAATGTAAAAAGGAAGTCGGTGATGTGATTGTGCCGGGAGTTAGCATGTGTTGCTAGCCTACTGGAGCAACATTTTCCAAAGCTTCCCGCGTATAAAATTCTTATTTTTTTTCTGTCCACTTTTGCAGCACACACGCTTTGACTGAAACATTGGAAAAATTGAGGCAATGCAGCCTCTATTAACCCTAATGTTTACAGTTGTGCCAAAAACTTTTTATAACTGATTTTTAACTTAGACTTGCGAAATAATATTAATAATAAATCTTCATCTGTGATAATTATTTTGGACAAAAAAAGAAACCAACAACTCAAAAATTTAACCCCCATTGTGGGCATGTCCTTCGAGCCTGCGCAGTGGAGTTTTAAGGTGGAGTACAGTGTGCGCGGTCCTGGTCCCACCCTTTACACCCGGGGTTCATCTGTCATGGCCCAGCAAGCTGGGACGGTGACAGCGAGGTCCTCAAGTCGTAGGTTTTACAACAGACTGTCCTTGTCCTTTTTGCTGGATGGCCGCTGTTGGCTCACCCAAGCCAGCGCCCTTGTAGATGGATCTTACTTTTCATTCCATCAGGGTGTCCAGCCACCCTCCACAGCAATCTCCAGAAGGAGATAGTGGGTGAGATGGTTTAGTCGCCGTCAACCCGACCCTGAAACGGGTAGTACTGGATTACCGGATTAAAAGGACCCCCATTAAAAGGACCCAAAATGTAACAGTATAAGTGACCTGGGAGTAGCTCAAATAAACAATAAGTGACCCAAACGTAACTTAAAACAGGGGTGTCCAAACGGGTGCTCAAGGGCCGCTCTGGGTCCTGGTATTTGTTCCTACCGATGGAGCTCAGACAGTTTAACCCAGGGGTCTGCAACCCCGGTCCTCGAGAGCCGCGATCCCGCTCGTTTTCCACGTCTCCCTCCTTTAACACACCCGCATCAAATAATCAGAATCGTTATCAGGCTCCCGAAGAGCTCGCCGATGAGCCGATCATTTGATTGAGGTGCGTTAAAGGAGGGAAACGGGGAAAAAAACAAGCTGGATTGCGACGAACAGGGTTGCAGACGCCTGGGTTAACCAATAAATGTTCTGCTAAAACAAGCAGCACTGGACCGCAATAGACAGATTATACTTGTAGAAAAGGTGTCATCATGTTTTTCTGGAGTGAAATCCGGCTCCTACTCTGCGTCCTAATTGGAATAGTGGCCTAAAATGAACAAGAAAGTGAGCCAAAATGAACTCATTGGTTCAATAGACAACAACAGACGCCCACTTCAATGAAAGTGGGAGGACTGGCTGTGAACGCTCATCTTCTAGTGCCATTGACTCCTAGTCGAGATGAATTGGACGTCAATGGCAGCCAATGAGCCGACATGGAAGTGACCAAAAATCTACAGGAAGTGACCCAATGGAGAGCAAAGCATCGCCAGCATTTCCTAGTTGTAATAATCATTTAAAAATATATTTTGGAGAGAGGACCTAACTATAAAATCAACTTTTTCAGGAATGATGAACAGTTCAAAATAAATGTTAGAATGAGCACAAAACCTTCAGGCAACTACTACAAAACTAAATGAAAGAACGGACACTGCTACTTTATGCTGTATATTGTAACCAAGACAGCCATTTTACATGGAGAAAACGGATCTCACTTTGATTAGAAAACGTTCGCCCCTCCCACTCCAAATGAATTGGACGTCTGGCACCGAAACGAATGGTACTTTTCGGCCGATTTGAGTAAGAATCGATTGACTTGATTTTGCACTTCGGCCGTGATGAGCTCTCGGGGCACCCTGGTTGTTAATCACTGTTGCGCATTATATTTGTCATGCTTAGCGAGACGGGACTGGGCTCCTTTACGCTAACTGCTATTTCGCCGAGTGGTCCGCACATGCTAGAAATCCACCACTATTTTAATTCCTAGATCAACTGAAAACGAATATCACAAGTATCTGTGCAAAGGATCAGAGCCAAGTAAGACAAGAAGTTTCTGCAGTTGCATCAATTTGTTCAGTTAGCAACATGAATTATTCAATGAGGGAAATGTTGTAGACTGCCCTGCCTCACAAAACATAGTATAGCATTACCTGTAGCGCTTTGGTGTTTTGCAATTTACCAACCAACCTCTGTGTTAACTGGAACGGATTTGCACAGGTCTATAAATGACATTACGGCTGCCAAGGGGTAGACTTTTTGGGTTTTCTTTCGGGATCGAAAAGGTGGCCGGCGGTCGGAGCGCTTCCCGGAAATTCGTGTTTCCAGCCCGCCGAGCAGAACCCTTGGTCGGCCTTTTTTAGCCGACTCGGGGGAGCGTCACCTCTATGTTGCGCGATTTGGGGCCGTATTATAATTTGTGTTGTAGCCGATACGGTATTAGTCTCGGAGGTACGGTACTGTATATATCTAAGGCAGTAAAATGCTCCTATCGGGACCAGCAAATATTATACCGATGCTATTTGTACTCTTTGGGATTACAATTTTCAACCGCCGCCATAAAAGTGAATGAGACGATGGCGATGATAAAGATGATCATTAGTAAGGAGGCAATGATGACGGACAAGACGAAGAAAACGGTCGTGAAGATGAAGATGGAGCCAATGATGACGAGGATAAAGAAGATGATAGTGATGAAGAAGAATATAATGAAGATGATGATGAAGATAAAAATCATGATAAAGGAAATGAAGTTACGGAAGATGTTGAAAAAGATAAACGTGAAGATGATGAAGATGACGACGATCGTTAGGAAGAAGGCAATGGTGACGGACAAAACGAAGAAGATGAAGACGATGGAGCCGATGATGACAATGACCGAGATAATGAATACGATGATGAAGATCATGATGATGAAGACAGTGAAGATGATGAGGAATATAAATCTGAAGATGAAGACGACGATGAAAACTTCTGCTGGCATGTAAAGTTGGGTGCAGCAACTCCAAAATATTTTGTATATTCGTTCACGCGGCATGGCATCAAAAAATCGAATTATAGTTTGAAAAGTTGTCAAGACTGCTAATGAAAATTCCCACCGCGTCCGACATGACTCAGGATGGCTACTGAAAGGCGCACATAAAGAATAACAACCGGGGAGCTGCAGATTAGCATGGTACTCGTATTACCACTGGACATCTGCAAAATATAGCATTTGACTTAACAAACGGGCGGTGCATTAAGATCTCCGCTTCCTCCGCAATTTCTACAAACCCCCGAAGGTCCACAAGTAATACTCATCCCGTGGAAACCGGCGGGGCTTTAGACTTTTTTGTGTTCCCGCCAATAGACAAATGACAATATGACTTCCTTGTCCAAGTGTACCGGCCGGGACATACTGTTCATCGGCATTCCAACGGCCAGCCGTGAAATGCCGGACAAACACGGCCGACGGTCGTCTTGCCGCAGGGAGAAACCAATCGCAATCGCGAGACCTCTGACACCGCGGCAACGACACAGCTTTGCTTTTTGATCACAAGCAACAGGGGACAGTCATTCAAACCGAGACAACTGCGTTCTAATTACTAAGGGAGTACAGTATGTACATCACCCTACTCAAAGACGTTTTTGCGCAAGATCTACTGCGCTCGCTCTATAGTTCGCCTGAGGGTGTAAGCGGTGATGTGCCAGGGCAAAGCATCCACGCTGCAGTTCATCTAGCACAGTTTAATTGTATTAGGGTTAACATTTAGCTACCGCTTTGATTGTACATTTAATTAAGAAATTCCCGGGAGACCATTACCAACGCTCATTTGGCTCATCTTTAAGGATTTCTCGTATGACCAACCGTTTTACAATCAGGCGACAGATGTCGCCGAGCGAGCCCAATTAACTTTACTACGTGGTACGTCACGACAGCGTGATGTTATCAAGGTTCAGATGACTTAATGACCAAGATTAACAGTTTCTCATTAGATCCCCATGAACGTGCTGCTCAATGTATTTTGGAATCTCATAGGCTATGTTGATAGTGCAGGTCCTAATGAACAATTGCGATGATTTTTTTCCCATATCTGTTTTTTTTTTTTTTTTGGCGCACCCGTTGAGACTGCCTATGTTCACTGAGCCCGTTGAAGTATAACACGCGCGTAGTAATTCGCAGTCCGACACGCGCCGAGCAAATTGACCCGTATGCGCAGAAGCATCAAAACAAATGACTACACATGTTAACTGTATGTCATTCCAGGGAGATTATATTTTCATTTCCAACAAGAGGACACAAATAACAGACATTAATAATCCCCGTTTAGTCTTGTATTGAAAGTTTATACGGATTGATGGAACACACGCACACACAAAATCCTTATGTGTGTGCGTCAGTTTGCCCCGACTCGGCCATGTAAGCAATAGTGAAATATTGCTCATTTGGCGCACAGAAAGAAAAGCGAGCATTATCAGGCTTATCCTTTTCTTCATTTTATTTTATTTTTTAATGACTACGGTCAAGCCGGCCTCCTTCGTAAAAGCCGAGTTCGAGCTAGGCGCCAACGCTAATGCACGGCTACATCGCTGCATTCCTGCCTGTCGCTCTCCCTCTTTCCTGATGTAATTGCTGCATGAATTCCAATTTGGGAGACTCGGCAGTTCAGACCACTGCCACATTCTGGAAAAATTGGGCCCGGATGGCATTTAAACTACATACGAAAGTGACAGAGATCGGCTTTGAAATGGTCCACTTCTATGCGACTCGTCGCCGTTCAGACCGTCCAGTTAATGCCTCGCTCGAGTCGGAAGCCGTAGATAAGGTGAAAACGACTTACCTGAGCCTCTCTTTGACACCACTCTCAGGCAATGAACCACAATTGCGTGAAATAGGACCAGCAGAGATATGGAAACTTTCATTTTCCCCCCACAGTCCTAAAGAAAAATGAGAGAAAAACACAATTACAAGTGGAACATTTTGCTATCATGACACAAAGTTGGGTGGTTTCTGCATTTTGCATTTAAAACGACCATAGACTCAGGATCCCACAAAGACTAATCAGAGGCTGGGCATGAATATTGAGCAAAATAGACCCGTCGCTATGCTGGAATTAATTGGAGTATTATTGAAAACCCCTTATGAATTCCTAGCTAATTTAAGCTCATAACGATCAATCGATAATTCAACTCATTGGCTGCCATCGGCATATGTGACAGATGTCCAGTCACGCAACGCTGATTGTCTTCCCGCTACGAATTTATCTCTAGTCGACTACCGAACCATTTGAAAGGGAAGGTTGCGGCGAACGAACATTCGACGAATTAAAGCGAGACAAAGGAAAATGTATTTGTATGGCAGAATTCAACAAGAGGTGCTTTACATCACATTCAAATGAGCAAGAAACAAAACAAAAACAATCAATGAAGAAATAGAATATCAAAACACAACTAAAATATTAAAATCAGATAGAAGCAAACAAAATAAGAAATAATGAGGAAAGAGCACAAGTTATACATTGCAGATTTGATTGAAAAGGAACTAACCATTTGAGCACACCTCCGATTTTCACTTTCATTTGTTCCACAGTTGACGCCGCCTCACCAGAAGTGTGTCGTAGCGCGTACATTACATTTACATGTGTAACTTTATGAGAAAAAAAATGAACTTCTAAGGTTTGTTTTACCACACCATACACTTTTTACTTTTACTTGAGCAGATTTGTAGAGAAGACACACTACTACTCTTACTCCGCTACACTGGCCTACATTTGGTTTTTGCCGGCACAACTGCTCTACCAGTTTCACTTTTGAGACATCGCAACAATAATCACGTTGCATTACCAATCAGATGTAACAATGACCACACACGAGCTTGCAGTCGGAAGACCAACGATCACGCTGGCCCGTTCAAATCACGTGGCGTTTTTAAAGTGCCGTAAAAAATCGCACAGAGCGTAACTTGAAAGCACACGGAACACCGGAGATATGCTTGTTTTAATTCCATGGTAAGAAAAGTGTGTTTTGTTTTTACCACTAGAGGTCTCTCCTGCTCTTTGGACCGCTCATGTTTCATTTTTGTGATTTTTCTAGCCAGGCTTTGATTATTTTAGTGTATTTTTTGGATTCATGTAATGTAATAGGTAACAGTACAGTATTATAGCAACATTTCATTTAGATGATGTTGTGCTGAGAAAAAAGTATACCATTGTTTAAAAAAATCAGACATTATAAGCAGGGACTTACAGTTACTCGTGACTTGAGTATTCTTTTCACCGAACACCTTTTTTTACTTGAGTGAGTACATTTTTTGGATGACAGCTTTTACTTTTACTCCAGTAATATTATTTTGAAGTAAGGCTACTCTGACTCCAGTAACATTTTTGGCTACTCTATCCACCTTGCTTCTTGTTCTTGAAACACGCAACAATCCACTTTCAGATGACCAGAGGCGTCTGGATGGATGCTTCATCAAGCAAATCCAGCGTGTATTTTATATCTGAGGCCATTATGCGTTTTGTAGACCAGCATTAAGATTTCCTTCGACCCACCGGAAGCTAGTGTAGTGTTATTTTACATTTTTCATTTGTGCAATTTCCTCGTCTTTGTGAGAACTCTGGCAGCCACTTTCTGGATGAGCTGCAGCATCCCGATTGATTTTTTTTTTTGTTCAGACCTGGAAAATGCAATCACCCAATCGTCTAAAGTTATTCCACGTCTTGCGTTGTTAATGAGGAAATCTCTGGGGGGGGGGGCAAAAAAACTCTCTGCCCGACTTCCCACTCCTTTTTCTATTCACTTTGAAATTGTTGGGTTCCAAACTGCTTCCTGGGACAAAATAAATGCTCAAGCACAGCTAGCTCCATTTGCTGGACCATTAAGCTCCGGTTTGTATTTTCGACTTGACAAAGATGCTTTACAACGTTTCCGAAAAGCTGCATCAGAAAGCCTTTATGAAGAACTCTGAAAAGACACAACGGCCCCTTAGACCTTTGGAGGCATGCGAAACTGGCCGGCGGCCAACGACGGCGACGTGGCTGTGTTCTCCTTTTCAAAAGGCTTTTTTGTCTCCGATCGCTTGTTAGCCGGAACTAAGACTACCTCCGAGAAAGCAACGTCGCAAATTCAGATCTCCTGGGTTTGGTGCGTGTCTGCAACATTTGCAGTGAATCTGCAGTTCTTGAAGGTGCTCTTGACTTTTTTATCCTTTTGTTTTTCACATTATTTTTCATTATGACCGGAGCTAATTTGCATACTCTTTGCTCCGATCGGCCGTCGGTCGGAAGCTGAGGGTGCGTCGGCACCGCGTCCAGTGACCTGAGCCCCATTTATGCTTCTGCGTTCCTTTGACGGCAGAGTTGAGCATTCTGCGTCGAGTGAACGCGTGTGCTCTGTAATTCACCGCCATTCTACTAGAAGGGCGCGGCTTTGTCTTTGTACAGTTTTGGGGCACTCGTGGAATTCCTTTGGTTTTTCTCCGGTCATTGACAGCAACGGCAACGGAGATGGAACGTCTGTGTTTACAGCTGCAGCTAATCAATATTGAACAACAAATGTTGTCGCATAGGCTACATAGCAGATGTTTGAAAACGGCGGCGTTGTTGTTGTTGCGCCGAACCGGATCGAACGTTTCGAGCGGACCAAACGCAGTCCTTCGACGTTCACGTCACGCGCTTGGTCAGGATTTCTTGGAGGGGCACGTCAGCCTACGGCGTAGGCTCAGAAATGGGGTCCACGTTAATGGCGTAAGACCGCCGTCGCCGCAACGTAGAAGCATAAATCCCGGGGACGCGGATGTTCTGAAAAATGACCCTAAGGTTCACTATTGCAAAATGATAAAAAACCCTACTGGCTTCAATGAGGTTCTGTGTTTGCAGAGAAGAATATTTCAGTCAGAAGGCAAGCTTTCGCTAATACTTACAAATTCCTTATTTCTACCTAATGAAGCTTACTTGACGCCGACACGCTCGCACGGCGCGTGACTTCCTCGTCGTCTCGCAAGTGTCGGGAGACGACGCGCAGTAGGGGTGTGACAAAATATCCAAATGGTGATACTTTGTCTCCCTAAAAGTTATCGATATGCTCCAGCCAAAAATGGATATATCGTTTTAAAAAACTGTGTCACTTTTGGAACAACAACAATTTGCTACCAAAATCTTCCACTAGAAAAGTATTTCAGCCAACACAATGGCTGCCATTGACGGCACTAGACATCAGATTCATTTGGACTGGATTGGACATCTAGCAGCATCAATGCACTGAAAGCATAGCATCCGTTCTAATTTCCGGGTCATTTAGCGGTCATGTGGAATTTGAGTCACTGCCTATTGATAGCCGGATCGCTTTGTATCCCAAAATCGACGGGAAGTGACCCAGAAATGCCCCCAAATCAACAGGAAGTGACTGAATACCATCATCAGCAAACCCAAAATTAAACTCATCGGTTGCCATTGACCACCATACAGTAGACGCAGCGTCGGTGAACTGTTAGGTTGACTTTAATTATGACTCTTCAGGGTGTACCATACACACTTTGACAGTTTTCATATAGCTTAATTGCACGGATGCGTATTCAAAAATGTCCTCCTATGGGACTATGGCGTATGTGCACATAACGAGGGCAATGTTCCAATGATAGCTATTGTGCAGGCATAGCCAAATTGGTCGTTTGACAAAAGTATTACACCAAAGCTCAGCAATTGCACATGTATAGATTGAAATTTATTGATACACCGTAAGCAGCAAGTGGCAACCTCCAGACAGCTTAGTGCTCAGCGCTCACGATAATAGTGGCGAGAAAAGTCAACAAACTTGTGTCTTTACACATTGCACAATTTCAAATTCTAGCGTCTACAGGGGGACTGGACTTTCAAACACGATCAAAAAAACACTCAGATAACCATAGGTGAAAGTGGCAAGAATTTCTTGCCGGAACTCCCCGACGTGAAGGTTGCCACGGAGCCAGAAATTGTATTTCTATATTTTTTCATTCAAAATTGTATTTTTTTCAATGATTTTCAAAATAAAAGTTAACAAAAACAGCAATAACCCCAATCTGCATCTCATTTTTATTTTCCCTCATTTCCTTATATACTAAATGCCAAATCTCAATTTTAACTACTTAAGAACATTGGATATATATTAAAATTGAAATTAAACATTTACTTTTTTTAATATATTTTTTTAATGATAACGATATAAGTAACATACATTCAGAAAAATAAGTACAAATGACTTTTATCATGCAGAGTTTGTTTCTTAACACTTGTGTATCTAAATCTGATGCTGTTGGATTGTTTTCTTCTTGGAGCTGAAATGCATGTGTGGCAGCTTAGCATTTTTTTTTTTTTTTGAACATAGCGTTTTGACAGTTGCCATCATATTTTCGGAATCAAAGCGCCGTGTGCCGGAACAGCATTCCGGCCCAAAATCTTATACAGGAACTGCGTTCTGGCCCTGAATCTTATACCGGAACTGCGTTCCTGACCGTTCTTCCCCACTTTCGCCCCTGCGGATAATACACTTCAACCAAGGGCACGCCTCTATTTCAACCTTAATCTTATGCATGAAAAAGTTCAAAATATTGGAAACGAAGTAGAGCGTCTCTTCAGACATACAGTATTATATCATAAAGAAGGGGACTATTCAGTTCAATTTTATTTGTATAGCCCTATATCACAACAAGGTTGTCTCAAAGTGCTTTACAGAGAACATAAAGGAGGCAGTCGTTATGCGCGATGATACCGAAAGAGCAAATGAAGCTCGCGGCAATAAAGAAGGCCAAAAGTGCCAGATGTGGAGCACGCGGAGGGCTGTAAGAGCAGGCAGCAGCAGCGCGAGATACGCAAGAGGAGTGAGTCCGACAGCCAGAGGGGAAAACTCTGATGCCGAGCGGGCGCACCGCATCTACGAGGCGGCCGGGCGTGAATTCATTCCGGTCGTGAATACCTCAGATGAATCTAATCTGTTTGACAATGCAAATCAAATGGGGCAACATTTTTAGCACATTCACTGCCATTCAATCCAATCAGTTTGGACTTCATACGATTCACATGATTTTGACAAGAAATCGAGGCGCGCAAAAGTACGGTAGTAGTTTTTGCCCAAAATGTACGGTTCTACCAAAATTCAACAAAAACATCCACTTTAATGCCAATGACTCTCTTTCCAATGGGAAACATGACCTCATATCAACAGGAAGTGCCTGGAAAAAGCCACTAAATCTACAGGAAGTGGCGCAGAAATTCCCTAAAATGCATCCTCCTCCACACACCCACACATTTTCACAAACCATGATCCCCCCCCCCCCCCCAAAAAAAAAAAAGACAAAAGGTTAAACCGGGGGGCGCAAATGACAGAAAAACAGAACTGTGAAGGAAAATACTGCAAGACAGCAAAAAAAATAAATTACAACCTTTATTCTTTTTTAGGGCGCGAATGGTTCTAACCCTAACCCTGCAAAAATAGCATGGAAAAAAATACTGAAAACCCAGAAAAAAAAAAGAAAAAAACTGCAAAAACCCAAAACTGAAAAAACAAAACAAAAAACTTTCAAAATCATGGAAAACTTTTAGTTTTGTTCTTTAGAGGGCACTCATAGATGTCCAATCCATTTGGACTGGAATGTTCATTGACCCCTCTCAGTCCAAATGGATTGGACATCGTTGTCAATGGCGGCCAATCAGTTAAAGCAATAACGTTTACATTAGGCGTTTCATTTTATCATAGGAATTTCTCAATGTTTTGCTTTTATTAAGTCATTCATTGGCCCCTACAGTAAAATATTTTGCAATTGCATACTCCTTTAGAAAAAAAAAAAAAAAACACTTGGCAGTTGGTCAGTAAAGTAACTCGGGCACTTGTTCTCGTATGGGTGACTTGTTGGATGGAGGAGAAAAAGTAGCAGTTTTCATTTATTTAAAAAAAAAACATCAGCCACGTTAATTTTTTTTATAAGTACGATAATGATGGTTTCTGCTAAAACAAGCAGCACCTGACTGCAATCAACTGATTGCACTTGTAAAACACCAGATTTGCGAAAAAGTGTTGTCATTTTTCTGGTTGGAATGGAATCCTGCACCCACATCAGGTCTTTGAGGATTGAGTTGAAGACCACTGATATAAACTGTCATAGCGATCCACTACTTGAGGAAAGTTTCACATCTCCTCCTTCAACAATAAGTGCTTGAAAAATCAGCGAGGATGTGAGAATCTTTTTGTTGTTGCAGTTTTATTCTTACAAGGTTTAGCATTTACAAAACCAACCCTCGGTTAGTTTAGTTTAGTTTATTCACACATCGTATCATGGTACACACAAGAACATGGTCATGTATACAATCAGTTCATCTGACAAGATGCATGAAAGGGACACTCGGAATAAGCTATTTAAAGCTTTTAGTAGGGGCCCAGTCAAACAACACACACATACACACATCCATACAATTAACTATGGGAAATTTCAAAATTCTGATTACATCGGATTTGACATGTGATACCTTAGGAATATTATTCAAAGACAGCATATTAAGCATAACATGGCAAGGAGATGAGTTTTCAGTTTTTTCTTAAAAATAGAGATGGAGTGTGACATTTTAAGTGTTTCGACCAGTTCATTCCAGATCTGTGGTCCTCTGCACACAATGCCAAAGCTTGTAGACTTTAGCCTTCTGTTTTTTCCTGTGATGTGATTTTTTTCTTCTGGTTGTATATGTGTGCTGAGGAGTATAGATTGGGATGAGATCACTTAATTTATGGTTTAGTTTATGGATGACCTGATACATTATGCAAGCATTTTGAAAGTAGTTGTGCTCTTTCAGCTTCAGAAGGTGGTGATGGTTAAATATTAATTTAGTTGGAGCATTGAACCTGGACCATGTTATGGCACGTATGACTTTTTTCTGCAGTGTTTCAAGCTTTTTTAGATAGGTTGGAAATGTGTTGCACCATATGATATTATAATATTGTAGATGTGGTTCAAATAAAGATTTATACAGGGTGAGAAGTGCAGATAGTGGGATATAATGTCGCAGTTTAAAAAACTGCGGCATATTTCGACAGTTTATTTGTAAGCTCATCGATATGTTTTTTAAAACTAAGGTACTCATCAATATGGATCCCCAGGAATTTTGTTGAAGAGACTCTTTCAATGGTTTCTCCATTTATGTTTAAACAAATTTGTTTGATGGGCTGTTTTTTATAGGAGCGAAACAGAATGTAATTTGTTTTATTGATATTTAGAGAGAGTTTATTACATTTGAACCATGTGTCTATTTTCTTTAGTTCACTATTTATGATTTGCTCAAGTGTAGAGGGATGTTTATGGGAAAAGAATACATTTGTATCATCAGCAAATAGTACTTTATGAAAAACGGATGAGGAATTAACAAAGTCATTAATGTACAGGATGAAAAGGAGCGGCCCTAAAATGGAGCCCTGGGGGACTCCATGATTGATGAGTTTGTATGATGATTCTGAATTATTAATGTTGACATACTGTACTGATGTCTTCCAGATAGATAGCTACGGAACCATTCTAGCGCTAGGCCTCTAATCCCATAATCTTTTAGTTTTTTCATTAGTATATCGGTCTTAATGGTGTCAAATGCTTTGGATAGGTCCAAAAAAATGCCCACTCCGTAGTCCCCTTTGTCAATTGTATCGGGGATTTTTCCCGTTAGATCAAGTACTGCCATATATGTACTATTTTTCTTTCTTAATCCATACTGCAATGGTACAATGATGTCTAGCTTGTCTAGGTAATTATTTAGTTTGTTGTAAACTACTCTTTCCAATACCTTAGAAAGGGTAGGCAGAATAGATATCGGTCGGTAATTGCTCAAATCATTTTTATCTCCAGATTTAAAAATTGGTGTGATTCGTGCAATTTTTGCTGTTTGAGGCACCACTCCAGAGAGTAGAGACAGATTGATACAGTGGGTAAGAGGTCCAGTAATAATGTTGGAAATGCTTTTCAGAATGTTGTTGGAAATTCCATCCGCTGCAGCTGAATTTGAATTCTTCATATTCATGATTATTTTATAAACTTCATCATCGGTAGCTGGATTCAGGAAGAAGGAGCCCAGGTAGTTACCTGATAAATAATCTCTAAAGGAGGCATCTTGAGGCTGACTGCTTTTACTAGACATATTACTACCAATAGAGACAAAGTAATTATTGAATTTGTCAGCAAGACTGTTATTTGTGGTGGCTGCAGTTGTAATTCAATTTTTATTTGTATAGCCCTAGATCACAAAAATGTCTCAAAGGGCTTTACAGAGGCAATATGATACACAATTAGAAATGAAGCAACAAAGATGAATAGATGCAGTTCAAGTCCTGGGTATCCCCCATCCTTAGACCCTCCATGTCGGCAAGGTAAAACTCCAGAGTCTTCGGGAGAAAACGAGAAACCTTAGGGAGTACCACAGTCAGGAGAGATCCACTCCCAGGATGGATAGACAGGAAGCCCCAGGACCGCTAATGGGAATTAGCAGGCCAAGTTACAGTCCGTAAAAAATGCGGTGTCTTACAGTCACCCTGTGATGAGTTTATCAATTCTGAATAATGATCACTCTTCCTTTTCCTGATAATGTATGTAAGTTTATATATTTATTTTTATTATCATAATTAGGTTTATTTATATATTTTTTGTATAATTTATTTTTGTGCTTCATAGATTTTAGTATACCCTTGGTGATCCATGGATTTTGATTATATGTGCTACAGTTGATGGTTTTTTCAGGAATTGTCCTTTGAATCGCGTCAGTTATTTCTTTAGTGTCTGAAATGCAGCATTAGCATCTTTACAACTGTATATTCTATTCCATGCCTTGGCCTTCAAATCCTCACCCAAATTATGCATGGTTTCTTCATTTAATATTTTTATTTTTATTTCATGGTGTATGGGTGACGATTTAATATGAAGGTCAGCAAATAATACAATGGGGAAGTGATCCGAAATGTCAGAGAGTACGACTCCAGACGTAAGTGTAGAGTTTTGAATATTTGTGATGATGTTATCAATAATCGACTTTGTGGATTGAGTGACTCTGGTATAAGTATTAATTGTAGGGAAGAAGGATGAAGAATATAATACATTTATAAAGTCATTCTGAGCATCATCATCCTTTGAGAGGTCAATGTTGAAGTCGCCAAGGATGACACAGCTCTTGCTTTTGCTGTTTATATAAAATAATGCTTCCTCCATTCGGTTCCTAAAGATTTCTAGGTCCGCGTCTGGGGGACGATAGATCACGCCGATAATAAGGTTCTTCCGGTTTTTACTACTTATCTCAACAAAAGGGAGTCACTGTGATTGTCTGCTATGTCAACATCATCACAGACATTCACATTGTATGCAGAGGAGATATATTGGAAAAAGTCTTGTCATTTGTCTGGTTGGAATGGAATCCTGCACCCACAGCAGGCCTTTGAGGACTGAGTTGGAGACCACTGATATAAACTGTCATAGCGATCCACTACTTGAGGGACCTTTCACATCTCCTCCTTCAATAATAAGTGCTTGAAAAATCAACGAGGATGTTAGAATCTTCTTGTTGTAGTTTTATTCTTACAAGCTTTAGCATTTACAAAACCAACCCTCGGTTATGCTAATCTGTAGCCATGTAACAAAGTGCTCCGAGCCTTCGACGCGTGCGTCGAGTAGCGAAGGGACGTTTGCGCCGAGCGTGTGGCGAGGCTCGCTGCATCTAGGGGGGGGTTGGTGATGTCCGAAGCCTCGCCTCCCAGCTGTACCACGTGACTCAGTCAGGGAGCGCTTTGGATTTGGCCACGCGTTTTGACAGCTCGCTACACCTCTGGCTACATTCAAAATATGGCTGTTTGAAGGAGAGTTGCGATCAGGTAAGATAGGATAGGATAGGATGGAAAAACTGAAAATGAACGAACCCCTGAACATCAATGTTCAAGTTGCACTTTTACTGTCCTCTGCCTTATTATGTTCATGCCAATTTCTGAAAAAAAAATATTGCACAACCTGTTGTATTGTTACAAAGCCCCTAAACTGTGATATCAACAGTAATAAAATCATCATTTTCACACATACACTATTTATTACAGTATTCCCTCGCAACTTTGTGGCTCAATTTTCGCACAGTCAGTGCATTGCAATTTTTTTCTTTTAATCTTTTTAGGAATAAAAATTCTAAAAACATTTCTGTACACTCCATTTTCATCTACGTATTTATGTACACTTAAACACACCTCCACACAGGTATCATATGAGAGAATACTGTAAATATGCAGTAGGTGTTATTTATACATTTTTATGTATGTTATTTATAGGATTTTAGTTATGTTTGAAACTATTATGTTATGTATGATAATATATGCATTTATAGGATTTTATATACACTTATTGATACAATAGATACGCCAAAAAAAAAAAAAAAAAAAATGTAAAAAATGGTGGGGGTGACCCTATTTTGCGGTTTTTCACTTTAGGGGGTTGGTTCCAGTCCCCATTAACCGTGATATGTGAGGGATCACTGTATATAGATACTGTATTTGACAATCTATGTACATAGAGGTTTTGGTCAAACAACATGATGTAAATGAATTCCTTACTAAGAGACACACACCTAGAAAAATCAACTGATCATACACTTAAGCAGATGGGGCTACTGTGTTCACATGAAGCTTGGAGAAATGAACTTTTTCTGGAATCAGTCGGCTCAAGTGGTTCACGAGGCTTCATCTCACCATCACTACATCTGCGCTATTATCGTCTGGAAATGTACGATGGTATAACAATAGAATTACTTGAACATTCACGATAACTCACGAATGAATAAAGGGACTTTTTTTTACCAGATATTTTGGATATTTTTGTAATATGAAAAGAAAGGTGATTGATTATATTCTGGGGTACTGAGGTCAAAAAGTCAAAAAGGGCAGAAAAGGAATAACTTGATAATGAGCCTATGTAACTCCAATTTGCAGTGTAGGCAATTTGGCACGAAATAGCTACCGTCTATAACATTCCTTTATTGACCCATCAACACTGTTCAAACACCAAATTTTCCAAAACACTTGTCCAAATCACATTCATTTAAATATTCTGGAACGCTAAGGAGCACAAAAGTTGTACAGTTTTTGAAAAAAAAAAAGTATGGTTTCACCCCAAAAAATCCATTAAACTAGCAATACCCTCTACACCCGTGTACAGTACGTCCATTCCAGTGACTACCATAAATGTCATTTCCATTGACAATAAGAGACCCGATAGCAACAGAAAGTCACCCCAAAATGCCCATTCCAATGAGCTGAAATAAACAGGAAGTGACCCTGAAATAGAACTTTTTTGTCATTGTCAGCTAGAATGTTGTCAACAACGAAATTTGAGGTGGCACTCCAGTATTGAAATAAAAAATTAGAATAAATAATAGCCCCAAGTCGACTGGAAGTGACCCAACATCAATGGGATGTGACCCGTTTAACGAAAGAGAAATTGTTATACTAAATATGGCGACGTTTTGAAGGAATTTGGCTGCTTAGGTGGAAGTCTCTCTCAGAGTGCTCCTCCCGTTTACCATCATTTGACGTTTATTAAGCGTTTTTTTGGGTTTGTATCATTCACAGGGAGCAGGCCAGCGAATATCAATATCAGTTGTGTTAATCCACAACACACGGAGAACAAGAGAGTTGCTATCTTTCCAGCATGATCCCAAGCGTCTTTATTGGACGGTAGTTGACCATCTGACACTTATTGCGCACTTATCACTGACAAAGCCTTAAATAAGAGGTGCACGACGCCTGACCGGATGACGGCCCGCGATCGGCTGGCCGTCAGGCGGAGCGTGACGGGGGTCGTCGCCTGGCGCTCATTCTCAAATTGTTTTTATCCACTCGAGCCGCCGCCTTCACCTCTCGACGACGGTATTTCCGCCTCGCTCGTCCGAAAGTCAATTGTTGTTGAAGAGGCTGGAAGATGAGCAACGGAGTCAAGTTAACCCCAAGGAACGCATTTTAGAGACACAAACAATTTCACGAGCACTCCCCGAAAGGTTATTGAAATGAGGATTTTATGGCTTTTTACGCTCACTTTCTATTCCCGTCTGTCATATGAACGCGTTCGAACGGGAAAAGTTGTGACGGATGCTTTTGCGTCCATTTTCACAGCGGACGTCCTTCAAACTCAGCTTTTTACTCCTGATGAAAGCGTGAACTGACAACTGCTTCAAGTCTGGAGTCTCCACTAATTTAAGACTGCAAATGGATTTTTTGGGTCGTATAGCATTTTTTTTTTGCGTAGCGGTTCAGATCGCCGTTTTCCATCGTGGACGTGAAAGTGATGCGCCGAGCAGACTACCCTAGACACGCCGTTATTGACGTGACAGTGGTGCCTTAAGATGAAATTCAATCCGGAGTGGGTTCCTTAGCATGATATTTGTTTTCCGTACGACGAATCTCATTTTATATTTAAATGGCTTAATTCGTTCCAAGCTCAACTGAAAGACCACATTAAATTTGCCGCCATGTCCTTTGTCAGTCTTTATTTGGAATGCGTTGTCAGTCCCTAGAGGCGCTTAAGTGTATCTAGTTTGTTTGGCTTATTCTACAGACGTTATCACATGACTACTCGAACTCATAGCAAACAAGGAGTGCTAAAAGACGAGCTAAATTTGACCAACCGTAAGCTTGTAGCAAGGCTGTTCGATGAATCGATTTTCGACCGAAAGTGACTTTTCTGGTTGAGGAGATGTTAAAATCATTCAAATCGGTACGTTGGATTTTCAAAACCGCACCATTATGGTTTACCTGAGCCGTCGTAGTTTCCTTTGCATTTCGGCTTCCTCCTACAATAGCGCGCGGTTTTAAAAAACTTTTGCACAGCCAACTTTGGACACAAATTGTGGACACATAACGCCACGAATAAGGGTATTATCTCATGATGTACTAGTCCTCAAAAAATTTGCATATTGTGCTAAAGTTCATTATTTTGTGTAATGTACTGATGAACATTCGACTTTCAAATATTTTAGATTCATTTTACACAACAGAAGTAGTTCAAGCCTTTTATTGTTTTAATATTGATGATTTTGGCAAGAAAGTCAAGAAAAAAAACAAAAATCCCTACCTGAAAAAATGAGCATATTTCATCCGACCAGTACAAAAAAAAAAAGTGTTTGTTTTAATACAAAAAAAGTCAACCTTCAATTAAATATATCAGCTATGCACTCAATACTTGGTCAGGAATCCTTTTGCAGACATGACTGCTTCAATGCAGCGTGGCATGGAGGCAATCAGCCCGTGGCACTGCTGAGGTGTTACGGAGGCCCCAGGATGCTTCGATAGCCGCCTAAGCTCATCCACAGTGTTGGGTCTGGTGTCTCTCAACTTCTTCACAATATCCCCCAGATTCTCTATGGGGTTCAGGTCAGGAGATTCGGCAGGCCAATTGAGCACAGTAATGCAATGGTCAGTAAACCATTTACCGGTGGTTTTGGCATCATGAGCGGGTGCCAGGTCATGCTGAAAAATGAAATCTTCATCTCCATAAAGCTTTTCAGCAGATGGAAGCGTGAAGTGCTCCAAAATCTCCTGATAGCTAGCTG
Source organism: Corythoichthys intestinalis (assembly GCF_030265065.1). Lineage (NCBI taxonomy): Eukaryota > Metazoa > Chordata > Actinopteri > Syngnathiformes > Syngnathidae > Corythoichthys > Corythoichthys intestinalis. The sequence continues at coordinate 288,344 of NC_080396.1, read as the reverse complement.
CATGGACCCTGCCCTTGATTAAACACAGTAGACCAACACCATCAGCTGACATGGCACCCCAGACCATCACCGACTACGGGTACTTGACACTGGACTTCAAGCATTTCGGCATTTCCTTCTCTCCAGTCTTCCTCCAAACTCTGCCACCTTGATTTCCGGATGACATGCAAAATTTGCTTTCATCTGAAAAAAGTACTTTGGACCACTGAGCAACAGTCCAGTGCTGCCTCTCTGTAGCCCAGGTCAGGCGCTTCTGCTGCAGTCAGGTCGGCAGTCTTGCCCATGATTGCGGTTTTGAGTTAGGAACCAGGCTGGGAGTTTTTAAAAGCCTCGGGAATCTTTCGCAATGGGTTTTCAGTTAACTCGTTGATTCAGATGATTAGGTTAGTAGCTTCTTTAGAGTACCTTTTCATGATATGCTCATTTTTTGTGATAGGGATTTTTGGTTTTTCAGCAATATTAAAACAATAAAAGGCATGAACTGCTTCAGTTGTGTAAAACGAATCTAAAATATATGAAAGTCTAATGTTGATCAGTACATGACAGAAAATAATGAACTTTATCACAATATGCTCATTTTTTGAGAAGGACTAGTATATGTAAAACGACTGCAGTGGATTGTCAAATAAAACACAGCCTTGAAACGTTCAACACTTCCTCCTTTACTTTGTCTGCACACTTTCATGTACAACACACCGACAGACAGTAACATAGGGCCACGTCTGGCTGAGCGTATATTGCACTATACCGCAACGATGAAAGTACAGTATATGCGATTGCTGCTACTAGATTACAGTAACTACTGGTAAAATAATGCTATGTTTTTTTGGGGGGTTGTTTAAATACAATTCCATATTTGGGCAAAATGCATAGGTCTATGGAATCTATATGCACATTGTTCATTGGCCCATGAATGTGTTTGACCTGACATCTTTTGTTAAGATGAGGTGCTCGTAAACCGAAAGGATGATTCTGTTTGTTAACTTCACGATTTGTGTTTGTTTAGACAAGGTGATTGCAAAGTTGCATATTGTCATTATTGATTGACAGTTTTGCACCAATCCTTCGTTTACTGTGTGTATTAAGACCAAAGAGCACATCACCCTGAGCCTGGCTGGCTAGCTGGCTGGCAGACTGACTTGCTGACAGACTGTTCGGTTTACAGACTGACTACCATGTTTGATTTTGAGAGCCTGCTAACATACTACATTTCCACCTGGTACAGGAGCTGCACTGCCTCAGACAGGGAGAGGCTTCAGAGGACTGTCAAGGCAGCGCAGAGGATGATCGGATGTCCTCTTCCCTCCCCGATGGATATCTACTCCACCCGGTGCCTCAGCAGAAGTCTAAACATCCTCAAGGACGGCTCACGTCCTGGTTTCCAGCTGTTTGAACTGCTCCCCTCTGGGAGGCGCTATAGGTGTTTAAAATCAAGAACAAACAGACTGAGGAACAGTTTCTTTGCTAAAGCCGTCTCCACCCTGAACACCACATCACCCAATGTCCAATATTCATTTACATGTAATATTCTACGTGCAATGCTAATATCGTGCAATATGAACATTCAATACTCAATGGTACTTCACTTCTATTCACACATATTCTATGTGCAATACCATTTCCATGCAATATTCCAATGCCTTCACTGTCAACTGCTGCTACTTCAATTGGATTATTTGCGCTGCCTGAACATAGGACTACCTCATTCACATTTTGAATTTATTTAGATTTTATACCTTCAAGTCACTTTTGAGATTTTTACTTGCCCTGCTCTGTAAAGGGAGATTCTCCACAATTTCATTGTACAACTGTATAATCACAATAAAGGGCTATTCTAATATCGCTTTTACTGAGAACAGTTGTATAAATAAAATGCTCATAATCCCAAATCCTACCTTGACACTTTCAGTTCTAATAAAGAAAAAATCCAGTTAAAATATTCCAAATGTGTCATTATTTTTATTTAGCAAAGAAATCGATATGGGAAAATCGGGATTCTCTTTTTAGGCAACATACAACAGCCCTAGTTTGTACACAGTACAATATGTCTACGTTCATTGGAAATTGTCGTAAAATCAACAGGAAATGATCCACAATTGATAGGAAGTGACCCGACAACGATAGACGTCCAATTCCCTTAGATTGAAGGATGGGTTTAAGTTCCTCATCTCATCTTTCAGTGCCATTGACGTCGCTAGACATCCAATCCATTTTTCACTGGGAAAGAGGGGGAAATGAAGGAACGCCACCCTCCAAGCAAAAATAAACTCGTACGGCCAATGGGAGATGTCATTGCCACAAATGTGGCTAAAACTATTGATTTTCAAAGCAGTTCTGGTTCAGTGATCTCTGTCAATGGTGGCCAATGAGTTCATTGTGTGTGTACAACACCATAATGGAATGACAAAAGTGAGTGTAGAGTTCCCTACTTTTCTCATTTGGCAATTTGCTGAAGAAGAACATTTGCCCATGTACTTCTGGATTTGCTGAACACGCATAATTACTACTTCAAAATTTCTAAACGAACAAACGGGCAGCAGATGGGGAGAATTCTTAATGAGATTTGAATTATTTACGCAAAGTTGAACACAAGATCATGCTTAATTAAAGAATGAAGAACCGAACATACTCAAAAAGATGAACTTAACGGTGTTTTTGATGAACAAACTGAATTTTTGTCCGTTGAATGATTGTTTACATTAGCCAAAGAACATTTCATTACATTGTGGTGACCCTTTGTTGTTTGACATAATTCACCCACCGTACTTGTGTGTCCATTTGGCCGCGCGCATTACCGGCTACGTCACAGTCACGTGACACACTTACTTATGTGAGTTCAGAGTTCACAGAGAGCAGTAGAGTTACAGCGGCTGGACACAGCAATTCGAGCTTACAAGACTCTTAACATTGCATCCCGCTTCACTGGTGACCCCGGCTTGCCTCGTTGAAGTCTCAGAGGCATTTTTGAACACTTTATTGCAATGGCGGACTCTAGCTTTCTCGAGCTACCAATGTTCAACAAGTCATCTGCGGCCGCGTGGTTCGCATTTGCGGAGGAGCAGTTCGTCCTCCGTGGTATTTACGACGATACCATGCGCTTCAGCCACGTGGTGGCCGCGCTCGGGTACTCGACGGCGGTCAAAGCACAGCGCTTCGTGGTTTATCCGCCGAAGGTGGACAAGTTTACGGGGCGCAAGGCGCACCTCCTCGGATTTTTTGAACAGTCATACAAATTGACTTCAAAGATGCCCGAGGTGCCCACCTCAAGAGCCCTGCTGCCCGAGGTACCCGCCAAAGATGGCGGCGCTTCCGCCCCGGTTCCTCGCAGCCGTACTTCTGTCCCGGTACCCACGCCACCACCACGCGCTTCCGCTCTGGCACTTTCCGACGCCGACTTGCTGTCTCGTCTCCGGCCCCGCTCTCGCTCACCTTGGCTCCGGCGCTGCTCTCCGTCGACGCCGCTGCGCCCGTCCCCGGCCTTTTTGGCTTCGACGCCGCTGCGCCCGCCTGCGGCCTACTCGACGACGTTGTGCCCGCCTGCATCCTACTCGACAACGGTGCATCGGCCTGCGGCCTGCTCGACGACACCCCGTCCACCTCGGGCCTGCTCGACGACGCCCCGTCCGCCTCGCTTCCTGACGCCGTCTCGTCCGGCCCTGGTTTTCTCAGCAGCGTCCCGTCCGACCCTAGACTTCTCGACGGCGTCCCGTCCGACCCTAGTCTTCTCGGCGGCGTCCCGTCCGACCCTGGTTTTCTCGTCGACGCTGCGCCTGCTTTTGGCCTTCCTAACGACGTCAATTCTGTGCTCGCGTCTCTGGCCGCTGCTGACGTCGCTCCAGCACCTGCGCCTCTGGAAGTGTCCGAGGTCGCCATACTTCCGGCGCTGCCGGACGCCACCGTCACTGACCTCGTTCCTGCGCCTCGGGTGTCTCCGAGGTCAGTCCTCTGCCAGCGCCGTTGGCCACCGCCCCTAACCTCGCCGCTGTGCAGACGCCTCCGGAAGTCTCCGAGGTTGCACCTCGGCCAGCGCCTGCGTACCTCGCCCCCGACATCTCTCCTCGTCCACCGCTTTTGGTCAACGATGACGTCGCTTCGACTCCGGTTTCGGCGTTTCCTTCGGTTCTGCTGCGAGCGGTCGGCTTGGTGCGTTTCGACAGTTGCCCTCGTCCCCGGCCTCGACCGGTCGGCTCCGACCGCCGCGCCCGTCACCCTCGTCCGCAGCCTCGATTGGGGGATCCTGCACGTCGCACGTCTCGACATCGTGCTCGACCGCAGCTGAGCAACGCGTGCCGCCTCTCCGGCCTCGCCCGGGCAGTGCTGCACGACGCGCTCCTCGTCCTTGACGGCCGCCTGTTCGTCCTGCTCGGTCGTCCACCGCCTGGCTTCCTGGACGTCTTCCTGAACGTCGCTTTCGGTCACCCGCCGCCAGGCATCCTGGGCGTCCTCCAGACTATTCTGCTCGGTCGTCCCGCATCTGGCATCCTGGACGGCCGCCTGATCGTCCGTTCGATCGTCTTCCACGGACGCGCGACCCGACCGTTCCGTTCTGTAATCCGGGTTACGCCCTGTGTGGGTGAATTCTGGGGGAACTGTGTGGTGACCCTTTGTTGTTTGACATAATTCACCCACCGTACTTTTGTGTGGCCATTTGGCCGAGCGCGTTACCGGCTACGTCACAGTCACGTGACCGACACTTAAGAGCCGCGCACGTTCCGGCTGAGTTCAGAGTTCACGAGAGTTCAAAGAGAGCAGCAGAGTTACAGCAGCTGGACACAGCAATACGAGCTAACAAGACTCTTAACATTGCATCCCGCTTCAACATTAAAATTCTGGTGAATTAGTTTCATGAATATCATTCAAGTGTTAGTCGGACATTGCGCTAACATTTCCTTTTGCAGTGCTAATAATCTAGCAAACAGACTTCAAAATTATTGAACGACTATGTTTTTCGGGCAAAAAAATCTGCAAAAAGACAAAAATAAAATGGAAAAAAAAAAAGCAGAATTGCAGGGGAAAACATTGCAAAGCGGCAATAAGTCAACAAGAAAGAAAATTCTAGATTAAATATCTCGGGAGCTAGCCATCAGCAACAATCCGGCCCAGTTTAACTAGACACACACAAAAAAGGTTTGAACGATTCCTGAAGAACTCGGTCCAATTGTGGTTCTGTGCTGCTTGCTAACAAGATCCTTTATCCCGTCGCAGGGCTCTCTGTTTAGAAATTCTCTCTATTTTTTGAAGAGAGTGCCATTTGTGTCCCCAGCATCAATGAAGCTGTATTTTCTCTACATTTGGTCAAAGACTCTTTCAACTTATATTTTGGACCATTATGAATTCAAGGCTCCTAAATTCTATTTTTTTCACTTTAATTTACTTCCAGTTGTTATAGAATTTTGCTAGGTCCCCAGTAGGAGTGCGATTATACAACCCCTAGCAAAAAGTATGGAATCAGCAGTCTCGGACGAGCACTCACTCAGACATTTTATCATGTAGAACAAACTCGGATAAAAAGCTTGAAAAACTAATGAATTAGTTCAACAGTGCAACTCTTTAGCATACAGCAACACTAAAAGAAATGAAACAAACATTTTGGCGGTCAGTAAATGTTACTTTTATAGAGCAAGTGCAGGGAAATATATATAGAATTACTCCATTCTGAAGAAAAAAAATGGAATCACGAGAAACAAACAAAGAAATAACAATCAAAACACATCTCTAGTATTTAGTAGCACCACCTCTGGCTTTTATGACAGCTTGCAGTCTTTGAGGCATGGACAATTTGGTGCCAACTCTCACAGACTACAGTTGCCAGATCATCCTTGCAGGTCGGAGTGTTGCTGTGGACCTTTTTTTTTTTTTTTTTGGTCCAATTTCCACTACAGGTTATCAATAGGGTTGAGATCTGGGCTATTTGCAGGCCATGACATTGACTGGATGAGTCTTTCTCCAAGGAATGCTTTAACAGTTTCAGCTCTGTGGCATGATGTATTGTCATCTTGGAAAATGACAAGCATATTTTCAATTGAAGGGATAAGAAAGCTGCCTAAAATTTCAATGTAAACTTGTGCATTTATTGAAGATTTAACCTGCACAGCCATCCCAGTGCCTTTGCCTGACATGCAGCCCCATATCACCAAGGACTGAGGGAATTTTGATGTCTTCTTCAGGCAGTCATCTTTTTAAATCTCACTGAAACAGCACCAAACAAAAGTTCCAGCATTATCACCTTGTCCAATGCAGATTCTTGACTCTCGACATCACCATGACCGTGAGCATTGTATCGCAAATCGCATTGTGAGCTACCCAGGGATTCCCAACCCTCGTCCCTCGTATACCGTATTTTTCGAACTATAAGTCACAGTTTTCTTTCATAGTTTGGCTGGGGGTGCGACTTATGTGTGAAATTATTAACACATTATGATATCATTTCACATATTATTTTGGTGTTTTGGAGTGACGCTGATGGTTTGGTAAACTTGTTAGCATGTTCTTTATGCTATAGTTATCTGAATAACTTAATAGCTATGGCCATGTTCGCGTTTTGCCTTTAGCAATGTGTGTTCAATTATATTATTGACGTTTTTATACTGAAATGCATGCTTTTAGTTTGTGCCGCTTTCACGCCCACGTGGGGGGCGCACTCGCACTTGTTTACACGAAGAAGAGCGCTCTCATGCCAGAAGAAGATGGACAGCTACGCAGAGTCTCTGAGCGAGTGGGCAAGAGAGAGAGACACGGCTGCAAAACTACGTTCATTGTTTATGCTTGTAAAATATCTCTACACAGGCAACGCCTGTGTGGATCATCTTTTGTTGTTGTGTGTTTTCCACCCGCGATCGGACACTTAGAGCCAGTTGTGTGATTGTTTGAACGATGTGCTAATGCTAGCAAAAGCATGCTAACCGTTTGTGTCATTGCTGTAACAGCACCTAATTATCATTTATTTACGTTGATGCGAACCCGTTTGGTATCGTGGACGAAATTGATTCAGCAAATTATACGGATGTCCAGTCATTTGGGAGTTTAGCTCGCTGTATAGCCAGGACCGAACCGTAGCGTCCTGGTGAGGACAGTATATTTGCATTTCGTTGTTCATGCACTGTCCACTGTACACTTACTCAGCATGTTGTCCTCTATTGTATTTTTATAGTGAATTGCCTTTCAAGATGACATATCTGTTTTATGTGTTGGATTTTATCAAGTAAATTTCCCCCAAAAATGCGACTTGTACTCCGGTGCGACTTATATATAGTTTTTTTTGTCTCTTCGTTGAGCATTTTATGGCTGGTGCGACTTATACTCAGGTGTGACTCGTAGTCCGAAAAATACGGTAAGAAAAAAAAAAAAAATCACATCATTATTATTTTATTGTCCTGGATAATCTTGAATCATGTGTCATTTTTAAATTAAAATATATTAATTAAAAAAAAAAAACCTTTCTGTTCGTCCTCGGTGTCACTGTCCACTCTTAAGTTTTTTTTTTAGTGCCCTTAACCCTGTAGAGGCCAGCGTTGTAGAATTACATTTTTATTTTTTGTAAAAAAGGGTTGAAATGTTTTGTTGTTTTTTTTTTACATTAATATAGTCATTGGGTCCTACTGTTCAGTCTCACAATAGGTGTGGATAGGAAATTTGTATATCAGCCCTGCCCACAGTTCCAGGACTTTCAGAATCTGCCGAACTTTGGCTGTGCAACAACACTTTGGTTCCTTGGGCTGGATTTATCAGATTTAAGTAAGTATAATGCCTTTAATATATTTTTTTTGTAATCATTACACTTACCAGACCATGTACATATGGAATTATTGTGAAATACATTAATCAAATGTAAATGAGAGCATCTTGTATATATGTTGTAATTTTACAACTCTGGCCCTTGGGTAGTCAAAATGCCCATGGTGTAGGTTTACAAGTTACCTGGCTTAGTGTAACCTAAATAGACATTTTGACAGGGACCTTCTATTTTTCACAATATATTTTAAAATTACACACATTACACACTTTTACACTTTCCAGATATACTGTACTGTATTATATAGGCTTTATATTTTTAATTTCCAAACCAGTGCTATTTGGAACCCACTGTACAAGAAGCTGTATTACTGAAATATGTTGCAATAGCGTACCTCTTTCTACTGCTTATAATTGTAATCACCTACAATAGTTCAGTTTCACATTCTGATTGTATATATGTGCCTATTATGTTGGTTCGAGTCATCGCCTAAGCAGTTAGATCTGGGGCGATGCTGAAGGGTGGCTGTTGGATTGTTCCAAAAAAGGTGACAATGTTCGGAAATGCATTCCCATTGCAGACATTATCATCTTTGTAGAAATGCAACATGCCTTCCTTTTGGGATGATGGTTTCACATTCTTGAACATTCTCACCTGATAATCAGAGCACAATAGGTTGGCCAGACAGTCATGTTTGATTAGTGAGATGTGTAAATAGGTTACTTTTCCCCCCACCCATGTACCAATGCTATTTCTATTTAGTTTTTGTCATTTCAGAATGTCTTCAGCAAGGAGAAAACCTTCTACACTGTGCAGGAGGTCATCGATGCTGTCCAAAATGAAGAGACTGGTGTGGACATAGACTTTGATGAAGCTCGTGAAGAGTCAGATGAAGAAACCCACCAAGAAGTGGACAAAGAAAACCATCTACCCACCGACTGCCCAGCCAATGAGGACATTGGGCCTCAACCAGCCAAACATGCCATGCCCCTTGACCGATATCGCTGGCAGTTTTCATCAGCCCTGATTTGGATTTTTCTGGCCCACCTCTCACAAAAGATGTTCATTCCCTCGACACACCATTGGAATGCTTCCGACAATTTGTCTGAAGACATGATTGAGTCACTCACAATAAACACAAATGAGTATAGCCTTCAAACACAGATCCATAAACAACAACAAAGAAGAAACAGAACGAATGATTGGCATGTATCTCAAGATGGGCCTGGTACAAATGGCTGGAGTACGAATGTACTGGGAGACAGACACACGGCTTGCACCTGTTGCTGATGTGATGTTTCTAAATAAATATGCTATTTGTAAAAATATGACTCCTGTTGAAATTATTATGAATATTATGTACTGTTCTGGGGCTATGTAACAAGCAATCAACCAGTGCAAATTAACCTAAAGTGTATTTTTCTTACTGAGATATAAACATTTGTATCTTTCTGATTTGACAATGAGTACAACTAGGGTTACAGTCAGGAAATCCTGCTACCCCATTTAGCCAGCGTTGCAAGATTACAATGTTCTCATTAAACTTTACAAAAACATTTTTTTTTTTTTTTTGCAAACACTTCATTTTCATCTTCAAAGGCCTCCAACAACACCATATAGGTGGTTGAATTTTTTTTCTTTTTGGTTTTTCTATGGCCACTACAGGGTTAAAGAAAATGACCCATTTATTAATGACATCACTCTTTTGCGGGAACATCACACCAGTGGCGGAAAATTTAACTGGTCATTTTCTGTCCCAAAAAATAAAATAAAAATCTGATTTTGCAGTATTACAAAAGTACATTCAGCGCAGTTGATCCAAATGTGTCCACTCTGTTAAAGCTATAATTGAATCATTTCAAAAAGGTTTGTTTGTAAAATGATACATTTCTCATCAAATATCCAAAGTCATATCAGCCATTATGCAAGCAAAGCTATGCCAAAGGCTAACTTTAGGACAAAATGTCCCCTCTGTTTGTGTCCACTCTTTTACATCCATATAAAAAGACTGGTGTAGATTGAAACGTTGCTATTCACCCTGGCGGGGATGCCTTTTCTTTTTGTGTCCAGACACATTGTAATCTGTTTGATGTAGCGTTTTTCCAAATGGGTCGAGGCGCATCCGATCAGTAGCGCCGGGCAAAGAGAGTAATAGTGTTATCCTCAATCTGCATAACTTGTGCATTTTCCCTTTCCTTCAATCATTAATGTCATTTAATGGTGCGCTGTCGCAGCGTCCTCTTAAACCTAAAAATCCTTACCAATTGCTCCAATCATTTCTCAAAAAGGTCCGGACAGCACTTAGTATTTCCCATCTTAATAATGAAGCCTTTCATTGCAACGCTTTTCACTACAAGCAAAACTGGAACTGGTAACTGCTCCTTGAAAATCAAAGAGCTTCTGATTATTTTGGTCTCAGACAGACCTGCCTCCATGCTTCACATGATTCCCTTTGCCATTTCCAACATGTTATCCTTAATGATGATACTAGTGCCGTCGCCAAATCAAACCAAAGCAGACATCCCTCGTGCAATAATGTACCAAGATGAAAGTCTTGTTCTCTCATTCTATTCATCATCATTTCATTCACGAGAATTACCAGGCATGTCCCCGATCCGATCACGTGATCAGAAATCAGACTCGATGGAAGCGGTTGTAAAAGCTCGGGTTTTAAAAGGTGCTATGAAATGGTGACTATGTCAGAAAATGAGGATGATTGCACCAACGTCATTTTACATCTGGAAAACAAATTTGGCACTCAAATCTGGCTGTTATATATATATATATATATATAATTTTTTTTTACCATTTCATAGTTATTCCACGAAGAACAATGCATTAGGGGACAGCCCCTTTTTTCCCCCGTGACGTCACAACCAGAGAATTGATGACCATGTCTAGCTTTCTACTGCTGAGCTAGCACACATTGACAGAATGACAGAGCGGTCACAGAAGAGAATAAAAAGCAATGGTTAGCATGCTAGCAGTGAGCAAAAATCAATAGTTCATTCTGGGTGTGACATCTTCTGTTGGGAGATTTGTTTAGTGGGCGGGGCCAAAATAGCTGAGAAAGGAAGACCAACTAAGATCTAGGACAGGGGTCTGGAACCTTTTTGTATGAGAGAGCCATGAACACCACAATATTTTTAAATGGAATTCTGTGAGAGCCATACAACTAAAAATACATGTAATATGTGGATTTTATGTCATTCCAATACTTTTAAAGTACAATAAGTCTGAATTATTTTTAATACTCTTATATCAATAACAATAAAATCTAAACTAGGCCTGCAAGCAGGACTGAACGGGCCCTCGCTATCTAGCGCAACTCAGACGTTACGCAACTCGGACAGTGTGCAGGTCAGGGTGGTGACATATCGTCCTCTCTAATCATCTCATTAGAACCCAACATGCTCGAAAGTCACCTCTTTACATTCACACACCTAAGAGATAAAAACCCATATTGGAGAGAGTACTACAAAAAGGCACTACTGAGCTGTGCAGCCAAGCCCTTATTCAAAACCAAAATGAATCTTCTAACTGGGCCAATTCAACCAAGTGTGCCAAATTCTGTGGCTCTATAAGCTGCCCGAGTCTCTGAAAAAAAAAATTCCTTTTAATGGCGAACAAAGGGTTGTCACGGCAACAGAGACATGCGGAAATGGGCCGTAAAATAAGTATTTCAAAAGGTCTTGAAACTACAATGACCAACCTGAAAAGAACTGGACATGTATTGGAAAAACGAGTGACTTTCTATTGCCACTAGTTGGCGCTGTAGGGTTGATGCAAATGACCCCTACAGGACCCTTCAGAGTATGACTCAACAAACACGAGATGTTTGGCGCAGATATGTTGTAGAAGTTATGACTGTTCAAAACTTGTGGTGAGACGAAATGGCTTCAGTCATGTTCACTTCTCCTGTTGGACCCTTCTTCTTCACCAAACCTCAGTATTTTTCATCAGGCATCTGAACACATGTCTTATGGCTCCCCTGATGTAGGTTTGAGGTGAATAGATTTTTTTTTCCTTGGAGGAGGAGCCTGTTTCATTAAAAAAAAAAAGGCATTTCCTGTTCCCACTAGGGGGCGATAGGCCTAATGGGTAATATTTCACTGCACTCGTGTTAAGGGTGGGATCCCGCACATACATGCCAGATATGAAAAAGATTGAACGTTGCGTCAAGGAGCTATTAGTCATTTACTGAATTTGTCCTTTTGCCGAAAAAAATGGCCAATTTTGGCACCACGCCCAGGTCAGACCCATGAATGAAAGCGCACCATTTTGAAAATTTTAGATCTCCTATGTCTCCTGAATAGTCTCACCAATTTTGAAGATGATCCAACTAACTCCCTCGGCGAAAAGGTCTCAAATGTGCACCCTGTAAATCGGTAAAAATTTCATAACCGATTTCCAGTTGGGTTTGGAATATGGGTGCCTTTTATGGGTGCTTTTTTGGAGCGGTTTTGGACAAGGTATAGACTCCCTAAATTTCATTGCTCTACGCTGACAGACCCTAATGTTAAAGGCCAATTTTAAAATTTAAAGGGGGCGCCACTGAGCCATTTTGTTGCATTTTTTTGCAACGTTGCAAAATTATCGAAATTTACCATTTTCCGCACGTATGTGAGAATTTTGATGACTTTTCGTGCATGTTCAGGCCTCCAAATTGGCCGTTTTCATTTGCCCTGAAAAAATAAAAATAGATAAATAATAATAATAATCCTTTGCAAAACAATAGGGCCTTCGCAAGCTTAGTGCTCGGGCCCTAAAAATGAATAATATTAAAAAAATTTTTTTTTTTTTTTTAAATTGTGTCCACAGATAGATTCACCCCACGTTTAAATTGTTTCATCTTATTTCGTTGCCTTGTGGAAAATATACAAGTTTCAGCCTGAAAAGGCTGTTGTACATACGGTTTTAAACCAGCAGGGGGGGACGTTCGCTTCTTGGTGTGCATGGGCAATAAATCTTCACATTTGAGAGCGAATAAGATATGAGCAGTCTTGGCAGCAATGCAAGACGGACGTTGTTGTTAAAAGTATTTTTTTTCCTTTAGCGGATTGCTTTATTTTAGGATGATTGTGATGTGTACCGTGTGTAAATATAGTTCAGGAATACTGTATGTTCATCGTGAACTATGTTTATGTATGACCGCAGAGGTGTTCGTAATGGCGAGCAGACCCCCAATTTGGCCATATTTCAAAATTGTCCTATATGCATGTGTGACAAATCATTGGAAAGCTTAAATTCTCAATTTTCTGGGGGAAGAAAAATTTTGAACAGGAAGTCATTAAAAAAAAAGAAAAATTTAAAAAGAAAAAACCCTAATTGGAGGTGAGAGCACGCGAGAGCATAATTAAAGATGCCGTGATTTTAACGAGATATCGTGTACTTACCTCTTTCAATCGGAAAACTCCATGTAGCATGTACCGCCGAGTGTCAAGACACAGCGTGAATGGCCAACAGCCGGATTTTATGGGTGAACCACAGTAATATAAAAAGGGCCACGGTGCAGAAATCGCAGACATCAAGGAGCGGTCGAGATTTTCATTTTCATATATTTACCTTTTTAAAAGTTATTTTTCAATTTTTCTTTGTTTGGATCGATTATTCATTATCTAAGATATCGGGGAAAATGCGACAGTAACAAAAAAAAAAAAAAATACAGGTAGGAGGTAGATATCCGTGACTTATTCAAAGACGCCAATTTTTTCAATGTGATGTCGTTTGTTTAAAAGTTTAAAATATGCGAGTGAATAATTTTTTTAAGTCTTTTTTTTTTTTTTTAAACTAAATATTAGACATCGATTAATGATTCTACGCTGAAAATGACAGACATTTCGAAAAATAAATGTAATTATCTACCTTTTTATGGCTGGGTTGAAACAAAAGCGGTTGCACGATGTCTGTAAACAGGGGTTTCCAGGGAAAACGGACAAATTAAAAATAGTTTGGGAGCTTAATGCAACATGAATCTGCTATGGCAGCATACTGTATATCGTTCTATCAAGCACAACAGTTCTTTTGGCTTCAAATAAAGCAGGTTATTTTAAAGAGGGGTGCAAGTGCAGAAACTGCTTTTTCAGCCTCGTCTGCGTTTTCTGCCAATATCGATTCTTGGTGAGAGCATATCGATATCCTTTTGGGGAAACAAAGAATCACAATATATTATCATTTTGATATTTTGTTACACCCCGAGTAAATACATGTAGTCGACTTTTTCCAGAGTGGGGTACATGACCAAAAAGGTGTGTAAAGTTTGGCATTAGAATCTTGATGTCGAATGCTGTGACAAACTTGAAATAAACAGGATTTGGCGAAGAAACTGTCCCCGCCGCGATGTCAATTTGGAGGCAATCCGTGAGATATGCGAGGCCTCGAGTGTAGTAAATAAAAGCAAAATCCAAGAAAAAAATTTGGGCCGAAGCCTAATTGTCGTTTCCTCTCCGGCTTCTATAAAAGGCCTTTTCCGCATCCGTTCAGATGAAAACATTTGCCGTACCACCAGACGCAGGGGCGTAAATTACGTTTAAGAGCCCGCGAACATCGGAGAATGAGTTACGACCTGAAACGATGCCCGTTTGCTCAGTGAAGATCACATCAAGTATGTTTGTTTCCGGTCTGAGAGCAACAACCTTGGCTGATATCACAATTCAAGAGCTGAATTTAGCCCTTTTTACTTACATCCTCATTTGAGTAGAAGACGAACTGCGTTCGCACGCTGCCCAGCAACGCCAATATGACGGCGCTTGTTGCGTCTAGCTGCCCCCAATGTGCTGCGTGCGTCACCCCAACTTTGCAACGCTCTCGTACGCCACGCGATGTTCGGCTATGACGTTCGGCTATTGGTATCGTCCGTCAAAACAGAGACCGATACAATCTGGGGATAGTCTATCCACCGCATCTCGTATGTCTCTAGAGGAAATGTCATAGTTTTCTTCATTCTGTGGACGCCACGCAGCCAAACCGTAGCCTCGTTTGAACATTGAGCTTTTTTACGCTAACGAGCACGGTACACATATTTTTGCCCAAAATAAAAATTTAGTCCAAGTCACCAGATTTTGAGGATCTACCAAAACAGTCCCGATCCCTCAGAATTGTTTTTAATAGGAAAAAAGCACTCCCAAATGTATTTTTTCCCTTAAATTCGGAAAGATATATAGCCATTTAAACGGGTTGCCGTATTTTTTGGACTATAAGTGGCACCTGAGTATAAGTCTAAAAGGAAGTGATGAAGTCGGTCATCCAATGTGATAAATTGAGCTAGATTTCATGCAGTCACTGGATATTTTCTCTTTGTCCTGCATAGTTTGTTTCATTAATATAGTAGAAATATAAAACACGCTTCATAGATTGCTGTTGTTTTGCAATATAGTATACTATATATATATTCCGGTCTGAGAGCAACAACCGTGGCTGATATCACAATTCAAGAGCTGAATTAAGCCCTTATTACTTACATGCTCATTTGAGTAGAAGACGAACTGCGTTCGCACGCTGCCCAGCAACACCAATATGACGCCGCTTGTTGCGTGAAGCAATGTGCTGCGTGCGTCACCCCAACTATACTATAGTATAATATACCTGTGGATGATTTGGTTGCTTGTAGTCCTAAAAACGGTGACCATGTCAAGAATGAAAATGAATACCCTCATGTCATTTTTACATGTAGAAATCAAATTTGAGATTAATACCATTTCATAGTTATTCCGTTCAAAACAGTGCATCAGGAAACGCCCACTTTTTGTCAGCCATTCTGTGTGTGTCTTTACAACCATAAATAATGATCATGCTTAGTTTTCTAGTGTTGCACTAGCTAGCACATGTTGACAGAAAGACAGAACGGCAACAATTCAATGGAAAGCCTTGTGATTGTGAAAGATTGTGACATCAACTTCTGTTTGGAGGTTTTTTAGTGAGCGGGGCGAGAAGGAGTCATTAGGATCTAATTTGACTTTTAAGCCTTTTCTGTCACTTTTGGATGGATTTGTGGAAATAAAAATATGGTGCGCCATCATTTTAAAATCACTTGCTGTGTTATTTGAAAGCACCATTTTTACTGCAATTGACACTTCGAGACACCAAATCCATTTTAACTGGGAAGGCTGGCATCGAGTGATCATGTCACACTTACACCAATAGACATCCGATCCATTTTGACCGGTGTTCTGCCAAAATATCCTACATCTGCGAAACGTCCTACATTAGTGGAATTTGACACCTAAAGTACTACCGTGCGCTCTAAACTTGTTTTGTTTAGATGCATACAGGAATAAGGTACTAAAAAAATGCCTGCAGAAAATACTTAAATGTAGTTATATCAAATAAGGACAGTTTAAAAACGCTACGTGACTAAAGTGGTCAACTGCTTCAAAGCTAACACAAAAAAACAAAATGGTTAAAGGTATGAGAGGGTAATACATGCAAAAAGTCTCTTTGAGGCTGTGAAAAGGTTCTAAAGAACTAAATAAAAACAAAATAGTGAGTAATCGCCGCCTCTAACCGTTGTGCGCATGCGTGTGAATGCATGCGCAAGCGCCCTGAGCATTGTGTAGGACGTTTCGCTGCGTAGTAAGGAATGGCCGAACACCGGTAGCGATCGTTCGATCGGTTGAAAATCACTCGATCGGACCAGATTTCCTATCGTACCGTCAAATCGAGGACGCCCCGAATACATATACGTACATATTAGTGCTGTGCAGAGGTTGGTAGTGATGTGTTACATTTACATTATGTACAGGTGAGGTTTCATTGCTGTACATTTTTTCCAGGCGGAATCCAATGGTTTTTTTCTGGCCTAATATGGTCATGTAGTAGGTTATAGTTGAGTATGATAAAAATAATAGTTTATACAGGTGAGGTTGTGCTGAGAAATAAAATATAAATTAATAAATACTATATCACAGCTCTGCGCATGATCTTACCTTTCTGTTTGACCTTTGCCAAACCCTCAGTGCCCGGCTGCAGTGTCTGCCCCAGCACCCTCCCGAATTCCGCCCCTGGATGTGCTGTATATTGTCATGTTTAACAAAAAGCTGAAGGATTCAAAGTGCCTGTGACACAAAAAAGCATGTTTATCTCATAATACACGCGGTATTTTATGCTTCTGGATGAAATGGACCGCTTGGATGTGTGTGGAAGCGATCGCTATATTGATTTAGTTTTTTGAATCCGGCGCCATGAAAATGAGTGACTTCCGGCAACAGTCTCGAGTTGAGAAAGAGGGCGCTGTGGCGTGTACGGAGGAAGGAGTCCTCTTCACTATACAGACATACTGTTGTATGAGGACTAAGGATTCAGCTGATTTTGCGGATTAATGCGTTTATTTTTCGCATCACGCCAGCCAAACGGCTGCAGAAAAATCTTACTGCACGAGGGAAAGGCGTGTGCACCTTTTTGGGGTTTCAAAAGGTTCCCATTCACCGTGGATATCAGCCAAAACAAGCCTGACTACTCTGGGACCATTGGACGTACGAGGAAGTGAGTAAACAGCGTGTTTTGTTTTATGTCAAATACTGAGATCATGTTAATATGTAGGTGGCTTGCATTTGGGGGCCGACATGCTCCTTGCCCCCTCGGCCGACGACCGGCGGCTTGTCGCACATCCCCACTCGCACTATACTCGGCTTTTTCCTCTCTTCATGTGCCCGGCATTCTGTCAAATTTTCCGACCGATCAGAAATGGCAACTTTGAGTTAAAAATAGCGATTACAAAGTAAACACTACAAACTTTCTTTAAATAAAGGACTACTTACGTTTGATCATGAATGGCACGTAAAAATCTCTCCTCATACACATTAGCTGAACGTTAGCTGTACAACAACTGCAGCCGCCCTCTTCCACAGAGTCTCTCGCCGTTTACAACTTCGCCGTGTAGTAAAGCATTATTTTGCCATATTCGCGTTGACCATTTGGCAGCTATACGCTCCTCCGACGTCGGCCGGTTTGTTCGGCGGTCATTGTCCAGCTGCTTCCCCCGGCGAGCTCTCCTATCCGTAGTAGCTGGGGCACGAGCTGTAAATTGCTCTCCGCCGAGCGGTTTGCCAATCGGCACAGACAATCGACAACCCGGCCTTCACGTGAAATGATCCGGGCTAGTTATGTGTGATTTTTACACTTCGAAGACTTTGAAACATCAATCGGTTCGGGTTAGCGTGTCGGCTAGCTGTATCGCCTCTTGGTTTGTTCACATTCTCCGAAGCCGGGGAAGGGAAATGACATAAACCCGATTTAGATGGCATAAAATATCGTTCGGGAGATGCGACAGTAAAGGTCAAGTCGACAGTTTTGACCATTATGGAGTAATATTGCCATGTCGTCTTGAATAAATGCATTTTTATTATTTCTTATTACATTTAGAACAAGACTTATTTGTCATGACCATGTCATTTATTTAGCTATCGGGGAAATATACTTGGATAAAAAGAATATCCTGTAAAAATATTGGAGTAAAGAGACTGAAACAATGACATTTTGCGGCTCTCTTCGTCACGTTTTCCTCGTTCTAAATAATTCCCCCTCAACGGGCTGACTGGTCCTTCTCAAGCCATTTATTTAGCTATTGGGGGAAAATACTTGGATAAAAAGAATATCTTATAAAAAATTGGAGTCGAGATACTGAAACAATGACATTTTGCGTCTCTCTTCGTCGCGTTTTTTCCTTGTTGTGAATAACTCCCCCTCAATGGGCTGCATACTAAATCAAATGAAATCGTGTTTCAGCTGACGTTATCCACTTGTCGGGGACGCTAGAGCCCAATAGACCCTACTCACCAATGTCACAAAATGACGTGTCACTGCATCCGGCCGCCATATTGTCCATCATTGTTTATCCGTATTCTCAATGGTTTCAATTTGTCGTGCAATTTATAGTGCAATTCATGGAAGCCCCGGTGCTTTCAGACGCTGTAAACTCATTGGATGCGTTGCATAAAAGGCATTATGTGGAAAAGCTTCAGTCTATCCATTCGCCAGATCCATATTTGATGCCTAAATCGATATTTTTCGACCGGCTGTCTTCGCCCTCTCTGCCTGACATCTGCTACCCTGATATCTACAACTATCTTGTCCACACAAAATCAGCCTATTCTCACGAAAGTTTGGAAAACTTTAAGAGCAGCACTCTAAACAACATTACCCCGTGTGACCCTTTACTTCCAATTTTCTAAAATGGCGACAATCAATTAAAAAAAAAAGTTGACTGCGATGGCCGACGCTTCAAGGATAGGTGGATATTGGACTATTTCGTCAATAAAACACGTAACAACTGTGTCTGCCTCATTTGCAAAGAGAGTCGCTGTTTTCAAAGAGTTTGATGTGACGCGATAATGATATTACCGAACAAGACACGCTGACATGTACGACAACATTACAGGGAAGATACGCAGCGAGAAATTATAGCAACTTGAAGCTAGTTTAATTTCACAGCAGCAGTATTTCGCAAGAGCCCGAGTGTCGAAAGAGAACGCCACAAAGACGAGATTGTTGAAATCATGAATTAAAAAAAAAAATAAAGCAAATGTGATACACAGAAGGGCTGGCTAAAATTTGTTTAAATATATTGTTCTATGTAAATCAGCCAAGGTAGCCCCCCGCATTTTTACCACACCAAATCTGGCCCCCTTTGCAAAACGTTTGGACACACCCGTTTAACTGATGATCCGTAGACGAGGCCAGCTTCTTTCACTGGTTCCAACTAAATATTATTCAAAATATAATAATGGTGGAAGAAATAAGCATCTCGAATTTGAAACTATGTTGTCGGCGATTAGCCTCGCAATGATCTTAATTGTGCTTGTCAGCCCAAAACTCTCTAAATATATATAAATGCATCTTACCAGATATAAAATGACTACTACATCATCTGTGGTGATCGTTTGGTGCCCAGTTTTCTCGACGAATTGCAGCAGTCCATCTCGCTCTCCTCTCCGGGTCTCTCGGAATACGGTAGAATTTCAAGTCTCTCCGTCTATCTTCTCTGTTACTGCAACCAACCGCCACACACGCCTTCACCATTATGATTAGTAATGTTAACGAGCAGAAAAACACGCCATAATAGGAGGAATTTACATAGCGGTAATGCGTAAACACGACGACGTGACGGACAATATGGCGCGGAGGCGTGGTTGTGACGTCATGTGAGTGGGGTCTATGATGGTAGGCGTGGCTAACCGGCAAATTAAAAGACTAATTTCTCGTCATCTGCGCTTTGCTAAATTGTTGTATGTTGTCGAATCGTCTCAAAATATGATTCTAATTCACATAATAATCCCATTTAAGACTTTTTTTTTCTTGTTGTACGCACTTTAAGGTTGGCCCTAGCATACTTTCATTTTTCTGATAGAGGCCCTTAGTGGGAAAAAAAAGTTTGGAAACTCCTCTCTTAGCCTGTCAAAAGGGTGGACAAACTCTACAGAACAGCAAAAATACGTTTGCACTTCTACTACCTGTGGGATATTTTGTCCATTCGTTCTCAAGAGTGCTACTTGAGTGGTGAACGCCGTTTTAGTACATTATAAAATGGTTTCGATTAATATCAAGCAGTTGAAATCTGTCCATCCCACATAAGGGCAGCGCACATCCATGTTTACGCTCCAATCATAAAGCACCATTCATCCTAACAGACCAGGGAAGGGGGGAACACTTGGAGAATTGAAGCAACGAACAAATGACGTGGTTCGTCCAGTTGCTTGCTTGCTTGCTTGCTTGTGGGAAAGTGCTCACGTAAGCACTCAGTACACTGTCGTGACCACAGACGTCCAAACAAATAGCAACGTTTATGCGTCAGGGTCCAACCGCCGCCGCTCGCGTAATTAATGACAGTACATTCGGTGACGTTTGAAGGAGAACATTGGTGAGGTAGGCATCCCCCAAAATGCAGCCAACGGAGCTTGCTCCCATGCCGCATATTGAGTCTGCCAAAAACGCACCGGCGTACGCGGATATCAATGCACGACGCAATTCAACTTCAAAAAGGGAGTTCACAAACAAAGACAATACGCACCTTCCTTCACCCAGTTCCGAATGCTTCGTTCTCTGCGCTGTCAATTCATAGAGCCATTGCGGGGGGGGGGTCGTTGCCGAATAGAGCACGGTTTGAACAAATAAAGACCGAACACATACTAAGTCCCAAAAGTAGTGCGGCTGTCCAAAAAAAAAAAAAAAAAAACAACCAAAAAAAAAAAAAAAAACGCAGCGTCCTTTCAAAAATTACATATTGCCAAAGCGCGCACACCTGCAGCCAATCGGTGATAAACGGAGAAGCAGGATAGTTAAAGATGAGTCAATAACATCGATATGGCAGGTGGCAATCGGTCTGATCATGCTGGGAAATCAGAAGCACATTGGTGGCGTGCATGTTCGGAGGTAACGATGCGCAGGCTGAAGATTCTTGCTCTCTCTCTCTCTCTCCTCCTCACTCACTCAAACACAAGCCCCCCCTTAATATGAAATGTAGACACAGTGCCGGCCCTTAGCATAGGCGAGCTAGGCGGTTGCTTAGGGCGCCATCCAGTGGATGGAGCGACCAATTGCTTTGGGGAAAGCAAACTACTTGGGGGAAAAAAATAAGTTCTCATGCTACGCTTCCCGGATGTTTTCTAATATATCAAGCACATTTCAATGCGCTATTTACGAAAAAGATATTCATTCATTTTGAGCTATTATGATAGCTATTATTGAAAAAAAAATAAACAACATACGGCATGATTGTCAGGTATAGTGCATTTCAGGCCATGTCCACACCTAGAAGGGTTTTTTTTTTTCTAATACGTTGGGAAAAAAATAATTACATCCACACTAGAGCACATTTGTAAAAAAAAAAAAAAAAAAAACTTTCCACAGCCAACCGCTTTAATTCATTTTTAAATACATTTATAACAATAAAATAGTTATCCATAACACCATTCTTCAACAAGAAGCGCAGCAAGAGTTTGTAAAAAAAAAATATATATATATATATAGAAGCAAAAAAGCGCCTAATTTACTCCAAATGTAAACGTGAGGACAAATTTTGTCGCAGTCAGTGACTTTTTCAGTTAAATCTTCGGTTACCAGTGTCCGCACGATGGCGCCGCAAACGCAGAATTTGCACTTCTTCACTTTCCCCGTCGTTCTTGAGAACCCTGCTTGAAATGTTCGCATGCGTGTGGGTGATTGGCCAAACCGTAGAAAAATGTCTTTTTGCCAAATATCCTGCTACGTGTGGACATGGCCCTAAATGGGACTTTAATGCAAAAGGCAGAAGTTGTAATCACTCGTTTCAGGTGAACCATAAACTGTATAAAATGTTAAAATACAATATTTACAAAACATGCAATATTAAAAAAATATTGTCATTTGGGGGGGGACTCCTAGCCACACTTTCTTCTTAGGTACCTAGCAAACCTATGTATGAGAGAAAAAGTGTGAAATGTAGTCGACCAAATAAGTTGAACACGGTTCTCCAAACTATTCCACATCAGGTCGCAGCAGGTGCTGGATTTCTTTCCAAACAAAACAGGACAACACTTTTGCACCAATCTGTGGCCTATACTACGAAGCCGGTTTTCTGGCTTAGCAGGGTAACTTCGAGAGTAACTTTATCACGTGCGACGTAAGTTCGCGGCTATGCGAGACTACGAAAGGTGGATATGTTGGAACCGAGAAGTGTTGCCATGGCAACACACGCCACACGCCAAACCTGGTCGTGTCAGAGTTAGATCTTGCTTAACATCAGGATTCCAATTAACCACGCTCTATTTAAACAGCACCCCTCCGCGGACGTGTCCTCCTGACAATGACAGCGTACTTGGACGACCCATACGACATTGGCGCGCGGATTGTGAGGGGCTCTCTCCGGAGGGCACGGGTATTTCGGGACCGCCAAAATTCGCTGGCGTACCCGGAAGATGTTCTCCATGAAAGACATATTTTCAAGTGAGGAAATTCTTTACCTGTGCCAACTGATCGAGGCGGACGTCACTAATGTAACCCGCCGAGTCAGGCCCTCACAACCGCTCAGCTTGCGTGCCTGTCCGTGCGCTCTTTTGCCAGGAACAATATATGTATTCCATGAGTCCATCGGTGATGCTGAATATCTGCGTAAGAACACTGTATGCCGTGCGATTCGGAGTGGGGTATGGAAACGCTTCAAATTGATTGTTGAAATCGCTGAATGTAAACGAATGCGGAGCTTTGCTCTCATACAAGAAATATATTTAACGGACTTTCCAGCGTTATTTCATTGTGTAAATATTTATAATAATCATAGAAATATGTAGACTATTTAAACATTGAGAAAACTTGCGTTTTTTTTCTGCCAACTCGAAGAGATTAAATTGTCAAATCCACTGATAGGACAGACGCACAAATATAAAAGATATAAATGTTTATTGAATATGCATCTTACAGTCTTGTTTGTCAGCGAAAATTCGTTACAAAAGACGGGCTTTAATTTACGCAACAACGCATGGCATCCCGGCATTTTCTTCTTCTCCTGAGTCCTCACAAATATAACATAAAATTTTGGGAGGGGGGGTTGGGCTTGGGCCTGCAAATCAAGTTGATTGATCGGACTCGGGTCGGGTCGAGCTGGATTTTTTTAGGCCCAAACTAAAAAAAAGAACATACGTATTCATACAGTCAAGGAGACTAAACATACAATCATCCTGCCTCATGTGGTGATGCGCGATAAATTATTTCTTACTGTTAACGTAGCCTACCAAATCTTCTTTTATTGTCCTGACAGCAGGCTTTATTTCTTTTCATGGACATAAGTAAACTGGCATATTGACGCATTCACAAATCACACGATCTGTAAATTCGCTGTCAACAGACCCGTCGCGCTCAACTCGCCGAATCGGTGTTGGATTTCGCGGTGAGGGTGGATTTTAATCATCGCGCATTCCTCCTCTGTGAAGTAAGGTGCCCGTGCCATCGTCACAAGTAGTGTTTGACTCTGCTCTCCGCCCCCTTTTATGTGAACGCGCGGTAACTCTGACTGGGTTGACACAGGTTCGACTAATCAACCTCATAATCAGCGTCGTAGCACCGATTGAGCACAAATTAGACAACCAGGTTTTGTCAACTCCGGTTACCCGCTGGTAAACTGGATTACTTCTGGGGAGGTTGAACTCGGTTCGTAGTATAGGCCACTGGTGTCTAACAAGAGTTATTAGATGATTGCAGTCTGGTGCTGCTTGTTTTAGCAGAAACCTCATTGGTTAATCGGTCTGCGCTGGATCAGAAGGAACAAAAACCAGGACCTGCAAAGGCCCTAGGGGACCGGTTTGGGCACCCCTGGGCTAGATCGCTGCCAGCCCCTCCCAGTCAAAAAGGATTAGACGTCCGTCACCGTCAATGGTGGCCAATAAGTTCATTTATGAAACAACATTAACCTTTACATGTAAGTCATTGGCTGCCATTGACGGCAATAGACGTCCAAACCATTTTAACTGGGAGGGGGCGAATGAAAGCTATGAAAGACGAGCATTCGTCCCCGTTCAATGAAATGAATTCTCCGTCAATTGCACGTAATGAGTTAAATTCTATTAACAATATAAATAACTTTACAGTATTACTTAGGGCAGTAATAAGAGTATTTCTATTTTTATTCAGTTTACTTTCAATAATTTAGCCTTTGTTAATTCATAAGTACTAATAATAAAAAAATACAATAACGATTTTGAATCGTTCATTCATTTTCCATGCCGCTTTTCCTCACGAGGGTCGCGGAGGTGCTGGAGCCTATCCCAGCTAACTACGGGCAGTAGGCAGGGGACACCCTGAACTGGCTGCCAGCCAATCGCAGGGCACATGGAGACACACAACCATTCACGCACACACTCATACCTACGGACAATTTAGAGTGTGCAATCAGCCTACAATGCATGTTTTTGGGATGTGGGAGGAAACCAGAGTTCCCGGAGGAAACCCACGCAGGCACGGGGAGAACATGCAAACTCCACACAGGAAGGCCGAAGCCGGGTATTGAACCCTTGTTCTCAGAACTGTGAGGCAGACGTGCTAACCACTCAGCCACCGTGCTGCCGATTTTGAAACGTTTTGTTAAAAAACATCTATCGTAATGATTGCAATTTTTTTAAAATAGTCACTTGCCCTATTTAGGGTTAAAGGTCATACGTGTCAAATTTTGCATAGCTGTCCACAAATTATGTAATTTATTAATTTTTTTCCGTTAGATGTTTTTATAACATTCATGTAGGACTTTAGGGGTCTGAAACTTGCCCCCACGGGCCAATTGTGGCCCTCGGTTGACATATTATTAGTGGTACCCACACATATTATACAATCAGCAGTAATAAACAATTTTAAATGAAATGAACTAATTGAAAGATCCACTTTGTGAAAATAAATCAATTTAAATAGCAATAAATAAATTTTAAAAAACATTACATAAGCAAAATAAATAATTCTGGATAAAATAAATTAGTTTAAAAACGTAAAACACATTGAATTGGGAAAAAAGACGAAAAAAAAGACAGAAATCCAAGTAAGTGTGGCCCATATGACTGTATGAAAGAATTGTTTTGTTTTGTAAATCTCTTGCCACCTCACATAGCTCCACATTTGTGCTGCCATTGACAGCAAAAGATGTCCAATCCATTTGAATTTAGCCTTGCATTGCAAGAATGATCCATCATGCAGTACCATCATGCTGTCCAACCACTTCCCTAATCCCCATGCAGTTATCTGATCTTCCAGCCAATCAGGAGAAAAAGGCGGGAGCAGCAGACATGACCAGGAAGCGACTACAGTATCTTCTTGAGTACAACGTCGGAATGCAAAACGTTTTTGTAGAGAGGTCATTTTTGCAACTTTTGTCTGAAATACAGGATACTTCCTTTCCTCATTAAAAGAGGAGCAAAGAACGTCACTTGAAGCTTTATGTGACAGGCAACAATGTTTTCCAACCAAGTGCGAGGAGACGAGCCGTCGTCCGGTCAGAAGTTGTATATTTTTCGAAGGTCCCTCCCATGAAACAGGTCTTCATTGGATCTTTCCCACATTGATGTATGGAACAATCAATCTGGCGTGGAATGGGCATACATGAGTGTCAATGGCATGGCTATTGGAATGGAATTTAATGGAGGTTTCTGGTTAAAAATCACACCCATCAATCGAGATTTTTTTGTGTAAGTGTAGATTTTTTGCAGGGCTAGGTTGGAAATCAATAGGAGTGAATGAATTTTTTTTTGTGCCATTGAAATGAATGGAGGATAGGGCAATTGGAAATAAATGGGAAACTTTGGCCATTAGAAATAAAGGAACAAATTTTGGCAGAACCGTACATTTTTTGGCAATAACATTTGTGCCCCTGAAATTTTTGATGTGAGTGAAAATTGTGTGACTATTGATGCATTTGGAAATGTTATTTTGTTGTTAAAAAAAAAAAAAAAAAAAAAAAAACACATTTTTGGACGAATGGTAATATTTGGGGGGCGGTTGGGCTTGAAGACTGTATCATAGGATATTGTGCCATGGCCATATTTGTGTGCTCCAAATATTACTTTGAACAATCATAATGGGTATCTGTTGACCACCTTATCAGAAACCGTGCCTATGACTCACTCTTCGTACCAGCCGGGACCAGGTCTCAAGGTCTCAATTTAAGATGTTTTTCTGATGGAAAATCCCCAGGTTATGCTATAGTTAAGTTTGCTTTTCCTCCCACCTGTCAGCAGTATAAATCTCCAGCTTCTATTCTAAAACTTCTACTTCTAAAATCTATCAAATTTGTACCCAGGATATCCTGTTTATAAAGCCTTCGAAACAAACCTGTTCATCTCCAGCCTCTCGTTGAACAGCATTCTCACCACCCGAAATTCAAAGAACACGCAAAGGACAAAGAGAATAGCGTCCTTCAACAGGCTCAAACGACAGGTACCCTTTGTCATGAGAGAATTCTGGTCGTCTGTTAAAGTTCGACCCTTTGTCTGCCATGGACGGCGACCATTTGGACGAGTGTCTTTTAAGTCGCTGCGAAGCTACGAAAGTGTGAAACCAATGGTGAGCACGCATTGAGTCAGTCCTCTCTTTGGGCTAATCACGCAATTAAAACATTCCTACTTTGATTTGCCCCTCGCTGGGCAAAACGTCTTGGATTTCTGCGAGGAGAATTCCAATGAAGGGAAGCCTTTGAGGAAGAGGAAAGAACTCGCCTCCGCTTGCAGTTGTGAGCTTTCTTTGTCATTCGCAGGCACATAGTGAATAGTCCACCCTTAATGAGCAAAGGAGTGGACAAACACAGCATTGAGTCCGTTTTCTGTTGGAGATTTTGGGACCCAGATGGCCTTGACTCAATCAACTGGGATAAATGCAACTTTAGGGGTGCGAGTGGATTAAGGAAAACCTATGCGTTTTATCAAATCATCATTTAGTTTGACTTCATTCGTCCCTCCCCGTCAAAATGGATTGGACGTCTACCGCTGTCAATGGCGCTGACCTATGAGCGTTCAAAGTCAGTCTTCTTGGTTTCAATCAATCGGATGTACATCCTTTTCAATGGCAGGCAATGAGTTGAACACTCCCAACAAACTAGAAAATGCAGTTACTGGCGACGGTGGCTTTGCTGTGATATTTGGCATCACTTCCTTTTAACTTAGGTGCATCTGGAGTCACTTTCTGTTCATTTAGGAGCACCTGGGGTCACTTCCTGTTGGTATCGGGACACTAGTTCAGACTGGCAGCCAAGATTCAATTTTTAGCCCGTCCAGATTGATTGGGTGGCTCTTTTTTATCCTGAACAGTCACAAAGCACAGAAATCCAATGACAGGAGTTGGGTTCATATCTGAACAGGCCCCGATCTGATTTGGACACTTAAACCAAAGGGAAAATTTAGTGTCAACGGTCAGCCCTAGAAAACAGATTTAAGGAGGAATCTGATCGGAATCCGATACGCCAGCCTTAAGGCTGAGTTATGCTTCTGCGGCAGACCTACGCCGTCAAGGCAGACCCCCCCCCCCCGATTTACAACCCTCTGCCGTAGCCTGACGCGCACCTCCACAAAATCCTGAAGAAGTGTCACGTGGACTGCGATTGGTCCGCTCTGACTGTAGTTGCCGGTTTGGCGCGAGAGCACTATCATTTTCAAACATTGTCGCACTAAACGCAAAAATGGACCAAGCTGAGGAAAGTATCATCGAGGATACTTTCTCATTCAGGTTGTCCGCAAGTACGACAACCTCTACAATGTCTCGTCAAGACATTCTAAAGATTGCCAAATGGCAAGCAATTCGTGGAAGGAGATTGCTGAAAATATGGGGCAATTGCATGAAAAAATGGAAGAACCTCCGAGACAAGTATGTGTACATTGGGAAGCGAATGGCCGCACAAAGCCAAACCCTAACCCCAGCCGGCCAAAAACTGCCAGCTTTTTATCACTGTCTTATTTTTGGTTGGTGCACTTTATCATTTATTGTGTACATATTGTATGTTTGCTTTGGGTCTGTGACTTATTTACATTTTACACTTCAGGTTTATGAAGAATAAAGGACAGGTTTAGTGTCAAAAGAGTTGTTTTGATGTTTCATTTTCAACAATAGACAGTTCACATAATTTATACATCATCACTGATTGAGAGTGTCTCGGTGCTTTTGTAATAACGTGTTTCCCTTCAAGGCTCCCGACCCAGTTTGGGAAGTACCGTAGCCGCCAGAAGTCTGCTATGGCTGCCCACTGGCTGGTTGTAGGACACGGCAAAGAAATCAGACAAAACGCTGGACAACGCAGCTCGCCGACTTCCACCCGATGCTAGAATTGGTAATGTGACCGCCAGTCTCTGTGCGGCATCAACAGTCGGACAGACCACCTCCGCAACCGTCTTCAATATTTGTATGATCAACATTGATGAGCTGAAGATCCACATTCAAGCATTCTATCTCGGTTGCCATTGTTGTCTAACTGGAAAGAAATTCCGGGGGAAAAAACTGCATATAACACAACGCCACACCCCAATAGTGGCTTGGCAGTGAATTACAGAACATAGCGTTCCCTTGCTGCAGAACTATCGAATGCTCATTGACGTCTTAGGGTCAACATCGTCGCTACTCAGGCTTTAGAGTGTTACTTGGGGCCTGTTGATGATGGGTAACTTGCAAGTGACTTCCTGTTGAGTTTGGGTCACTTCCTATTGACTTTTGGGCAATTCTGGGTCGCCGCCCGTTGATTGGGGGTCACTTCTTGTCCACTTCATGACAATTCCAGGTCACTTTCTATTGACTTTTGAACATTTTAGGTCACTTCCTGTTGATTTTGAGTCACTTCCTTCTGATGATTATTAAAATGAATTTTAAAAGTGCAATTTTAAATCACTTCATGTTGATGTTGGGGCATTTACGGGTCATTTCCTGTCGGTCTCCTGTTAATGATGGGAAATTGCCAGGTGACTTCTGTTAACTTTGGTTGATTATCTGCATATTTTGGTGGGAAATCACTTCCTATTGGTTTCAGGTAACCTGCTGTTAGTTTTGGCTCACTTCCTGGTCATTGCTGTCTAACCGCTCGAAGTGTACAGACGCACATTCTGAGCTCCTGAAAGCACACTCCTATCTTAACTGATAAGCGCTCAGGGCCGGGAGCAGCCTGAAAAAAAACTCTGAAACCTGAGGATCTGGATGAAGTCAAATCCTCCATCCAGAAAATAGTGGCCTCTCTGACCAACCTGGAGGCTTCTCTGACTAACCTGATTCAAAGCCAGAATCGGGAAGTCATGAAAGAATTACAGCTGATGCGCGCTGAAAACGAGAAGCTCAAGCAAGTGGTTGAGGAGAAGGAGGCTCGCATCAAAAGGCTGGAAATTCTGGCTGATGATCTCGACCAAGGAAGACGCGCAAATGATCTCATCATCTCTGGATTACAACGGACGCCCAGATCATATGCCGAGGCCGCTAGCCCACCTGTGGCTCAACAGGCAATTGCCAAACTGCAAGCTGGAATAAAGGTGGACCCGCAGGACATCCGTCACTGCTTTCTGCTCCCAACTGGAGGGTGAGGACCGGCAACGGTGGTCGTGAAGTTGGCAGACCACAAGAGCAAGGTTGCCCTGCTTGACCAGCGCCACCGCCTGAAAGGAACGAAGATTTTTCTGAATGACAACTTGACTCGCCGAAATGCCCACATAGCGAGAAAAGCACGTCAGCTCAAAAAAGAGGGGAAAATTGCCAGCACCTGGATCTCTGATTGCAAAATCCTTGTCAAGTCGCAAGACATGAAGATAAGAGTCGTGAGAAGCCTGGAAGAGCTGACCTCATTCGAAAATTAATGACGACACCTGTTACCACCTTTTGGATGACCAGATTGATGAGTACCATGATGACCCAACTGATAATCTAGATCCTGACCTGAACTTTTACAATAACATGTCGAACAACTGTAAGTACTACACAGCGGAACAGTACTACAATTCCATGGATGTGGACGGTAAGCTGAAACAAATCCACTTCAACGCCAGGAGTCTATACAAAAATTTTGAAAGCATTGAAGAATATCTACAGAGCTTCAATAACAAGTTTGATGTTATTGCCGTCTCAGAAACCTGGCTTTAATGTAAACAAAGGAACGGATACAACATTGCTGTGATATCACCGACCATCTGCCTATCTTCACAAACTACACTCCACGCAACCACTGCGTAAATCCGACAAAGTCAGTGTACAACAGAATCAGAACTGATCAAAACATTGAAAACATGAAAAAAGATCTCTAAACTCAAGACTGGAATGATGTTTACAATGCAAACCCACGAGACAAAGAATGCAAAACAAACCTTGGATGACCAAGACGCTTATCAATGCTTGCAAAAAGAAAACAGCACCGTATGAGTGTTTTATCTCCCAAGGACAGGGCCTGCGAGGAGAAGTTTCAAAAATATAGAAATAAGCTAAACTGGACATCAACTGATACAATCAACCCACTCAAATTGACAATATGTGAAATTCCATGGCAATCAATGACTTTTGAATGATATGTGAAAAGAAAAAAAAAAAAAAGAAAAAAAAAAACTGATAATAACTGGACTGTAACACAAACATGCTTGACTGTGCGTCCCGGGCTGTAGGGGGACGGGTATCGATAAGCATTTGCTTTTTCCCGTCTTTCCTTTGTCATCGTCTTTCTTTCGGGCAAATTCCACACTCTGAAACTGTCAATGATTATGATGATGATGACAATGACAATAAATTCATTCATTCATTCATTCATTTTTTTTTTGTCAAACAAAACTATGTTAACGATGTCATTGAATGAGCAATGTCAATGTGTTAGGTTGAACGTACCACTGGAGATGAATAATGTTGTCGAAAAACGGATCTTTTAGGCTCATCACAATACAACCGTGCTTTGTTTGAATTTCTGGAACTTCTTTGGATATGGAAGAAGGTTTAAGTTTTTGGCAACAAAAATAAATGAGCAATAACACGTGGGATGCTTAAGAAGCGTTTATTCTGAAGCTACAAGGGAAGTGCTCTCTTATTTTTTAAGTACTTCTGACAAATCTCTGTTCACTTCTTTTGTAAGCGTCTCCCCTACAAACCAGCGTTACAGTTTCCTTTCACCTTATAACCGTGTCCTGACATTTGATGGCACTTTTTGTCCTTCCATAAACAGAAGCTTCCATCTATTCACAGTGAGCAAAAACTTCTGTCCCCCATGCATTAATTATAGCTAAGGCAAGGAGTGCATGCTGAAAAATTATTCTGCAAGGTTGAACACAAACCACTCACTCCCCTGAACGACAGGGCGGGATTTTCTTTTTTTAACAGGGCCCCACATCATTTGGACTTTGTGCTCATGCATTTCTTATGGCTTCTTTTGTGGTGCGGCGTCATGGCTAAAACAGAATGCACCTTGCTTCGAGCTCTGGGAAAAGTTGTACGAGCTACTTCTCAGTAGTCCAATGTCAATGTTAGGATGCTGGCCTTTTCAAATCGACGTCACTTAAGTTACTTAATTCGTGGGCTTAGCGAAAACGGCTGACATTTTGGCATCATAATCATTGAACATCATTGTATGAGGAACACTGGAATGAAGTGGCACATCTCGTATGCCCGGCAAGATCCCCAGACCTCAACATTATTGAGCATTTAAGGTCAGTTTTCGAGATTCAATGAAGACGTCCGTTTCCACT
This sequence comes from Corythoichthys intestinalis, assembly GCF_030265065.1. NCBI lineage: Eukaryota > Metazoa > Chordata > Actinopteri > Syngnathiformes > Syngnathidae > Corythoichthys > Corythoichthys intestinalis. The sequence continues at coordinate 256,487 of NC_080396.1, read as the reverse complement.
GCCATCGTCTCTAAAAGAGCTAGAGGCTATTTTAACTGAAGAAAATGTCTTTGGAAACAAGTAGTATGGATCAATACCTCGGAGAATTGAGGCTGTAATTGTTGCAAGAGGCAGACGTGTTGTTGATTTTTGAAGGTGTTTCCATTATTTTTTCCAACCCATACATGTACATGTCAAATGACTACATAAATAAATAATCTATAACTAAATGATATTTTTTCGAATAGCTCATTGTGTTTCTACAATGGCAGTCATTCTTTGTTTACATAAAAAATTTTTTTTTTTTTTTAAAACCCGTCTAATTGCTCCAGAATGAATATGAAGTTACTCAAAATGTACAATACCCGGGGATGTCCCAAGATCATCCAAAATCAACAGAAAATGACCTGTTAGTACCCCACAACCCAAAAAAGTGAGCCCTAAACACCCCAAGGCAGGGTGAGGCAGCATTTAGGTATTATGTTCCTCGCCTCTGGAACAAGTTACCTGAAGGTCTGAAGTTTGCTCAAACTGTTAGTGCCTTTAAATCAGGGCTAAAAACGTTTTTGTTTGGCACTGCATATCCATAACTGTCTATATATTTCAATACATTTGCATTCTATTCCTCTTGTGCATTATTATTATTATTTTATTATGTTTATGAATTTTATTTCCTATTTCGACTGTTTTTACATCCTATTGATTTGAATGTGATTTTTATGATCTTCATGGCATGTAAAGCACTTTGAATTGCCTTGAATTGTTATTTATAAAATTTGCCTTGCCTTGCCTAAAAGCAACACAAAGAGACTACTTAACAAAGAGTTACCCAGAAATGCCCTTATATCAACTGGAAATGAGCAAAAATGAACGGCCGTGACTCCGAATCATCCAGGATGTGACCCATAAGTATTCTAAAATTAAAAAAGAAGTCACCCAAAATGAACTCATTGCCTGCCATCCACGATCCCCAGTTTATCGAAAAGGGGAGGAATGGCAGCCAATTCTATGAATTCAAGTTCATTTAATTCGCAAATACTGTAGTCATGATAGTGACATTTTCAACTCAATATTGTTACTCAAAACAATACTCGATACCATTTTGGAGACAACAAACTTTAAAATTGAAAATCAAAACTTTTTCTTTCTCCCTCTTTCAGTTTCTCTATTGGTCGTCATTGCTTTTGAGCACAAAAAATAAATGTCTAAAAAGTTTCCTCAAATTGCCCCAAAACCGTGACCGGAAATGCCCCCAAATCAACAGAAAGTGACCACTTAACAGGAATTGACCTAGAAATGCCATAAAAGCAACAAGAAATGTGGCTGGTAAGTACCCCAAAATGATTAGGGAAGTGATCCAAAATGAACTCATTGCCTGCTATTGAATCCAATTCATTTCATCTGGGAGAAATGGCTGCGAATGCTAATTTTCCAGTGTTATTGAAGGCACTAGAGGTCCCATTCATTTGGACGGGACGTCTCGCCACATCATTTGCAGCCGATGAGTTAAAAGAGTGCCCTATTGATCGATGCAAATGTGGAGGGTGTTTGGTGACGACAAGTGAAATGCAAAGGCTGAAACACAACTATTCCGTCACAGAAATCAAGGTGCTGTAGATGTATTCACATAGAATGAGACAAATTAGTTCATTGTACTTGGTTTATTCATTTTCATATAATTATGTATACCCATACATATTCCTTCATTGCTGTTCTGTTACTGTCTTCATGCTTCTTCACCGAGTGCCTGTTTTCCTTTCTGTAAACATCTATTCCACAATGATATGACAAGGTGAACATAAGAATGTAATGTTTACACCTTGTATTGGAGTATAATTATATGGCCTCATTTAATTTGATAGTTCATTTTATTAATAATTTATGAAATCTCTGTCGTCATCTTAAAACAGTGGTTATTAACCTTGGTTTAATCAGTAAGTTTAGTAAGGTTAAGACACACCGGCCCTATTTTCATATGCTGACCGGCGTTGTCTGGCATACTACTTGTGCTAGGTTGTTGGGGCCGAGGTTTGTCAAATCGACATATAAGAAACCTCCAAATATGAATTTTGGTCGGTAGAGCCGTTTCGGGGTCCATAGGGAACAAACACACACAGACAAACTTCCATTTCCTTCTAAGTTTAGATAGAAAGAGAAACCGGTTTGCTCAGTGGAAGATTGACGCACACTGACTATTAGAAAGTACAACAGATCTATATCAAGCGTGGGCTCAAATTTTAGAACATACTTTCAAAATGTGAAGACATTTGGAACAGGAAGTCACTTAGATATTAGCTTGAAGAATCTGTTTTGAGTTTGAAATAAAAATGGTTTTATAATTCATTTGTTGGCACATGTGAACCTGTTGGGGTTTGTTACCATTAGCAAGGTTAAGAACCACTGATTTATGAGAATTAAAAAACCTCTCTGCAGTGCTCATCGGCAAAAGTGAGACAACAAAGGTTCGGTGTACCGGATTATTTTCTAGGTAGCACGTATACTTTTTTCCTGCTCTGAAAATGAAGACTGACTCTCTTCATCACCTCAGCTCATGGCAGAAAATGGCAGTCGGTCTCTGATGGCATGTTACAGCTCACCGCGAGCCATTATGCTAAAGGCCAGGTTTGTTTGAAGTCCGCTCGGCAATGCATCAGTAGCGATGACCTAGATTCCCTATCACTCTTTCCTCCAAGAGCGTGTTGCAAGGCGGCCTCATTTCAGCCTTCTCCAGCCAGCCTCTGACGACGCCGGCTCACATATAAACGTTTCCCGTACACATAGCGACAAAATGCCCACCCCCAGCCGTCGAGTCGCAGTAACCACAATGTCGCTCCCTTGGGGTGAAGGTGGAAGGCACGTGGAAAAACACGGACAATTGATTGAATACCAAACAAGTGGAGAAATGTGAACATATTACAATCGGTCCGAGCTCTTCTCTTTTTTTTCTTCTTTTATTCACACCTAAACGTGGCGACTAAAGACGACGTCGCGCACGATACAACGACGTGCTTCAAGTCAAAAAGCAGATTCAACAAGCCAGAAAGAGGACAAGCAATGTTTTAATTATGCATCATGCACACTATAACGTTGCCCTGTCAGTCCTGGGAAATCGCAGCCTACTTGACAGAAACCACCCACGGCATTTTTTTTTTTTTTTTTTTGCCTTCTCAATCTCAACAGAAGGTAGGATAAATTGAATTAAGATGAAATATCACGCACTAGTTTTCTCCCAGCATGACTAGCGCTGCTGCGAATAATGGGCGAATTAATTAAAGAATGAATAAGTATTTTGATAATCGTTTAGACCACCTCTGCGAAGTTGGCCTCCATCAGACGCAAATTTATATAAAAATGATGTCAATCGATTGTGCTGTTATTGTTTTTGAGATAGTTGCAATTCTTTTATCAGTTCATCTGAGGGCAACCAGCTCCCCCATTTTGATGAGAAATGGCACAAAAAAAAAATGGTGTCAGTCGGGCTTCCCCAAACGCTGAGTTCTATCTCCTTTTCTTACTCTACCTACCACTTGTCTTACTTTATTTCTATTTTCCAATGTTAATATCTAGTTGTCTGGTCTCTTCATCACTAGTCACCCGGTGTCCCCTTTCCCCCCTCCCCTCTGGGGAGAGGCTATTTTTCAGCTGCAGCCACCTGACTGTCCGGACCCCTGTCCTCGCTGCTACCTCCGTCTCATCTGACTAGAGGGACTTCTTCTTGCTCTTTTACTCCACTGTATTTTTACGGACTATAATTTCGCTTGCTAATTCCCATTAGCCGTTCTGGGGTTCCTGTCTATCCGTCCGGGGAGTGGATCTCTCCTGACTGTGGTACTCCCCAAGGTTTCTCATTTTTCTCCCAATTGACTCTGGAGTTTTTGGAGTTTTTCCTTGCCGGCATGGAGGGTCTTAAGGATAGGGGATACCCAGGACTTGAACTGCATCTATTCATCTTTGTTGCTTCATTTCTAATTGTGTATCATATTGCCTCTGTAAAGCCCTTTGAGACTTCTGTTGTGATTGAGGGCTATACAAATAAAATTGAATTGAATTGAAAGCTGGAGACCATGGGAACCGGGAACTCCCCCCCCCCCCCCCCCCAGCAGGGGACAACAAGCCCCACCCCAGATCCCAATGACCCCAGGAGGGCCAGCGGCAGCCCTTGCAGGCCCGGAGAGGCGGGTCCAAGGGACGGAGGCGCAACAATGTATTTATTTTTTAAGTATTAACTCGTTTGCTGCCATTGACGTGTAATCCCTTTTGACCGGGAGGGCTAGCAGCGATTGTTTACAGTCACAGACATGCGTGGTAAAGATTGTTCGTTCCATGGATCTGAATTCCTGTCGTTCAGAACCAGTGTTGATTTCGGCCGCCCTATTCATTTTTGTCTTAGTCTTTTAGACGAAACACTTATTATTATTATTATTATTATCTTTATTTATTTTCCCTTCAGGCATGAGAAATTTAAACAACGATACAGCATTTATATGTGTTTACAATTTATTCAACTCGAAAAGAAAAGGGCAGACGGGAGAAGCCGAAGCTTATTGAATCCCGCCCCCAGTAGGGGCGTCCATATAGGACGCAGAAAATATCGAATAACAATTTTAGACATTCAGATTTCGTAGTGATTACTAGTTTTTTTTTTTAGCTAGTCACGTTTTAGTCGAACCCTAACCCTCGTCAGACGAAAACTGGCATTCGTCTCGTGATGTTTCAGTCTCCCGAGACGTGTTCTAGCTCGTTAGCTTTTGTTTATTGTCATGACAAAATTGTTCGTCGGCAAAAGATGTTCGTTAGCTTCATCCTAAGCGAGAAATACAATGTTCAGAATAAAATCTTAATTGGAATGGGCTTGATAGGGTCAGAATAAGCATGTTTTTGTTTCCTCAATCTGGTTTTTAATCCAAATAAATGTATCGGTATGAACCCAGCCACCTACGGGCCGTCTTTTGTGGTCTTCAGGATGGCAGATTCCTTATCTTGAAGTAAGCACCTGGGAAGTGTGCCAGCAGCCAGGAGCAACAGTTACACCACAGACCGTCAGAAAACTGGAATACATGATTGAAACTAGCACCCTGTCAGCACTTAAATAATGGCTTATTCTTTCTCGTCTATAGGTTCGGGAACAATGCGGTACATCTATACATTAGGTACAAAGAATGCACAAGTACGGCATGTGCACATTGAGGTGCCTGCCACATGACTTACTCTTTCTTTGAACTGATTTCATCGCCGCCCGGCCAAAGCTGTGATCCATAATTCATTTGCTCTGAGCACTCTTGTGTGGAAGGATGCATGTGATGGGCAGAGTCTTACATTTCCTAATGAGGAAAAGCAATATTTATAGGTGATGATGCGGAACTTCTTTTTCACTGTCTTGTGGCGCATTTCCTGACAAAGCAGGAGATGAAACGGTCGACCTGGTTGTTTAAACCTGACAGAATCATTCAAAAATATATAAACATATCCGAGGGCCGCTTTCAGATCAATTGAAGGATGCAAGGGTCAACTTAAAATCCTTCCATTTGTTAAACGTAAAGTTATACAGTGTATTGTCACATCATACAGCACTAATACATCTACACTCATTCATATACACTGTACTGAATATACACACATATACATATACGTACAGTATATGCACACATACTGTATGTACGTATACCAGCTTTGTTAATCTTACTTTAAAAAACGAATTAAATACAGTTACAAATGACTTCTCCCAAAAAGTAATTGCCTTAGTAACTCAGTTACCTTAATGTAAGAGTAATTCGTTATTTGACTATGTAACTGGTGATAATTTTCATGTTTTTTTGTGAAGTTTAAAGGGTTTATTGGGACAATTGGCCCTAGCCCAGTTGTTTACCCTAAACTTAACTAGACACAGGGGTATTGCGGAAATTGCGATAACCAGATAGTAACCTTTGCTATGTGTGGAAGTCTTTTAATGCTGTGAATCAACCGTTAAAGTTGTTAAAATTGCTCCCGTTATTGCATTAGTTCCCTGCCGTCTATTTTCGACGTGTAAGTTTTAAAACTGTTTAAAGATAGATTTAAGTTAAATTTTGCCGATTTAGGAGCATTTTAGATAAAATGTGACTTAGGCTCACAAGGAAGGTTCTCTCCAACACTGCCTTCATGAAAAGTCTACTGCTTTAAGAAGGCGGCTGTTTACTAACGCATCTAGTTCTTTATTATATATGTGGCAAATGCTGCCGTGTCTGTCATTTGCATCTAGTGCTGTATATATGTGATACAGTATCTACCGAAGCATCATGTGGGCGTAGTTTGTAGGCTATCGTCTACAGTCAGGTATTATTGGAGCCACCTAGCATAGTAGCATCGCATTTGCAACGACGTCACACTCCCTTGCCTCCTCCCCACTCCCGCTCTGCTCTCTCATCTCTGTGAGTCCGTCTTTTTCCAGACTTTTCTCGTTTCAGTCAGCCAACATCATAACGCATAGTAACGCATGCCTTTCCTGCCTCAGTAACGGTAACGGCGTTGCCAAGATGAGAAAAGTAATGAATTAGATTACTCACCACTGAAGAAAATAACGGCGTTAGTAACGCCGTTATATTCTAACGCCGTTATTAACAACACTGATGTATACACATATCTATACAAATATACAGTTGAATTCATGCAATGAATTATCGCGGAAAATAAAAACAAACATGGAGGGCAGAATGGACGGTGTTGTGCAGTGGAAGTATAGTGAAGCAAGCATTCGGCTACTTCTGTAGCTCAAGAATTTCAACATAAATCACGGACATTCACAGACTCCACGTTAATTACGCTAGCACATGTCGGCGCTTCTTTCTTGTGACGTACTTTCTACTTCGGCGCATGCGGATTGCTGCAGTTTACCCTTTACTTTGTGACGTGTCTATTATTGGTCTTCTAAGCACGCGTGACACTTTGAACCTAGCCTTAATAAGCGAGGATGCTCGCTAAACCCGTTATGAGTAATTTTGCAGCATTTGAAAGCCAGCGGTTAGCAGTGTTGCGGGCGTGAACACAGCCGACTCCATTCGTCGGTAATCGAGCGATTCCTCTAATTCCCTTAAAATGTAGCACACTAGATTAAAAAAAAAAATACATACAGCTCAATATTTTGTGAGTGCAATGATATTTTCCTGATAGCATTAGCATGGCTAAGTTTTTGATGAACTGATTAATAGATGAGCTTGGGATGATTGGAGGGCACGAACATCTGAAGGGCATAGATAAAAGCAGTCATAATTTTTGCACCTGACAACCTTGAGCTGCAGGAGATAAGACGGTAAAAACTGGCGCTAGGACGCCAGGTTGTATTTCTTGCGTTCATAGGGACCGTTCCATCCATTTTTGTGGTCCCGTTTCATAAGCGGGGAATCTGTTAACTGTGATTCATCTCACGGTAAACATCTTGAGGAAAGAAAATACATCTTAGTGTGATATTTGCTCAGGCGGGCGATGATGGATTGACACCTTTAACACTGGCACCTTAATCATCTCCAATGATTTTGGAAATATGCCCGGTGCTACATCATCGCCAGTTTGCGGTCGTCAAACTGTAATCTGTAGCGTTGATTTACTCGCCGGGCCTGTTAAACGTGAGGCATCTAATCAGCGTAACCGGAATCGTCAAACTGACATGTTGTACGGGAAGTGCTGAGGGAAGCAAAGTTTTTGCGCCGACAAGAGCGGTTCTATTTTGCTCTTTAGAAAGCATGTTTTCCGTCTTTCCTTCAAGGGCTCATTGGATAAGACGTATCTTCCCGAATTGAAAGTGATTACGCTAACTCGGCCGACAATTCTTACATTTAATGCGGGCACATAAATGAAACCAGGAATCCAGCAAATGAAAGCCATCTTCAGGAAGCGACTACAAAGTACCAATGTAAAGAAGACCTCTATTAGCTTTCTGTCCATGTCATACCATGAATTATTGTTACCGTGTCTGCTTCCAACGTTAAACTGATGTCATGTTCTACTTCATTATATTGAAAATGGCGTATTATAAACAGGATAGGCACTGTATGTACGGATGAGACACAGAAAATTTCAATGTTGTTATTCAGTGCTTAATTTGTAAATCATAAGGTGCCGGAACGCAAAGTACATATCACAGCGCAGGGATGAGGAGACGGGCTCAGGTCCCGGAACATACGCAGAAAATGGTGCTGATAACATGCAAATGCCCACTTGTCATGCTGTGGGACTTACAAGCCTCAATTTCAGATAATATCCATGGTATAAATGTTAAGACAACAATTATTTATGCTATACTCTGAACAGCACGGGAAATTGCCCATATAACCACAGGTAGAACTTACAGAACACAGTCAACAACTAGTTTCTCAACAGGTTTAATTTGTAAAACATAAAAAAAAAAAAAAAAATCAGAGATTACAATAACACAAACCCATTCTTTTGCGAGTTGCGCATCCCCGTCTTCTCTGGCCCCAAAGTTCCCACCGCCATAGAAATTGTGCTGCCCAAACCCGAATTTCCCATAACGGTACTGGCCTGTTGCTCCGGCCGTTGGTGGTCCACCTGGCTGACTGCTGGCGCTGTAGCTGTCCCGCCCCGAGTAGCGCTGAACCTGACCGGCCGATGCCACGGTAGCAGCCTCTTGCCCCGGCTTGGCCGGCGGTCCGTGAACCTGGCTAGCTGCTGTGGCACTAGTCTCCTGCTGCACCCGGTCCTGTCCGTTAGCATGATCGCTGCAGCTGCCTTCATCACCCGTTGTTGCTTTTCGGGCTTGTTGTAAACCATCTTCCTTCTTTTTGAAAAAAAAAAAACAACAACAAAAACACAGTAAATGCAGCTGTCTTTTTGGCATGTTGAAATACTAGTTGAACCTGGCTGCTTGCTCCCGAGATGCCACAAATTTCCAAAGTTGTCTTTTTTTTTGTATATGTTAGGGGCTTGATTTGTTGGTCCAGTTTTTCAGTGCATCAACAAATCTCCGACTCTTTCAAATCATGTTAAATTTTTATAAACAAGATGCAATTCTTCTTCTGTAAATGAATTTATTCATATTATTATGTCATTTAATACATTTTTTAAAAATCATTTTTTATATCTTTATTATTTTCTATACATAAGAGGTGCCGGATCTGCCCAAATAAGTCCCGGAACACAGGGAAGCCAAAATCAAGAGGTGCCGGATCTTGTTCCGGCAGGATCCGGCACAAATGAACCCCGTTGTTATCCTTTAACAATATAAAATCAACTAGAAAATGTCCCAATACGCCAAAGTCATAGCATTTATTTAGACTATTTGAAGCTAACTTGGCATCATGTGTTTTTCCTCAACTAGAAAATGCAATTTCTGGAGATATTGCTTAGGCAAGATTTGCTCTCCCATGGGTCATTTCCTGTACATTTCAATGGCACTGAAACATGAGCATTTACAGTTCAAATGAATTAGGCATCTATCATAAAGGGTAGATAGCACTTTGGACTTTTAACATATGAGCACACATAGACATGTCTGCTTCTATTGCTTTAGTACGTAATAAAATAAAGATAATAAAACCATCGTCTAACCAATAACGATGGGTATCTAAAGTATGACAAGTTGTTTGTGTGGGCAGACAAAAGAGCCTCTGAATGCACAAAATGAGTAAGCGATAAGAACGGACCAGTACATTGACAGTTGACCCAACCGCGTCACACCCTCGCCATGGGATAACTGATGGACTTACTATTCCAAATTAACTTTGTATAGTTTTTGCCCAAAAAGTACACGATTACAAAACAAAACATCATCATTTATTTCCAATGGCCCTATTCATTTTGACGTTAACAGGAAGTGACCTGAAAAAGCTCCAAACTACTAAAAATGTCATTAAAATAAAAGGGAAAAAAAGAGAAAAATCTCCAAAAAGCTGAAAAAATAACTATGAAAGATCACACACATATACCTCAAACTGTGCTAAAAGGCAAAAATCAATAAATAAACACATTGAAAACTGGGGACACACACACAAGTATTTCAAACTGCAAAAACTGGAGGGGATCAAAACTGCAAAAAGCACCGAAAGAGGAACAAATCAATCGCAAATAAAAGACTTTTAGTTTTAATAGAGCCCTCATTGAATGAGCATTCATTGAACATTGGTTCATTCTTCCTTCCAGTCAAAAGGGATTGGACATCTAGGGGCATCAATGGCACCCAGTGAGGTAACCAAGGCGTGAGCGCAAATGACCCACGGGAGATCAAAGAATTTCTCCAGAAATGGCATCATTTAGCATTTTTTGTTGATAAAGTATGCACTTCCTCCCTGCCCGCCTACTCACAATTTGCCCCACTTCTCGTTCAAACGTAAGTTGAAAGTAACCAAAGAAAATAACGTTAAGACCGCTCGTGCTTTTACGTCTCGCACCGTCCTGCCAATTGAAGAGTGCGGTGACAGATGGAAAGCTGTTTGGTAGCAATAGCCCCTCCGTGCCACTCAGGGAGCAATATGTGCCACGCTCTACCCAGAGGGAGCGGCCATGAAGACACGCAACGTGGCTGGCCTTGTTTCCCAAACAATGACACACTTTGTTTGCTCTTTGACTAACTAACACTTACTCACTAAGGCTGAGGAATCCAGTAACTTTGCTTGCAGAGGCGGGCGGGTCGTAACGCATCACATGTCCTCGAGTACATTTTTCTAAGAGTAGTTTAACCACGCCATTCTTTTTACTTCTGTGAAGAAGGAACGCGACTCGTCATCCGCTACTTTGGGCTAGACTAGAGTCAGTATATTTTTTTCACCAATGAGACGTACTATGTCGCAACAATAATCACATGACTGCATTCTAGCAATAAAACATAAGAATATGACCACACTCAAGCTTGCCGTGGGAAGTTCTCCGATCACGCCGCCCTGGTCAATCACGTGGCGTATTAAAAGCACCGTAAAAATGAAATGATTTGACAAATAGTCACCGTGACTTAAAAAGTGCGAATTTCAACCTCCGTCTTGAAAAACTGGAGTTATGATCATTTGAATTTCATGGTAGGAAAAATGTTTTCTCCACTAAAGGACACTCATGCTCTTTGGATGGGTTATGTTTCATTTCTGTAGATTTTTTCTAGTTGATATTGAGTGATTTTTTTTTCCAAATATGGTCAATAATTTGGTTATAGGCCTATATAACTATAGCTAGGTAATGTTTAACTGGAAAATGCCATTCCTGGAGTCATTGTGATCGTCGCTTTGCTGTGGTAGGTAGCGAATCAAGACACTCTCTGTTGATTAGGGTGCATGTCAGGGTCACTTTCTTCTTCATAACAGGTAACGTCCTATTGAGCTTTGGGCATTCTGGTTGATATTGGGTCACTTCCTGTTGATTTGGAGGCATTTTAGGGTCACTTCCTGTTGACCCGGGGGCATTTCAGGGTCACTTCCTGTTGAAATTTTGGGGTAACTTCCTGTTGATTGGGATTCAGGGTCACTCCGGGGCGTTCTTCTTCTAGACGTCTGGCCCTTTCAATGTCACTTCCTGTTGAAATTGGGTCACTTCCTGTTGATTTTGGCCCATTTGGGAGTGACTTCCTATTGATATCGGGTCACTTCCTGTTGATTTTGGCCCATTTGGGAATGACTTCCTATTGATATTGGGTCACTTACTGTTGATTTGGGGGAATTTTGGGGATCATTTTCTGTTGATTTTGAGGCATTTGGGGATCACTTCCTGTTGATGATGATAATAATACCAGGTCATTTGAAGAAGGACTGCGAAAACAACACCAGTTTTTTTTGTAATCAAACATTGTAAGCAGTTACTCACAATGTTACTCACGACTTGTTTTTGTAATCAAACATCGTAAGCAGTTACTCACAATGTTACTCATGATTTGAGTAATATTTCCACTGAATACTTTCTTGTACTTGAGTAAAATTTTTTGGGATGAATTCTTTTACTTGAGTAAAATTTTGGGCTACTTGAAGAAAAGAAAAAAAATCAAACAATAATTAAGCTATAATATTAAAATGAATAAACACTTCATCCTACCTCATTCCTTGATGTCAAGTGGGAAATTCACCAAAATGATGAATAAGTCTACCATTCCAACTCAAGAGGCCACTCTAGTGCGCGGTACGCCATCACTTGCTCTGACTTGGAGTATCCGAATTGCCACGGCGAAAGCGGCCGGGGCGGGGACTCGTAAAGCTCGACGGCTGCCATAACTCGCCCTTTACCTTGTCGCAGCTCTGGGAGGAGAAAGGAAAAAAGGAGAGGGGCATGAAGTCATCATCAGGGCTCCAATCGGGAAAAGAAAGTAGTGGCCTATTGTCCGAACCGAAAGGAAAATGCAAATACAGCCAAAAGTGCTCAGTGGGTAGCGATATAAAATGCGGTCAGACTGGCCGAAAGACAAAAGTAGAATTGACGCCACTACAGTCGGTCACTTACGCTAGCGATATGCTAGAATCGAGTCACATTCTTCAAACTTTCCAATTGTTGCCCGCGTAAGAGAGTGGATAAATCCCCGCTCCGATCACTTCAATTTCAGAGGATTGGAATCGGGTAAAATAGATTGGGTCATCAAAATGTATTTTTTAATTTTTAAATAGGAACTCATTGATGATGCTAGACCTCCCTTCCGTTTTGGTGGATATACTCGGGTATATATACCTAGTTTAAACATATCTCCAATGAAGGTGTCCCTGTTGTTAAACTCGGATGAGAAATGTACACTTAGGCTTTGTTTTCTGCTATTTATCTGAATCGGATCCACGAACGAGCCGTTTGTTTGCGTGACTCCGCTTGTGCGCGTCGTGCTCGTCGGTTGATGTAATCGTTTCAACATCATTTCCACTGACGCAATGTGTTGAATGCCAGACAGAAGATGGAGCCGAGCAAAATAACAGCAAATCCAATAAAAGTACTTATTAACGGGCAATCTTTTGCCCGATTAGTGCCAAAGAATTGCAGAATTTGATGAGAAGCCATTTTTCTAACAACAAAGGACGGATCATTTGGCCGTCGAGCCAAGTTGAATCCCTGTCATGAGCACCTTAAAAAATAGTGAAGTCTACGGCCTTTGCTTTTCATTTTACGTTTATTCTCACCTCCAGCGCTCCACCAAGTGACCTCTTCTATCCATCGACTTCTCTGCTGCCACATATGCGGCAAGAAATTACAGGCAGGGACAGCAAATTTTTCACACATACGCTTCATCACAGCGTGGTGAGGTTTGTCTTGTCATGGTCATTCCCTGCTTTATTTTGTAAGTCTTTTCCTCCTTGTTTCAGAGCACTTGCCCTTCCTCATGTCCTCCCTAATCAACAATTGGTTCCACCTGTTCCCCGTTACCTTCTGTGTGTATATATAGTCAGTTTCCCCAGAGTGTCATCGTCTGCCGTCGTGTCACCCAAGCCCACGTTGGTCCACAGCCACAGATGGTGACTCTTGTGTAAGCATTTTTGAGTTTGTTGTTGCTTTGTGTTTATAATAATATTTTTGCCTTCCACAGTGAAGTGACCTTTTGTTGTGCTATATTGTCCAATCCTGAATCCATCGTAAGCATTTTTGCTACTTCGTTTTTGGTCAATGGTTTTGCCTTCCTTGGTGAAGTGAAACTTGAACTTTTGTTGAACAACCTGCCTTGTTTGTTTTTACCTTGAGAGAGACATTGTTAAATAAATCTTTTTGAAAACTCTGCATTTGAGTCCTGCCTTGAGTCCAGCCTGACACACTTAACTCAGTGGCTGCCAATGACTGCGTTAGACACCCAATCCAATTTGGAGATGCGGTCATCTATCACTACTTTGCCGTTTATGATTCAGTACGTCACAGGGTTTTTAGAAGAATTCATTAAAAAATGAAAAAATATACAGCGGGAACACGATTGGACGTCCATCATTTAAATGAATGTCCATCATGTAAATGAATGAACGTTTTATGTCATTGCACAATTGTGCAATGAAATGGAGGTGCAAAATATTTACAAAGTGAATCTGAGATGCGGAATCTGATACTAGTCTTTCAATTAAGAGGAAGCTCAAAGTATGTCCGAGTGCTTTGTGACAGTGGAGGGGCTGCTCGGTCAGGGAAGAAACTAGAGTGCCAGAAGTCAAGTCTCCAAACACAAGTTGCCACGGTAGGGGAGAAAAACACCGAAAAGAGAAGCTGTTTTTCACTCGTCATTTTCCCATGGGCTCACCCCCTGTGGGATGGGCCAAAGGGGTCGGGTGCGTAGGGAGTTGGGCGGCAGCCAAAGGCGGGGGCCTTGGCGGTCCGACCCCCAGCTGCAGAAGCTTACTCTTGGGACATGGAATGTCACCTCTCTGGCAGGGAAGGAGGGGGTTGGGGTTGGACTCTTTTCCACTCTGGACTTGCCCACTGTGAGAGGGGCCGAGCAGGTGTGGGCATACTTATTGCCCCCCGGCTCGGCGCCTGTACGTTGGGGTTTACCCCGGTAGAGGAGAGGGTAGCTTCCCTCTGTCTTCGGGTGGGGGGACGGGTTCTGACTGTTGTTTGCGCTTATGCACCGAACAGCAGTTCAGAGTACCCACCCTTTTTGGAGTCCTTGGAGGGTGTGCTGGAGAGCGCCCCCTCTGGGGACTCCCTCGTTCTCCTGGGGACTTTAACGCTCACTTGGGCAACGACAGTGAGACCTGGAAAGGTGTGATTGGGAGGAACGGCCCCCCGATCAGAACCCGAGTGGTGTTTTGCTATTGGACTTCTGCGCTCGTCACGGTTTGTCCATAACAAACACCATGTTCAAACATGAGGGTGTCCATATGTGCACTTGGCACCAGGACACCCTAGGCTGCAGTTCGATGATCGACTTTGCAATCGTGTCATCGGACTTGCGGCCGCATGTTTTGGAAACTCTGGTGAAGAAAGGGGCGGAGCTGTCAACTGCTCACCACCTGGTGGTGTGTTGGCTCCGATGGCGGGGGAAGATGCTGGCCAGACCTGGCAGGCCCAAACGTATTGTAAGGGTCTGCTGGGAACAGCTGGCAGAATCCCCTGTTAGAAAGAGCTTTAACACCCACCTCCGGCAGAACTTCTCCCTTGTCCCCCTTGTGGGGGACATTGAGTCTGAGTGGGCCATGTTTCGCACCGCCATTGTTGAGACGGCCGATCGGAGCTGTGGCCGTAAGGTAGTTTGTGCCTGTCGTGGCGGCAATCAAGCTGAAGGAAGCCTACCGGGCCTTTTTGGCCTGTGGGACTCCGGAGGCAGCTGACAGGTACCGACTGGCCAAGCGGACTGCGGCTTCGGCGGTCGCCGAGGCAAAAACTCGGACATGGGAGGAGTTCGGCAAGGCCATGGAAAACGACTTCCGGACGGCTTCGAGGAAATTCTGGTCCACCATCCGGCGTCTGAGGAGAGGAAAGCAGTGCACCATTAACGCTGTGTATAGTGAAGATCGGGTACTGCTGACCTCGACTCGGGACGTCGTGAGTCGGTGGGGAGAATACTTCGAAGACCTCCTCAATTCCACCGACACGCCTCCCTCGGAGGGAGCAGAGTCTGGGGACTCCGAGGTGGGCTCTCCAATCTTTGGGGTTGAAGTCACTGAGTTTGTTGGAAAGCTCCTCGGTGGCAAGGCCCCGGGGTCGATGAGATCCGCCCAGAGTTCCTAAAGGCTCTGGATGTTGTGGGGCTGTCATGGCTGACATGCCTCTACAACATCGCATGGACATCGGGGACAGTGCCTCTGGATTGGCAGACCGGGGTGGTGTGGAGGGTGTGTTCCAATTATAGAGGGATCACACTCCTCAGCCTCCCCAGTAAAGTCTATTCAGGGGTGCTGGAGAGGAGGGTCCGTCGGGAAGTCGAATCTCGGATTCAGGAGGAGCAGTGTGGTTTTCGTCACGGCCGTGGAACAGTGGACCAGCTCTACACCCTCGGCAGGGTCCTCGAGGGTGCATGGGAGTTCGCCCAACCAGTCTACATGTGTTTTGTGGATTTGGAGACCGGGTGCCTAGGGGAGTCCTGTGGAGGGTGCTCCGGGAGTACGGGGTACCGAGCCCCTTGGTAAGGGCTGTTCGGTCCCTGTACGACCGGTGTCAGAGTCTGGTCCGCATTGCCGGCAGTAAGTCTAATTCGTTCCCAGTGAGGACTGGACTCCGCCAAGACTGCCCTTTGTCACCGATTCTGTTCATAATTTGTACGGACAGAATTTCTAGGCGCAGCCGAAGCGTTGAGGGTGTCAGTTTTGGTGGCCTCAGCATTGCATCTCTGCTTTTTGCAGATGATGTGGTGCTGTTGGATTTATCAAGCCGTGACCTCCAACTCTCACTGGGGCGGTTCGCAGCCGAGTGTGAAGCGCTTGGGATGAAGATCAGCACCTCCAAATCCGAGACCATGGTCCTCAGCCGGAAAAGGGTGGCATGCCCTCTCCGGGTCAGGGATGAGATCCTGCCCCAAGTGGAGGAGTTCAAATATCTTGGGGTCTTGTTCACGAGTGACGGTAGGAGGGAGCGGGAGATTGACAGGCGGATCGGTGCAGCGTCTGCAGTGATGCGGACTCTGCACCGGTCTGTTGTGGTGAAGAAGGAGCTGAGCCAAAAGGTGAAGCTCTCGATTTACCGGTCAATCTACGTTCCTACCCTCACCTATGGTCACGAGCTGTGGGTCGTGACCGAAAGAACAAGATCCCAGATACAAGCGGCCGAAACGAGTTTCCTCCGCAGGGTGTCCGGGCTCTCCCTTAGAGATAGGGTGAGAAGCTCGGTCATCCGGGAGGGGCTTGGTGTCGAGCCGCTACTCCTCCGCGTTGAGAGGAACCAGTTGAGGTGGCTTGGGCATCTGGTTCGGATGCCTCCTGGACGCCTCCCTGGAGAGGTGTTCCGGGCATGTCCCACCGGCGGGAGGCCCCGGGGTCGACCCAGGACATGCTGGAGAGACTATGTCGCTCGGCTGGCCTGGGAACGCCTTGGAATCCCGCCGGAGGAGCTGGCTGAAGTGGCTGGGGAGAGGGAAGTCTGGACTTCCCTGCTAAAGCTGCTGCCCCCGCGACCCGACCCCGGACTAAGCAGAAGATGATGGATGGATGGCATTTTTGAAGAAACAAATGTCGCTAGGACAGTTATGAAAGACTCAGGTTCAACTCGGAGAATGACAACTGAAAAAGGCCTCCCACGGATACAAATACAAGATCACTGATTTGCTCATTTTGCTGTCCATCAAAAAGGGATTCAGCCTCAGACCATCATGCAGAAGAGAAGGACGTCCCGTCCAGTCGAGACCCCCAGAATGGCGGGATCAACCCAACCCTTAGCCAATGACTCGTCTCGTTTCACTGTAGCGCTCTCAGCTCTGGAGACGCTCAGCATCCACACTGGTTGAAGGACTGTGAAGCTTCGCAAATGAATGAAAAGCAAGCCACATCGTAACCAGTGATGGGAATTTTTGCTACAAACCAATGCAAGTGATGTTGTCTGTG
The DNA here is from genome assembly GCF_030265065.1 of Corythoichthys intestinalis. Lineage (NCBI taxonomy): Eukaryota > Metazoa > Chordata > Actinopteri > Syngnathiformes > Syngnathidae > Corythoichthys > Corythoichthys intestinalis. The sequence goes on along the minus strand of NC_080396.1, from coordinate 239,118 downwards.
TGTGTCACAGCCTTATTATTGGTTTTGAATAATAGATTAGTGTTAGAATCATCCAAAGTAACTGTCACAAAGTATTTATGTTATCATTTTAGCTTAAATGCGTGACTGAACATCATAATGTATACGGCGGAAAACACCAAGGTGACTTTTAAGTTCCGCTCTGAAACCCCCATTTTCATTGTGACATAATTTGTTTAAAAGTTTAAAATATGCGAGTGAATACATTTTTAGTCATTTCTTTTTTTTTTAAATTAAATATTAGTCATCAATGATTCTAAGCTAAAATGACAGATTTCAAATTATATTCTTTTTATGGCTGGGTTGCGCGACGTCTGTAAACGGGGGTTTCGAGGGTAAAGCGTACAAATTAAAAATAGTTCGGGGGCATCCGGCGCAATGAATCTGCTATAGCAGCATATAGACATATTGTTCTATCAAACACAACAGTTCTTTTGGCTTAAAATATAGCAGTTTATTTTACAGAGGGGTGCAAGAGCAGAATCTGCTTTTTCAGCCTTGTCTTTGTTTTCCGCCATACATTTCTGTTGGTGGCTTTCAACCTTTTTCATATTAAGACCCATTATTTATTAGACATTTGAGTAGATGCATGGTGATTGTTCATACATTGATATTACAAGGACGTACATAACAAAGTGAGGCTTTGCACACAGGTAGGTTGCCAGCATTATTAGCTTTACTTAGCTTCCATTCCCACTTAATCTAGAAATGTTTATTGCGGTTAAATTCAAAATTATATATACATTGAGCAAGACAACATATTGCTTGCCTTGTCGTGAATAATATTGATCTTCACTATACCTTCCAAAATTGTAGATGCTGGTGGTCTATATGAATTCAACAGAGAGGGGGTACAGTCCTATCGGCAAACCCGTATGACGTCATGTGAATTACCCCAGTTTACTACAATACTTTCTTTGCACGACCAGTTCCCGTCTTTTTCGCCCCCCCCCCCCAACGACCTTTATACCACAACGCTCTCCGCCATTTACCCGGCTGAGCGGTACCTCCACCAGTGTTAAGTAACGATGTCCCGATCTGTATCGGTATTTGTGCGCATTTGATGCTTCTCGGTGTGAGTGCAGGTGACTCACTAGCCTTGAACCTCTGAAGTTCTTTCGGACGCGACACATTTCTTGAATAAAAGTCTTGAACCCAAGCTTTATGTTGATGCCTATAGTGAAGCTTAACGTGATACAAACACAAAAGATGAATTCAAAACTTAACTTTAATGTGACGGTCAAAAGACTGTGACGCTTCCAGCCTGGTTCATGGCTTCTGTTCTGTCTTTGGGCCATTGCCGCGACCAGGTGTTGACAATTATTGCCAATCAATTGCGTCACAGCGGCGGGTAAACTCTACCAAATAAATTCTTACATCACTTGTAAATTAAAATAGTCATCTAACCACATAAATATGCATATTTAATTCACAACATAAAAAATGGCTCTAACATAACCCAGCCCCTAATTGACTAGGCCTTAGCATATCAATTACCAACTTGAACTTAAACTTTGAGCCATTACCATTTCTCTACTTATTGTCTCTTTTTAGGTTCAGGTAAATATAATCTTTGTCGACTACGGGTGAGTTCTACTCAGGTAAGTCTGTGTGTACACAGGTAAGTTTTTTCTTTCTTCATTCTTCTCCCTGCAGTAAACAAAGTTTGGTTATGGGTCTTCGTCCGGACTTCAGCACTTCGGACTGTGGAGTCTGGCATGACCTTGGTGACTCTGCCCAGCATCCAGCAATTCCTGGCCAGGGATGGATCCGCAACAAGGACGACATCGCCAACTTTGAAACTTCTCTTCAGTCCAAGCCATTTTTGCCGCTCTTGCAGAAGTGACAGATACTCCTGGGTCCACCTTCTCCAGAATAAATCAGTCATATACTGGACTTGTCTCCAGCGCCGCCGTGCGTAGACGTCATCTTTAACGAACACACCAGGTAACTTGCTGGGTTTCGTTTTCAACAGGAGTAGATGATTTGGGGTCAACGACTCGAGGTCGCTGGGGTCATCTGTGTTGGTTGTAATAAGTGTCCCAGTGATGATGCTCTCGACTTCACACAGGAAAGTATGTAATCCCTCATCATCCAATGATTGTTGTGTCACAATAGAACTCAGAACTTTTCTCACGGTGCGAATCTGACGTTCCCAAATCCCGCCGTGATGTGATGCAGCAGGTGGGTTGAACATCCACTGCACTCCTTTCTGCATCATGGCTTCATTGATGCGAGACTGGTCCAGTTCTTTCAATGCTTGTCTCAGCTCTCTCTCTGCGCCGACCAGATTTGTCCCATTGTCAGAACGGATGATTGACATTTGGCCTCGTCTGGCTTGAAAACGACGTAGAGCGTTAATACAAGAGTCCGTGTCAAGGGAATGTGCAACTTCTATATGCACCACTCTGACTGTTAAGCATGTGAAGAGAACTCTGTAGCGTTTGACCTTAGCACGTCCTCTTTTGATCTCAAAAGGACCAAAATAATCCACGCCTGTGTTGGTGAGAGGTGGTTTATCAGGTAGCAGACGGTCTTGTGGCAAGTCTGCCATTTTCTGTTCTCCTGCTTTTGCACACAATCTTCTACAGATGTTGCACTCGGTGATTACTGTTCTTGCTGCCGAATTGGCTCTAGGTATCCAATACTTTTCTCTTTGTCTGGCCAGGACATGATTTCTGCCACTGTCAAGTCAAACTCTGAGAAACGTCAACAAAAAGCAGTGAGCTGGCAACCAGGCCTGGAACTGGAAATTCACCAGCCAAGCAACATGGCAACGGCTCACAGCTGGAACAGATTGGCCAATCAACCAGGTGAGGAATTCAAAGCTATAAAAACTGGGAAGAAGATGGCAGCCTGGTTTTGGCTAGTGACACTTGCAGTCCCATGCAGCTGGTGGCGTGAGCAAAAAACTAACCAGAGAGGCAGCCAGTAAGCAGGAAAATTTGAAGTTGCAATGTGCCAGCGGCGGCCATTAGCAAATGGCATGACTCACCATTTGAAATGTTTGGACATTTGTAGTTTTTGTTTAGGGGGTCATTCGGGTTTGAAACACTGGTTTAATGTTGACATTTGATGTATTCTAGGTTTCACGGTCATTAATTGGTAATTGGGAAAATGTAATTTAATGAATTTGTTTTTTTGTATAAATGTTTAATTATTCAGAAGTGAGAGTTAAAACATTGTGTAATTTAAAATAAGAGGTAATTGACTGTTCTAAATTGTTGTAGTTTGTGTTAGATATAAAATATAAAATTTCATTATTGAATTGCTAAAGTTAAAATGCAACTATTTCTTTCTTGATTGATTGTTTTCTTATGTATTGTTTAAGGTTTTTCACTTAATGGAAATGGTTTCCACAATGCTCAAATAAAAAAGAGAAAAGGAAAACTGAATTCCAGTCTGCTCTGGGCTAACGCCAAATCCGTTTTCAAGTTGGGAGCTGTACGGGGACTTAAAGCAGAAACTCAACAGTGGAAAAACCGGTGCCGAGCTTGAACTGAATCAGCAGGAACAACCGGGAAGACTGGGAAAGTCAAAGTCAAGTGAGATACCATAAAGAGGCCACGCCTGCATCGCTAAAGCTAATAGCAAGCATGGCTGACCAAGCGGAAATCAAGTCTGTGGAGCAACTTAAGATGGCGAGGACTGTAGCCAAAAAATCATTCTCTCGTCTGGTCAACAGTGTGACAAGGACATACGAAGACATGACAGAAGAGGAGCTCAGAGACAGTTTCAGCAAAATCACATTGGAGTCTGAGAGAGTCATGAAGGCAAATGATGACGTCGAAGTTGGATTCATCGCAGAGCTAAAGGCTGAGCCAGACACAGATGAAGAAGCTGTATTACGTGAATGGCAAGAAGCTGACCTGGCAAAAACTAAATGAATGTGAGCTGAAACTGAAGGAGGTCAAGCGACTAATCCAGGAGACACTCTGGGCCAACTACGGAAGCAGTGAGATGTCCACAGCACTACAGGCGGCAGAGACTGAGTGCGAGCGTGTTGGTGGCATTCAACCAAATGTCAGCGAGGAGGCGTATGATTTTATGCTCAACCACCTGCAAGAACTTGTGCAGGCGACAAAGGAGGTGCATGCCCTGTGGAAGCGCTGGGTTCCTCCAGAGGAGCAAAGCGACATCCAGAGTCAACTTAGACGGCTTGATCTTCAAATCCCGCGGCTGGTTTCCAGAAAAGCTGACTTCATACATGCGAGGATAAAGCAGGACGTCAAAAGACAAAGTCAGATGGCTGCGTCAAGTCTTCCTATACAAGCAGTCAAGCTGAAAGCAACAGCCCTTCCTAAATTCACTGGCACCAAGCGTGACTTCCACAGATGGAGGCGGGACTGAGAAGCGCTGCAGAGGCAAGGCGAGCCAACAGGGTCAAAAGAGGTGAAGAAATTCCAATTATTGGACAGTCTTGACGACAGAGTTACCAGAGACCTTCGCCTCACCTCCTACAATACTGCCGATGACATCTTCCGTGTCCTTGAGAACCGCTATGGAAATCAAACAGCCATCGCAATTGAAATAGTGGAGGAATTACAAAAATGCCAGCCGTCAAGAGTCATCAGCCACGGAAAATAGTGGAGTTGATTCAAGCTGTGGAGAAAGCACTTCAAGACTTAAACGACTTTGGAGATACTGGAGCTATCAAGAATCCCCTCGATTCAAAGTCAATTGAAAGCAAGCTTCCAGAGACTTTAAAAAAGGAATGGCTTGTCTTTGTCACTGACAGGAGGAATGGTGTGGCCCCAGAGAATCGGTTTGACAGTCTCTTGGCATTCCTGAAAGCGCAAGAAAGCATATATGAACAGCTTGAGCAACTAAGGGAAGAGGAGCCAAATAGAAGAGAGACCAAGATGGAGCCCAGATATGCCAGAACAAAGTCGACCAAGTCGGTCAATGACCAGCCTGGATGCGTCGTCTGCGGTGATGGAAAACACAAGAGGAAGCTCTACTTTTGCAAGCAGTTCCGAGCACTGAAACCCGCAGAGAGGAAAGCTGCAGTGAGGAAATTAGGAGCGTGCACCCGATGTCTTGAGGTCCATAATGCCAGTGCATTCTGCAAACCAGGATTTCTATGTAAAAACAAAGAATGTCAGTATTCAAATACTCCTGAGCAGCACCACTACTACCTGTGCCCTCATGCTGAAACGAAAGAAAATAGCACTGCAGCAAAGAAAAGCAAACATGATCCAGAGGAAGATGCAGGAGGAGTTCTTTGGGAAACTGCCACCTGATCTGGCTAAACAATGCCGAGATGTCTTTTCCAATACCACATCCAGAGCCTTCAACACCATTAAAACCCATCAAAGACTCATGCTGGGAAGTGGACTCCAAGAGCTGCCAGTAATAATGATGCTTCTCGAGATTACAACCAATGCTGGACAGAAGATTGGGACATTAATTGATTTGGCTTCAGACACCAATTATGTAACCCATAAGGCTGCAAGCAGGCTACACCTCAGGAGTGAAGAGATAGCACTTGTCGTCCATGGAGTCGGGGGGATGAAGGTACAGGTGGAGACAAGACGATATCTCTTCAAAATCAGAGTAAAGACCCCCAAAGGAACCCTCAAGTCGCACCAACTTGTTTGTTATGGACTGGACAAAATTGCAGACATATACAAGCATGTGACACCAAAGCAGCTCCAAAAATTCTTCCCGGACGTTCCACTGGATGAGCTTGTGAGACCCAGAGAAGGCCAACTCGCTCCCCAAAGGATCAAGGCTGTTGGAGACGTCATTCTGTGGGATGGATCGCTGGGAAAGACAGTTGGAGGAGCGCATCCAGAACTTTTTGAGGACCTGACAATGTCAGCCCACATGTCAAGAACGCATTTTGCCCGATCAATGAGGACAGCTGCAGTGAAATATGAGGAAATTGCCAGCAGAGTTCCAGAGCAACTTGGCCCTACCAGTCAAACCAACATCCAGCTGAAAGAGTCTAGCAATGCCACTATCAGCAGAGACTTCCTAGACTGGTGGAGATGGGATAGCATCGGTGCAGCATTTGAGCCAAAATGTGGGGGCTGCCGCTGTGGTAACTGCCAGCCAGGCGGCAAAGACATGACACTCACTGAGGAAAGAGAGCTGGAGGTGGTAAGAGAAGGCCTCACCTATGTCACAGGAGACGGCCATAGTAAAGACCCACATTGGCATGGCAGATACCCATGGCTACAAGACCCAGCAACATTGCCAAACAATAAAAGGGCAGTCGAGGCAACATTCTTCAGAACTGAGAAGCAGCTAGCAAAAGATCCAGAATGGAAAGTTGCCTACACTAGCCAAGTGCATGACATGGTAAACCGAAGAGCTGCAATCAAGTTGTCCAAAGACGCAGTCGTCAGATGGAATGGACCAGTCTGGTATGTGAGTCACCTCATTGCTCCAAACCCACATTCTGTCACGACACCTGTAAGACTTGTGTGGAACAGCAGCCAGAAATTTGAGGGAACAAGCTTGAATGATCTGTTAATTAAAGGTCCAGACGTGCTGAACCAGATCAGAGCCGTTCTCCTCAGATTCAGAGGTGGAACACATGCTGCCCTTGGAGACATCAAGAAGATGTATAATTCTGTCTGGTTGGAGGACAGAGAGGTGCACCTGCATAGATTCCTCTGGCGTGATAATGAGGAAGAAGAGCTGCAGGAATATGCCATCACGAGAGTCAACATAGGAGACAAGCCAGCAGGGTGCATTGCACAGCTTGCAATGCGTGAAACTGCTAACCTCCCTCCTTTCTCCCACCTCAAGGAGGAACGACAGGTTCTCCAACAAGACAGCTATGTTGATGACATCCTCATATCTCATGACAACCCCGATCATCTGAAAACTATAACAGCAAATGTCGAGCGTATCTTAAGAGCTGGTGGCTTCACACTTAAACCTTGGGTCTTCTCAGGGGAAGCTCGAAGGACAGAATGTTGTGACGACAAGTTTGAAGGGAAAGCAAAGACCATGATCCTACCAAATCAGATGCGAGATGAAGACAACAAGGCACTCGGCCTAGGCTATATAGTAGAAGAGGACAAACTGCATGTCATGATGGGCATTAACTTCTCAAAGAGAAAGAAAAAGATGAGACTTGGCCAGGACCTGCTTCTGGAACAAATCAAGACCGAGACACCAAACCCTCTGACACGTCGAGAGCTGCTCAGTCAAGTATCAGGACTCTATGATCCAGTCGGCCTTGTGACTCCTGTAAAACAGAAGGGAGCCATCCTGGTACGTCGAGCATTCCAAGAGGCAAAAGGAGGAGATTACTCAGTCAGAGACACTTGGGACACAGAGGAGATGAAGTAAAACTCTTTGAAGAATACGTCCAGCTTGGCACAGTTAAATTCACGAGAGCTTTGACACCCCCATGTTTCCTGGATGGACCTTCAGCAATCACCTTCTCTGACGGAAGCGAGCACGCCTATGGAGCAGTGACGTATTTGAGGTGGGACTCTGACCAAGGCCCGATCATCAGACTGGTGGAATCCAAAGCCAAACTGACCGCTTTGGACCAAAAAGGCGATGCTGTCAAAGCAGAGATGTGTGGAGCAGTGTTTGCCTCTCGTCTGAAAAAATATTTTAACCTTCATAGTCAAATTCAAGTCAAGAAATGTTACCATTTTGTGGACAGTCAGACAGTGCTTGGTGCAATCCAGCGTGACAGCTATGGATACCAAACATTCTTCGACAACAGGATAGGAGAAATACAAAGTAACACACAGCTGCTGGACTGGTGGTGGATTCCCGGCCCTAAAAACATAGCCGATGTCGTCACAAGAGGAGCCACCCCTCAAGATCTGGATGAGGATTCTGAGTGGCCAAACGGGCCCAAATTCCTGAGCCTTCCAGTAAGCAAATGGCCAACGAGCTCAGCGAAGGAACTTGCAGCAACGGCAAGAGAGAACATCAACAGGCTACAAAAGACGGCATTTGTTGCTGTTATGACAAGAGCCGGAGCAAAACGGCAAGAGCCAAAACAGGAGCCTGAACAAAACAATGATCAGACTGAGCTGGACCAGGTCCATTCAGGGGAGAAAAGGCCACCCGAAGGGCTCGCCATTCAAACCCTTGTGGATGTGAGGCGGTTCAGTAAGTTAACCAGACTGATCAAGACAATTGCATGGGTCTGGAAAGCAGCAAAAAGGTTCATGGGACATCATCAAGATCCAAAGTGGGAGGCAATTTCATTAACTGGAGTCATTTCTCCAAGCGAGCGAGAGAATGCCTTGAAAGACATTTTTCATGCGGCACAGCGGGGCACTACATTCCCAAACACCACAACAGACAGGTTGGTGGTCTACAAAGATAAAGAATCTGGGCTGTTACTTTGTGGAGGCAGAGTGCAGACCTTCAGTGAGGATCACGTCGGCATCCCCATCCTACCCTATGACGCCTGGGTGTCAACATTGATAGCGCGAGAGGCACACAGTGATGCTCATGATGGAGTAGCTGGAACCCTGCTCAGAATGAGAAGGAAGGCATGCGTTGTAAAGGGGTGGAGGATTGCTCAACGGGTCGTTGATGGATGCATTTTCTGCAGGAAGGCAAGAGCCAAGATATGCCTACAAGTGATGGGCGACTTGCCACCCGAAAGAACTGAGCCCGCTGAACCATTCAAGTTTACATCTGTCGACCTTTTTGGGCCTTACCAAGTGAAAGATGCCGTTAGGAAAAGAGTAACTCTCAAAGTCTGGGGAGTTGTCTTCAGTTGTATGGCCAGCAGAGCCATCCATACTGACCTAGTCAACACGCTGTCTACAGAAGGGTTTTTGATGGCCTATCAGCGATTCACAGCCATCAGAGGGCATCCAAGGAAAATTTGGTCTGATCCAGGCACTAACTTTATTGGCGCAAAACCAGTCTTGGAGGAACTGTATAGATTCTTGGACAGCCAAGACAAAGTGCAATTGGAAGAGACTGCTGCAAGAAACTAGACCGAGTGGAAGTGGAAATTCCACTCTGCCGATTCTCCACACAGGAATGGTGCTGCAGAAGCTGCTGTACGCATCGTGAAGAGAGCACTTCTAAGCCTTGGAAAAGGACCTTCACTCAGTTTCAGTGAGTTTCAAACAGCACTTTACTTAGCAGCCAACCTCGCAAACGTGTCCTGTTTCCAGGTGTATGTGGTGGAGAATGAGGTGGGCTATCCTGTGTTGCTTAGCCAGAAGGGCGGGATGCTTGGCCTCCTCAGGCATCTCTGATCTGTTCAGACGGCCCCCTACTCTCAGCACTCCATCTTGCAGATATGGGTCCAATTTGAAAATTGGGCTGGTTCTTTTCACATTTGAATTTCCATTTCTTGGGCATAGGCATGTCTCTGACTGTACTTGATCAGCTCGACTTCTGCTTTGGATAAATCCTCGACTGTGAGCATTTTCTTTTTCAAGTTCATCTTATAGGTGTTCATTTGCTCTTTAATCATTGATTTGTGTTTCCCTGTGTCATGCTCAGACTGTTTCACAGCTTTCTCAACTTCTCTTCTTTTCGCACTCAAGTACTGCAGTATTTCTCTTAGGTGCAAATCCAAGCCGTTGCCTTCTTCAGTCTGTACCAGCTGGAATAATGCTCCGCATGTTGGTTCACTGAATCCGTGTTGTCAACCACTGGACTTGTGCATGATACAGCAGCTGATGTCTTCACCTCTTCATCATTTTCGGACAGGCAAGTAGATTGTTCAGGTTGCTCTGGCCAGTCGTTTGGATTGCTCAAGAAGCTAGGCCCTTGAAACCAGCTGTCGCTTGACATGAAGTTCTCAATTCTCAATCCTCTTGAAGCTTGATCAGCTGGGTTCTGGGAGGTGTTGACATACTTCCACTGATCCCTCGTGGTGGCTTCTCTAATGAAAGAGACGCGGTTAGCCACAAATGTCTTGAAACGAAGAGCGTCATTTTCAATGTATCTTAGTACTGTCGTACTATCTGTCCAGAAGATGGAATCTGTCAAGGGAACTTGGAGTTCCTTTTTCAGCATCTGGTCAACCTTGACTGAGACCATCGCAGCCGTCAGCTCCATTCTTGGGATTGTAACTTGCTTGAGTGGAGCGACTCGGAACTTTCCCATCAAGAAGCAAATATGTTTGTCTTCATGCTCATTTGTCAACAGGAGGTACGACACAACTCCGTATCCATCTTGACTTGCGTCTGAAAAATGGTGGATTTGTGCAACCTTGGTGGGTCCAAATGAACTGGACTTGAAACATCTGCTCACGCTGAGTTCTGACAGCTTGTTGAGGTCTTCTAGCCACTTCTTCCATGTTTGCTGTGGCTTCTGTGGGATTTCCTCATCCCAGCCTCTTTTCTCTTTGCATAAGTGTCTCAAAATTAACTTGACGGGCAGTAGTAGTGGCGCCAAAAACCCCATCGGGTCATACACTGAACTAACAACTGAAAGGATGCCTCGTCTCGTGCATGGCTTGTCAGGCAGCTGAATCTTGAACTTCAAGCTATCCGAGCTTGTGCACCACTGCATGCCTAACGCTCGTTCTACTCGTAATTCGTCCCGCTGCAAGTCCAGATCTTTAACTTCGGCTGCTCTTTCGTCATCAGGGAAGGCGCACAGCAAGGCCCTACTGTTGCTTACCCACTTAGTCAAGTGGAACCCGCCACTGGCACACAACTCTGTCAGCTTCTTCACAAGATTCACAGCTTCCTCTTCTGTTGCAGCTGACTTCAAACAGTCGTCTACATAGAAGTTGTTAAGAACTGTCTGTGTGGCTTCTGGGGAAGTTGTTGCAGCTGCATCTTGTGCCGTTCGCCTGAGCGCATACGAAGCGCAACTGGGGGGTGACGTGGCTCCAAACAGGTCCACGCACATCCTGTACTCTTCCACCGGTTTGTTCAGATTGCCGCCTGGCCACCAAAGGAAGCGCAACAGATCTGCGTCTTCATCTGGAACCCGCACCTGGTAGAACATGGATTCAATGTCTGCCATCATTGCGACAGGCTCCTGCCTGAACCACAGCAGCACTCCAATCAGGGTATTTGTAAGGTCCGGACCTTGTAGCAATCTGTCATTCAGCGACACTCCTTGGTATGTTGTTGCGCAGTCAAACACAACCCTCAACTTTTTCTTTTTTGGGTGGTACACCCCATGGTGTGGGATGAACCACAATCTTCCATCACTGCGACTCAGCTGTTCATCCGGAACACGGTTGGCGTAGCCTTTCTCCAGGATGCCGTTCATGAAGGTGTTGTACTCCTGAAAGAAGTCTACATTTCTGTTGCACTTTCGCTTCAAGGAGTTAAGCCGTTGCTCGGCTATACCACGATTGCATGGCATCTACACAGAATCATCCTTCAGAGGTAGCTTGATGGAGTAATGGTCATTGGTAAGATGTGCTGATGTTGTCACAGTGTGCATAAACTGCTTGTCATGTTGTGATAGCTCTTGCTTGTCCTCACACCGGCGTTCTGGGAAATCAGCGTCGTAGTGCCTCTTGAACATGTCTTCTATGCATGACATGGAGATGCGGTTGACAAAGAAACGTCGTCACTCAGCGTCGTCGGGTTGTTTTTTGTCGCATCTGCCGACGGGCCCTTTGACTACCCACCCCAGGGCAGTCCTCACGGCATACGGTCCGTCTTTTTGGCTATTAATGATCTCCCATGGCTCGATAGCCTTGTGGGCGTTGGCACCAATGAGAAGGCCGATCTCTGACTCAAGTTTTGGCAGGTGGATTCGGTTCAAGTAAGACCACTTCTCCACGTCTTTCTTCTGTGGTATGTTTCAATTCAATTTATTTGTATAGCCCTAAATCACAACAGATGTCTCAAAGGGCTTTGCAGAGGCAATATGATACACAATTAGAAATGAAGCAACAAAGATGAATAGATACAGTTCAAGTCCTGGGTATCCCCTATCCTTAAGACCCTCCATGCCGGCAAGGAAAAACTCCAAAAACTTCAGAGTCAATTGGGAGAAAAATGAGAAACCTCGGGGAGTACCACAGTCAGGAGAGATCCACTCCCAGGACGGATAGACAGGAACCCCAGAACTGCTAAGGGGAATTAGCAGGCGAAGTTACAGTCCGTAAAAATGCAGTGGAGTAAAGGAGCAAGAAGAGGTCCATCTAGCCAGATGAGACGGGGGTAGCAGCGAGGACGTCTATCCAGCCAGGGGTCCGGACAGTCAGGAGGCTGCAGCTGAAAAATAGCCCCTCCCCAGAGGGGAGGGGTGGGGGAGGGGACACCGGGTGACTAGTGATGAAGAGACTAGACAACTAGATATTAACATTGGAAAATAGAAATAAAGTAAGACAAGTGGTAGGTAGAGTAAGAAAAGGAGATAGAACAGCGGCTGTACTTCCCCCAATAGCTTCTAGTGCAGCTTAGACTAAACTGTGAGTCTACTCCGACTTCAACTAGCCTAACCATAAGCTTTGTCGAATAGGAACGTTTTTAATCTAATCTTAAATGTGCAGACTGTCTATGTTTGCTCTCTTGGCAGGTATATCTGGGTGGGTATACACATTGGGCAGCTTGATGTAATCTTGTCCACTTAAGCCACTCACCTCCAGATCTGTCAATGCATAGCTGCTCACTTTCTGTTCCTGTGACATGGTGTGAAGAACGTACTGTCTTTCTTCCTCGGATGTTCAACTTCTTCGCCAAGTCCTCAGTACAGAAAGTTGCGGTGCTTCCTGGATCCAGGAACGCATACGTCTTAACTATTCTTGAGCCTTTCTTGTGTCTTATCTGTACAGGTACGATAGGAAGAATACACGTTTTGTTCCGGCCCCAGTTTGTTCACCTGAGAGCATTTGTTATTCCTGCTGGGCTTGGTGGACCGTCATCTGCCCTGTTCTTTTCGGGTGGGGGATCTTCCTTCACAACATGCAGGAGGGCAGAATGTTTGAAGGAACAATCAGGGCAGGAGCTCTTTTTCTTACAGTCTTTAGACATGTGGCCTGCTGTAAGGCAGCTAAAACAAAGTCCTTGTGACTTCAAGAAGTCAATTCTTTCATTTAGAGGCTTCTCCTTGATCTTATAGCACACATTTATCGCATGGTTCTTTTTGCAGAACAAACAGGGAGTCTGGAAAGCATTGGCTGACTTAGCTGCTTTCTTCTCTTGTTGGCCTGTGGAATTATTGTCAGCAGCAGTCACGCTCACAGCAAAGCTGCTTCTCTTTGACTCACTTTTTCCTGAGTTGGACTTCTTTTTTGTGTCTACCTGTTTGCCTGAGACGGCGTCCAGGATATCACCAAACAGTGGGTCATTCAAAATTTTCGCTTGATGATAGTCAAAGTCCAAGTCAGGAAATCTGGCTCGTCTGTCTGTTCTCTCTTGAATGTCATAAGCACGACTCCTCCATTTCTCTTTCAGTTTAAATGGAAGCTTGTACAAGATGCTCTTCATGTTGTTAGGATTGTTCATCTCGCCCATATAATCTACGTCGCTCATTGTGTTACGACATCCAATCAGGAATAAGGCGATTTTTTTTCAGTCCTTTCCTGTCATCTGGCTTTATCTGTGGCCAGTCCATCGCTTTCTTGATGTAAGCATTGGCTATTGTCAGTTTGTCACCATAATGATGGTCAAGTAATGCTCTGGCCTCGTTGTAGGCCCTGTCTGGTTTCATGTGTTCACAACTGCGAATGAGTTCAAGCGGTTCCCCACTAGTAAACTGTTCCAGGTAATACAAGTGATCTTGCTGATTGTCTATCTTACTATTAATAGCATGTTCAAAACTTATTATGAAAGACCTGTACACCAGAGGATCTCCTGTAAACACTTGTATGTCTCTGTGTGGCAGTTGAGTCAGACTTTGTTGCTTGATGAGCATTCCAGTAATTTCATTTTGACGTTGCAATACTCCATACAGGTCATTAGGAGGATTTGAATTCTGAGCATTGTCAGTCACTTGCCTTGATAAAGGTTGTCCTCTTTGTGTAGAAACAACAGGAGCAGCTGTTTTGGGCTCGACATCATGCCATAAGCATGGCTGGTAAACTTTTCTTTCATATACCTGGGTCCAGCTTTAGACCTTGTTACAGGATTTGGTATACCATCCAACGATTCCTGCATTTCTTCAAACTCTTCATAAACCTTTAATTTGGCGTTTGATGCGGCAAGCTCAGTTTCTATCTGTAATTGCTCCTTTTTTGCTCTCAATCGTGCTTCTTCTTGCTCAAGCTCTTTTTTAATTTCAATAGCAGCTGCTTTTGCTAGCAGTGCTTCACGTTCAGCTTTGAGCCTCAAACGCACTGAGCTGGTGCTAGATCGCTGAGATGCATGACTCTTGACCGAGTTGGCCACAGACACACTATCCTGTGGTCTAACATCATCTTGCTCCTCTTGAGAATGAAATTTCACATCAAACATCCATTCATATACGTCATGCATAAATGCGTTTATTTCTTCACATCTATATTGAAATGTTTCCTGATCAACATTTTGTTCATCTTCACTCATAAGCTCGCATAATTCTTCATTAACACGCATATATTCACCAAAACATCTTGCAAACTTGGGCAAAGTGTGCCATTTTAAGTTTGTTTTCAGCTTTGTCTTCATTTTGTTTCAATGCTTCAATCTCTTTTTGTTGCTTTGTTAACTGTGCCAACCTTCCCCTTCTTTCATCTTTTAATCTCCTTATTTTCTCCTCTATAGCCCTTTCCGTAGGCTTTGGCGCCCTCTTGTGGTCAACAAGCGCATCTGCGTTCGTATCAGCCATTATAATTCATTCATATATCTTCACACATTAACTGTGACAATTCCAATAATTTCTCACAGCTTCTCAACCCTTCCAATAAATTCACAGTCACTCGTGAAAAGAGCACTAATTGTGTGAGATCGTTCAGCATAAACGTCAATGGCTTTATGGACTGGAAATCCTTTGCAGCTTAGCAGCGTAGCTAGCTAACGTAATGTGAAACAAGGAGTGGTCTGACCTGATCCAAGAGATTCTTGTGGCCTTGTTTCAAACCTTGATGGTGGGTTTGGTTGACTCTGCGTTCTTCCTGAGATGGCAGCATCCAGCTTGGCTGTGTAGCTTAGCTCCCTCGTTCCTCAGCAATTCTGGAGATTTGACAACTCAGTCTTTTGACTTGATTGTGAGTGCAGGTGACTCACTAGCCTTGAACCTCTGAAGTTCTTTCGGACGCGACACATTTCTTGAATAAAAGTCTTGAACCCAAGCTTTATGTTGATGCCTATAGTGAAGCTTAACGTGATACAAACACAAAAGATGAATTCAAAACTTAACATTAATGTGACGGTCAAAAGACTGCGACGCTTCCAGCCTGGTTTATGGCTTCTGTTCTGTCTTTGGGCCGTTGCCGCCACCAGGTGTTGACAATTGTTGCTAATCAATTGCGTCACAGCGCCGGGTAAATTGTACCGAATAAATTCTTACATCACTTGTAAATTAAATTATAAATTCCAAATAGTAATCTAACCACATAAATATGCATATTTAATTCAAAACATAAAAAATGGCTTTAACAGTCGGCTTCTGTAAATCAAACCACTAGGCCAGTTCAAAGTCCGGCCCCGGGGCCAAATGCGGCCCGTGGTCAAATTTCATCCGGCCCCCAGCCGCTGTCATAAAATCAATAACGTCTGGCCCACACACAGACTTAATAAATTGGTCAGCAGTACTGCTACTAGCATATGAGGTAGCTTACACACTAAACGCTGCTCCTCAATTACCCACTAAAAAGCAAAATTACTCTAAGCAACATTACCCCGTGTGACCTTTCACTCACAATTTTCTAAAATGGCGACAACAAAAAACATTTTCAAGGATAGGTGGAAATTGGACTTTTTCTTCACTAAAATACGCAACAATTGTGTTTGCCTCATTTGCAAAGAGACAGTTGCTGTTTTTAAAGCGTTCAATGTATGGCGGTTTTACCAAACAAGACACGCTGACATGTATGACAAGATTTCAGGGAAGATACGTAGCGAGAAATTGAAGCAACTTGAAGCTAGTTTAATGTTACAGCAGCAGTGTTTCACAAGAGCCCGAGAGTCGAAAGCTTAGCCACAAAGGCTAGTTGCGAGATTGTTGAAATTATTAATTTAAAAAAAAAAAAAAAAAAGCAAATGTGACACACATAATGGCTCGCTAAAATTTGCTTAAATATATTGTTCAACATAAAGGACGTCAGCCAAGGTCGGCCCCCCACATGTTTACCACACCAAATCTGGCCCCCTTTGCAAAAAGTTTGGACACCCCTGCACTAGGCAAACGAATATTCTATACACAAACTCATGATAGTAACATTTTTTCATGGCCTTAAAATATGGGCATCAGATTGGCAAAACACATCTTGAAAAAAATCGGACGGGAAGCCAAAAAGTCAGCATCGGGACATCCCTAGTGTTAAGTCACCCTCATCGTCTTGTCAGCGATCAACTATAACCGCCGACTCCAACCCACACCGCTCTACGCCGTCTACCTGGCCAAGAGGCATCCGTGCTGGCTTACTTCACCGCCAAAAGTCAGTCTCGGTTGACGTTGTTTCCTCCGCCACGCTCCATGTTTTCTAGCCCAGGCGTGTCAAGTTTACGGCCCGACGGCGGGGAGCGGTTCGTCCGGGAGTCCAATGCGCCCCGCGGGGTTGCGCGCTGTAGCTCTCACATACTGTACGTGCAAAATCGCAGTCTTTTATTTTGACGACCGAAGATCTGTGATGAAATGCGAGCACTACTGCCCTCGGCTCACTTTCGTGTCCGTAATTATAGTCGCTTATTTGTCCCCTCCTCCCAGTCAAAATGAGTTGGACGTCTTGTACCGTCAGTGGCAGCCAGTGAGTTAACAAGGAAGTGACGCAAACCCAAACAGAAAGGCACACCAAAAAAGTAACCTGGAAATGCCCCAAATTAACAGAAAGATGCCCGGAAATGCCCAAAAAAATCAACAGGAATCGATCCAAAATTTACAGAAAGTGTAAGTATCTCAAAATTAGAAGTATGTGACCAAAAATCAATTTATTGCCTTCCATTGACAACTGGTAAAATGGCATCCAATGTCATGAAAAGTAATGTAAAAAAAAATGTAATACATTAAAATGAAATACATGCTTTCAAAAATTTTGCATCCAAAAAAGCAGCCTACTTAGAATGGCATTTTAGAAAATGCATAACAGTATAATTAGTTACAGAAGCAGTAGTGTTTTAGGATGTCATTTATTTAAAAGGCCTGCGACACGCCCTGAGATGTGTTGTGATTTCCCTCCTGCTGCCGACAAATCAAGCTGTCGTTATTTCCAATAACAACAAGGCCTTGCTAATAAAGCTGCTTCCAAATGAAGAAGGGCCCTCTTACAGATGCGCATTCCCCTCTTTTGCTTAAGCACAAATCACTCAATAAAGGCCGAGTTATGCTTCCGCGTCAGACCCGCGCTGTCAAGGAAGACCCGATTTACGACCCTCTGCCGTAGCCTCTCTCGCTCCTTCTCAATTTTCTGACTTCGCGTCGCATCAACGCTTGTGACGTGGTGGAAATGGACTGCGATCGGTCCGCTCAGACTGTTGTTTCCGGTTCAGCGCGGAATCACTGCCATTGTCAAACATGATTTTTCTACACGCAAATATGGACCGAGCCGACGAGAGCATCTTTAAAGAGCAAGTACGACAACTTCGACAATGTCTCATCAAGACATTATGAAGATTGCCAAATGGCAAGCAATTCGTGGGAGGAGATTGCTGAGAATACGGTGCTGGAGGTAAGCTAGCGATTAAAAAAAAAAAAAAAAAAAAAAAAGAACAAAAAGAACCACCGAGACAAGTATGTGTGTGTTCGGAATCGAATGGTCACAACAAGCGGTGACCCAGTCGGCCAAAAACTCAGCTTTTTATTACTTTATGTCGTATTTTTGTTTAGTGCACTTCATCATTTATTGTGTACATATGTTTGCTGTGAGTCTGACTTATTTACGTGTCACACTTCAAGTATGTCATGAATAAAGCACAGGTTTGGTGTCAAAAGAATTTTTTTGATGTTTAATTTTCAACAACAGACAGTTCACACACGATACACTGATAGAGAGTGCCTTAGTGCTTTTATGATAACGTTAACATCAAGGCTTCCAGCGCAGTTTGGGAAGTTCCATAGCCGCCAGAAATCTGCTATGGCTTCCCACTGGCCGGTTGTAGGACACGGCAAACGAATCGGGCCGGAGGGCTTTCGGAGACCTCAAACAAAACGCCGAACGCAGTGCTCGACGCTAGTTTGATGCTAGGCGCCACAGCTTGCCGGTTTCCACCCGAGGCTAGAACTCTCTATGCGGCATCAAAAGTCAGACGGACCGCCTCGAAACCATCTTCTGCGTCGCCTGCGCCTCAACATTTGAATGATCAACATTTATTCAATGCTGATGAGCTGAAGATCCACATTCAAGCCTTCCGTCTTGCATTGTTTATTTATTTTCTCTCTGTTAAAGGGGAACTGAAGACCTTTCCGGATTTTGGTGTAATTTTATGAATATAAACTTGGGACAAGTTCGTCAAAACAACCATGACATTATCAACACGTAATTGTAAGGATAATTTGCGTTTTTTTTAGTTTTTTTGCACTCCGTTAATGGTCCCTTCGCAAACCCGGAAGTGTGACGTAGGCAACAGAAGACTACCCACAGCTAACATTGCAGCAACAACGATGTCAGTGATATTTCCACCAAAGGTAACCATTCAGGATCGCTCTTTCGTGACGCTACCGATGGCAAAGGCTCCCAGGAAAGATGAACTACAATTAATCCCTACATGTTTGAACCTGAGGCGTCAGATGACGGCGATTTACTTGACACAGCAGATGGCGTCATGACGCCAATTGACAGCTCGACACTTCACGAACGGGAGAGTGAGTGGTAAATCCAGCATCGTGATTTTTTTATTAGAATGCGATTACATGGTTGTATAATTTTCCATGCTCTACACATAGCTAAAACTGGATATTAGGTAATGGGACAGCTCCTACCGATCTAAATATGATAAAGCTAGCCCAAATGTGGCTAAATGAATGCTCTACACATAGCTAAAACTGGTTATTAGGTAATGGGACAGCTCCTACCGGTCTAAATATGATAAAGCTAGCCCAAATGTGGCTAAATGAATGATATGTTATTGATATTTCAAAATAAATGACAAAACCATTTTATTTTCCAGGTTTTGCTGTAAACCGTCAAGTAATTACCCTTCCAAGAGAATGCCTGTGTCATCAGGAGATCCCAGACGTGAGAGCCAAACTTGCGGAGGCTGAAGCACTGACAGGGGCATGAATTTCATTAAAAAAATAAAACCATAAATTGTTAACAACATTGACACATTTTGTTGACTGTTTAATGTATTCTATTGGTATATAATATATTGTAATTATATTACATTCTGAAAAAATATTCAATAGGCCGCAATAATAAATGATACCAGGTTTATGTTGAATCAGCATTAGCTTTCGTTGTCAGATTGTGACACAACATGTTATACCAAGCACACAACGGCACACATCAAAGAGCATAATTTTAGTAAGCAACACAAAGTTAGGATAGCAACGGACTAGCGCAACATTGAAAAATGATAATGGCAGTGGGAAATATGTATTTACTCTTTTCTGTAGCATGAAGTGTTCTCTATACAAAGATAATGCATTATCATTAAAATATGAAGGTAACTTGATTTTTCTTTTAAAAAATGTGTACTGTATATATGACTAGTTTATGATTTCATATCATCAAAATTTGCTACATTTATTTCTCCTAAATCATCGTCATCTGATGTCGCAGACGGAAGAAATTCAGCATCTGGCAGGCCTCATAGGATCTCTTCAGTCGTCATCGCTGGACACCGCATCACTTCGGTCATCATATGACTCGACCCACTCTCTCTTGATTTTGGGAAACTGGGTGGCAACTGACTTGCAACGCTTTTTTCATCGTGTTGAGGGTTTCCGCCACTTAATTTTTTATGTTTGGCTTCCTGGAGGAAAAAAAAAATCACAGCAGCATGAAAATATTGGATGAATCCCAATTTTAATTTAATAATAATTTCTTGGTGATCAAATAATAATGCCCCAGTCATAGCAGCATCTATTTGATGCTATTGTTCCCTCTTCAAATAGGCAGACCTTGATGTTGAAATATAAAAAACGAGCCAAGGACCTATTTGGTGCTGGGGACATTTGAATTTACATAACACCTATTGATATAGTAATAAAATCACATGAGTAGACGACATGTCAGCCAACCTATCTACTTATGACAGGCCAACAGCAAAAAAACATGCATGCTAACAAAAACGGTCCAAACCTTTGCAGAAGTTTTTTTTTGGACCACTCCTAGAGTCTCGAGTCTTCCTGTGAGTAATTCATATCGCTACACATAGAGATGGCATGACGAATCCCGCGAGTAAAACCCAGAAAATGTTTGCAATATATGGCGAGGATAGCGTGGTGCTATATTTCCGTGTTCAGAGTGGTGGCGAGGCTTCCTGGAAGTTACGTCACGAGGTAGGGGTCGGCAGGACGGCGCGTCCCTCGTTGCTATGGTGTTGCTATGGCCATAACTCAAAAACTACGCGGTCAATTATTATTATTTTTTTTTTATGTGACTTTTTGAGAGAGCGAATGACGCATTTAATACAATTCAACTGAGTAAAACACTTAAGAGCGAAATCTGAAAAGCTCTTCAGTTCCCCTTTAAACTAGACGAGTAAATCAACGCGCATGCCCCAAAACCGTACAAACATAACGCCACACCCCTCTAGTGTCTTGGCGGTGAATTACAGAGCAACACGTTCCCTCACCGCAGCGCAGGAGCATAACTCAGGCTTAAGTCAAAGGCAAGCGCGTGGCTGCTCGGAAAGTCGGTCTCTGCCAGAGGCCCGAGATTTGCTTTGCGAACTGGACGAGTGCTGCAGAGCTCAGCGAAAAAGTCCAACTACCACACGTGGGGATGCTCCTCCTTAAAGTTGGGACTAATGTCAACAAAATCAACTGGCATTAGAGAGCCCAGGAAGTGATTTTTTTTTTCTTTCTGTTGAATCCTCTAAACTCAGTCTGCATCTGCTTTATGCCATAACCAATGTAACAGAGTTAGCCCTGAGGGATAGTCAAGCAAGGATGGAAGTCACCAGAGGTGCTGAAGCAGCAGAGGGAATGAAGATCTCTTAAACATTCATCTACCCCCATTCCACTTTTTTTTTTTTTTGCTTTCGGCATTATTTCCATTTTCGTGATGGATGAGAAACCCAGTATTACCTCATAAAACGTCCCTCATTTTAAAGGGATCCTCTATTTTTAAGACAAGTAATTCTTAAAACATAAATGTTAGTATGAGTTATAATAATTTGATATTAAAACCCCTCTTAATGTTTTTGTTTTAATAAAGTTTGTAAAATTATTTTAAGTGATAGGTCGCCATTCTTGTTACGTCGCAGTGCGTGACGTCACTGGCCCCGAATGCCGAAATTCCAGCGTGTCACTCGTTAGCTTTCTCAACATGTCGTCAGTTCTACCCTTCCTATTTGAATCAGATCTGAAAAGTGAAGAGCAGGACAGCACTGTCGGTCGTCCACAAGACGAGCTTCAGGGAAAAATGCGTGCAGCAAATACGTGATAAGAAAAAAGTTGGGCAAAACTGGTGATGCGAGAGAGTCCTGTTGGGAGCGAGAGTGCATGCTGTTGGGATTCGGGATCTCCGGTTTTAATAGCAGATATTCAAGGTAAGCATAGTGCATTTTCAAAAGTTTTCCCAATATAATTATGTAGATTGTTAGCATCCAGAGCTGTCGTGTGCTTTACATACAGTACAGGCCGAAGAGCACACCTTGTGTAATCCAGGTCTTATACATTGTAATGCGTGGTAGCTAGGATACGTGTATAAAAGTACCAGAAAGGGGAGAAGCTTCCACTTATGCACATTTATTCACAAAAAAATAATATTTCCACCTTGACCACTCTTCACTCGGGAGCTCAGCAGTACGCAAACACGTGTTCCCTGACGAACTTCCAACATTGTTGTAAGGTCCACGTCAGAGTCACTGTCGTCACTGTAGCGTGCCATAGTGCTTTAATTATTTAGTATGATTTGGGGAAAACAAGAATAGAAGAATAGTCAACAAAAAAGATAGCAATTCCAATCCAAATCCGCGTTTTTTACTCACTCGAAGATCCAGGAATTAGACCGATCCCATGGCAATATCGCAGCCACGATTAGGCCGTCGATTCCACAAAATAGATTGATCCGAAAAGCCGCGGTCGGACCGACAAATAAAAATAAATGGACAAATCCAAAACCATTATTGCAGACGCGATGGGACCCTTACTTGACTGAGGATCCAGGAAAAATGTTCGGGCGCCAGTTGTAACGTGTGGTGGGTAGGATACATGCGTACAGGGACCAAAAAGGGGGAGAAGCTTCCACTTATGCACATTTATTCACTAAAAATAATAATTCCACCTTGACCACTCACTTCACTCCCCTTTTTTCCATTTGACTGGAAATTGCATCCAAAAGCAGCACATCGTGGCATTTTACTTGGCGAGTTTAGGCTGCAATAAGCAATTGTTGAACACGCTACACATTCGGAAAGATCCCAATGACGTCATCACTGCGAGCCCGCAAACCATGGCGCCAACTAACGGTCAAAATATGGACTAAATATTATAAAATACTGCCATTGATTTAACATTTTATGTGTTTCTAACAACATATTTGAGTACAAGAGAACAATTGTGGTTTATTAGAGCCTACATGTATTTACATCAGAGGATCACTTTAAAGTTAAACAAATTACGGCAAGAAATCGACGAGGAACTCAAAGCAAATGATTGTGTCCTCCAGGGAAGCCACTTCTGTATGCAGCAACTCATTTCACACACACGGGGGGGCATTATTTCAAAACAGGCCAAGTCTAGCCATCAGTCTGTCTGAAGCACATTTTACATTGCCTGGCACGGCCAGACTCTTCTCCCTGTATTTTTCAAACACTGTGAGAATAGTCTGGGACCCAGCTCATAGACGGCCTCTCGAGCAAGCACAAAATCAACCGTCCAATCAGATTCGTTTATTGCCTGACGTGTTCTTAACGAGCAATGTCAGTCTTCCGCGTCGGAACTCGTCTCCACAACAACACAGAGGGAGAACAGGAGAGCCGAGAATGTTCCAATCCACGGTAAAATCGGTTTTAAATGACCAAAAACCCATCGACACAAGTCATTGACAAAAGTCTGTCTCGCGCTAGCCATGTTGAATAAACTCTGCTCTACTCGTATGTTTAGTTCTGCGCCGAAGTCCCTTGTCGCTTTAATAACGTCACGTTCGCCCGTCGCTGATTGATCCACTCCGCTGTCTGTTTGCTGTGGCATGCTCCGCCTTGGAAATTTTATCCGCTGAATGGTGGCCGGACTCAATAGCTGGAACAGCGGTTTGTCTGGTGTACCAGGCTACATTTTACACTAATGGCCGGACCACGATTTGGCAATTCATGCAATGCTGCCTATTAATCTGACTTCTGTCATGCTTGGCAATGTCTTGGCTGCTTAACACGTTCACGTCAGCGTGATTTTTGGATTGGGAACGATGATGATGAAGAAATTTTAGGTTGATCAGCTCTGACAGATTTAATCGCGGCGTGGTGACCCTTTATTGTAGGACATAATACACCCACGGAACTTGTGTGTGCATTTGGCTGAGCTCGTTGCCGGCCGCGTCACAGTCACGTGACAGATACTTAAGAGCCGTGTTCGTTCCGGCTGAGTGAGCAGAGTTCCTAGCGAGTGACAAGAGACACATGAGCTGCCGAGCACGGCATCGAGACTCCATTCAACGTCTTACCGCCACAGCGGCAACAATCCAATTTTGATGGTACGCTACTGCTTTATTACACTCCAGTTGAGGTAAACCGTCAAGCTAAACACATACAGAAAAAAATAACATACAATGCATCAAAATTCAAAAATATTAGTTTTTCAATATTGTTAGCTTATTGCTACTAACAATGGAAAACGGGATTTATGCGCTCATGAAAATTAGCATCCCCTCCCGGCGAAACATTGAATATTCACACACAAACGCACTTCAATGTTAGATGTGTCAGGTAATTGTTTTAAGTATTAATTAGCGATGTTTCATAAGGGAAATCTTGGAACGAGGTAGGCACGTATGCGAACTTGGTGCATATATGACGTATATTCATTTTGATCGGGCTTTTAATGTGTCCATAAATGTAACCACTATATTACTGTGGGAGTGAAAAAACAAAGTATATTACTTGTTGTTGTTTTTTTTTTTTTTTACTTGGGTCAATTCGAGAGGTGTCAAACTCATTTTGATTTGTGGGCCATATTTAGATCTCACGTGGGGCGGACTAGTTGATTTTTCACCTAATATGTTCACTCACTGTCTGCCATTGACGGTGCTTGAGGTCCAATGACAAATGATTAATCACCGCCAGTCCTTCCACTCTCCGTGAATTGGACGTCTATCATTGTCAATGGCAGGCAATGAGTTCATTTTGGCTAGGTTCATACCGCCGGTCTTAATGCACAAATCCAATTTTTTGTCATATCTGTTTTTTTGGGCGTGCCCATTGAGACTGCCTTTGTCCATTGAGACCGTTTAACTATTACGCATGCGCACTAATTCGCAGTCCCACACGCGCTGAGCAAGAAGACCCGCACTGAAAAAGCCCTCTTTTACATTCAGTTGGACTCCAATGTTATCCAAAGGTGCTAACTAAACTAGATACATCATAAACATACATGTGCAACACGAAAATGGCGTAAATCAATACTTAACAACACGGCGAAGTCGTTAACAGTGAGAGAGCGGGGTGAAGTTGTTGTGTGCTGCTAACATGGTAGGATGCGTCTGAGGAAAACTTTTCGACATGTCATTCCATGATCAAACTTAAGTAAATATTCCTTTCTTTAAAGAAAGTTTGTCGTGTTTACTTCAGAATTGCTGAATTCACGGCCATTTTTAACGTTACGCGCATGCGCAGAACTGCAAAGTAGCAATTTTTGATAGGTTGTAAAATTTGTCAGAACACCCGGCCGTGTAAGCAATCTTGAAATATTTCTCATATAGAGCAGAGAGAAAACCGGTCATTCTCAGGCTCATCCTCAACCCATTTGAATTTTTTTATGACTGTTGTCAAGCCCGACCGACCCTTCCCCAAAAGCAGTGTTCAAGGCAAGCTAGGCGCGAACGCACAGCTGCGCTGCTACCATAGCGCGACATCTCTCTCGCTCTTTGATGATGAAATTGCTGCATGAATTCTGATTTGGGAGATTTGACAGTTGTGGCCATGATCGGATTCAAACCACATACGAAAGTGACCCAGATCGGATTTGAAATGGTCCACTTCTATGTGACTCGTCCCGTTCAGACCGTCAAGTTAATGCCTCACTCGAGTCGGAAAAACAGGAAAAAATTGGATTCGTGTATTAAGACCTGTAGTATGAACCTAGCCATAGTGTCGCTTCCTAGTCATTTTAAGATACTTAAGGGTCACTTCCTGTAAATTTAGGCTCATCCATCCATCATCTTCCGCTTAGTCCGGGGTCGGGTCGCGGGGGCAGCAGCTTCAGCAGGGAAGCCCAGACTTCCCTCTCCCCAGCCACTTCAGCCA
This sequence comes from Corythoichthys intestinalis, assembly GCF_030265065.1. Classification (NCBI taxonomy): domain Eukaryota; kingdom Metazoa; phylum Chordata; class Actinopteri; order Syngnathiformes; family Syngnathidae; genus Corythoichthys; species Corythoichthys intestinalis. The sequence continues at coordinate 213,526 of NC_080396.1, read as the reverse complement.
GCTCCTCCGGCAGGATTCCAAGGCGTTCCCAGGCCAGCCGAGCGACATATTTAGGCTCATTACCTATTGATTTCTCAGGCTGGTTCCTATTGATTTATTGTCAATTCCAGTTGATTTTGGGGCATGTTTGCGTCAATTCCTTGTTGATTCAATGGCTACCATTGACGGCGGTAGACGTCCGATCCATTTTGACACGGAGGGGTCTAATGAAGAAATGTAACTGGACGGGAAAGCCGCCAAATGCAGCGGCGCACGCACTCGATCGCACAAATCTACGGTTTTACGACGCCGATGTCCAAATATAAGCATGTGATTTTGTATGTTCAGTATGAATGAGCAACAATGTGCTTGTCAGCCCTGTGGGAGGGATTGGACATTGGAAACTCCTGGTCTATGGTATACAATTCCCACAATAATACAAGGAATATATAGTATGCTGTGCTATTGCTAGAATAGCAACGTGAAGAACTCATGTCATGTTTTTACTGCTTTACAATATCAGGGTACCCGCGGGTTGTTAAAAGTATTAAAAAAGCATTGAATTTAGTTTTCCTTTATTAAAGGTATTAAAAGTATTAAATTAGCTGTTGTAAGTCTGGAATTTTTTCACCGTGGTCTTAATTTTCAAGAACATCTCAATGCAACCTAAATTATATCCATGACAAAGTTTTTTTTTAATTTTCTTTTAATCCGAAACGAAGATGACGCATAGAATTTTTACGATGCACTGCACTACAAATCGAAATGCAACTCGTGCGTGCCAAACCACCACAACCGGCAAAACGGAGAATCCATCCACATCTGCATCGGGAATGCGTCCGTTTGTCGGGGGAACGAAAACCCTGCAGGCAGAAGTATTGGGGATTCTGAACACCAAAACAGACCACCATTCATAAACTTCAAATGAGTCCATTGGTGATCCGTTTTGGATATTATGTCATTTTTGGTCGGCATCGGCTGTCACAATGTTGGTCATATTGCGTAGTTTTGTTCCAGAGGGAGCGTTCCCGATGTCTTAACTGTCTTTTGTAACGAATTTTCAGTTGGCAGAAAAAAAAACGCACATTTTCTTAATGTTTAAATAGTCTACATATTTTTGTGACCATTATAACTGCATTTACACAATGAAAATTAAACATAATGTTGCTGAAATTGTGTTTTTTTTTCCGAAGGGAGCATTCCCGACTTCGTAACTGCAGCCAATTTAAGATCATCAAGACTTTAAGATAGAGGTAAAATCGGGCCTAAAAAGTCCAGCCCGACCCGAACTGGTCCGCGGGTATTAAAGGCCGACCCGCGTTTTGTGTAATAACATTTGTGACGACGTCTGCATAAAAGCGTGTCTTTTATAATGAATTCTCAGTTGGCAGAAAAAAAACGCACATTTTCTTAATGTTTTAATAGACTACATATTTTTATGATAATTATAAATTTATTTACACAACGAAATAACGCTGGAAAAGTTTGTTAAATATCAATAAAGAGATGCGGTTTTGCGGACTCGCAGAGGGGGAGATTAAAAAGGGCGTAAAGCACGCTCTGGCTCTGCAATGACCATACAGTGCCTTCTCTTTTTTTTTATCCAAATTATTTATTTTATAACAGGTATTCTTTGGTTTATCATTCATACATCGTTAATATATAGTTATTTCAAAAAGTAAGCGAGAAAGAACCCTGGCGCGGCCCGACGTAATAATTGACATTTCATTTTGATCATGTTTTCAGTTTAATTTAGCTGTTTCCAGCTTGCTATGTTTATAATTGCGATGTTTGTTTACCCCTTTTCCTCTTACTGCGAAGAGGGAGGAAGTTACAGCGGCCGCCACCATGATATTTAAGTCACTAGCCATCTGCTATGAGCCGGGAATTTAACGGCTGCTTTCACGCACACTGCTTCCCATGTCAGTCGACACGGGAAATTGTTTTCACACACAACTGCTGCACGGTTAAGTGCCGCGATATTCCCGTTGTTTTGGAGTATGTGATAGGGGCTCAAGTTACATCCAGATACTTTAGGTTGCAGTTTATGGGTCATGCGAAGGCAGTGGACCTGCTTAAACATTTCGGTTTGCCTTTCGAATGAATGTGAATTTCGCCGTTTTACCTCGAGAGTTAGCCATGTTCACTGGGGTCTTGGCAGGTGCACTAGCGGCTAGCCTGTTAGAGAAGATGGCTGGTCTGAGTCCTGTCCTCCTCCTCTTTTTGTCCATAATTACTGTGTGCGTGTGTGTGTTTAAAAAAATTCTGACAGACTTTATAATGTTACTTTAAATGTGTTCTAATTGTATCTTCAATATATGTGCATTCTTTTGTCAAACACACTTAGTAATTGAGGTTAAATTTGATGTTCAGTGCTGTATTTATTTAATATGATTCAATATGATCTAAATAATGGGTGCAAGAAAAGTATTCCTTTTCAGTTGAAATGGCATTAAAAAAGGTCTTAAAAGTCTTGAATTTAGATTTATCAATCCTGGGGGGACCCTGAATATGTAATATGCGCTGGCACGGATGACGCTGGAAACCCTGAGAAGACATCCATTCCAGTGGAAATTAGCTGTCAGAGGCACAGCCCCCACTCTTTGCTATAAAACAGATTACATTTATACATCTCAATCGCTCATTGTCATGTGCTGGCAGCAATTTTTATTGATTAAATACACACTTCTGCTGCCTCTAGTAGCGTTGCTATCTGCGGTATGGAAGCCAAGGATTGATATCACTCATAAGTGCTCGTTATTAGTGAGTTGTGCGCGAAATGCTCGGATCGTGGCGGCTGAAGGCAGCTGTCCGCGGTCGGAGATGTCTCCACCCCCACCCCCTTCCGTCTGAGGGAATCCCTACTCGTCTTCAGCCGCCTTTCTCATCTATCTCCATGGTTTAACTCAAGAGCCTGCGCTATACGCTTATCAGACACTTGATCCTCTTCCTTTGGGCACCGTCCTCCATCAATAGACAATCTTTACAGTGAGGGTCCGTTGCAAACACTTGGCCTTGTCAACACAGGTCCATTAACTCCTCCTTTCAGCTCTCTTTTGATAATTTGTTCACAAGCATGTAAAAAAAATCGATTCGAATTAAAATCTCGATTCTAATGCCGTACAAGATAGTAAATCGATTCTTAATTTCCAAAAATCTATTATTTATTTATTTATTTTTGTCTTTTCGGCCGCCGTACTCGACTTCCGCAATATCAGCGTGGTCTGGCCTGCATTGGCTGCAGAGGGGCGTGCCACTGCTATGTTGTGTACTTTCTACAGTGATGCTGGCTGCCGCTAAAATGGAGGGAGGGAATGAAAAAAAAGAAATACTACCAGCTCCGAGATCTTTGAAGGCAAAAGTTTGGAAATACTTTGGTTTTTACCGTGAACCCGGGGGCAAAAAAGGACTTGACATGCAATATACCATTTGCAAACTTTGCCACGCTAAAGTGAAGTATTTTGGGAACACTTCCAACCCTAAAGCTCATCTAGACAGACACCACTCTGACTGGGACGACGAACAAACACCACCACCAGCATTGGCTAAGCAGCCCACAATCCAGCAGTTGGGAAAACTGCCACACAACTCTCCACGGGCAAAGAAGATCACCAAATCCATCGCCTACGTCACCAGTAAAGACATGAAAACTTATTGCACGGTGGAGGGGGAAGGCTTTCGGTACATGGTGAAGACGATGGAGCCACGTTATGAAATACCTTCACGTACGCACTTCACTAACGCAGTTGTACCTCGACTTTACCGTGACACAAAGAAAAAGGTTGGTCAAACCGCGATGAAAGCCGACAGAGTAGCACTCACGTGTGATCACTGGACATCCAGGGCGACCCAGTCATACGGCACGTTCACAGCCCACTACATCACAGCTGAATGGACGCTCCAGTCTCAGGTACTGCAAACTAGGGTGATGCATGAAAGTCACACTGCCGCTAACGTGAATGCAACGTTTCACCAAGTCGCAAAAGAATGGAATCTGTCGCTCGATGACTTGGTTATTGTAACTGATAATGCAGCGAATATGATTGCTGCTATGCAGATGGATGAGAATCTAACACACGTGACGTGTTTTGCACACACTATCAACCTCGCAGCCAAGCGAGCTCTCAAGCTTGGTACCACCGCGCGGCTGCTGGGGAGAATTAGGCGAATAGTTGGATACTTTCGTGTGCGGCTGAAGCCCTCGTATCCGCTCGGAAATCTCTTCAGCAACAAGTTGATGAAGGGGGGGTACGTGATTGTGCAGCTAGCCTACACTTATTTCATTTTTGAAGCAATTATATTTTTGTACACAAAGTTTACATTGTGTCACTATTAACTCAAATGTTTGAGTGACACTGAGAGTTTACTGTTTACCTTTTGCACAATTAATTTTCTTGTTACATTAAGTTTGTGGAAAGTTTGTTTGTTGGAGGGACTTGTGTATTGTTTGTGAGAGTGAGACTGTACTTAGTCTGTACAGGACAGTGAGTTCAAAAGTCTGCTTTAGACCTGTTGCATAGCCCCACTTCTTCTATGACTCTGCCAGGTAAAGTCAGGGTGTCTTTTGTAGAGATTTGTGCAATTTAAATAAATGAGAAGAACATGTTGTATTTAATCTTTTGTCGTTGTGTTTTTAAATTGTTCAGTTGCTAAATTATAAAACCATTTGTTTAAATATACTCTGCTGGAGACTGGAGTAGATCATGCTATAATTCCATTGAATCATTTAATAAAAGAGAGAAAAGGAAAAACCTTTAGAATCAAAAAGAAAGTAATTTTTTGAATCGAGAATCGGAAAAATCGTTTTTGAATTGAATCGTGACCCAGAGAATTGATATCGAATCGAATCGTGGAACACCCAAAGATTCACAGCTCTATTTGTTCACGTTCTGGATTGCTAGGCTCCACCTATGGGTTTTAATTCCCTCATGCTATGTCGGTAACTGATGATGCCGCATTCAATTTTTGGATGTGAAAATGTATGAACACATATTTGCATTTAAGGGTTAGGATTACATAACACAACTAGATCATTTTTACAGGGTGCCATTTGTGTCCCCAGTATGAATGAAACTGTTGGACAAATACTCATTCAACTTATTTTTGCTATACAGTGATCCCTCATTTTTTTGCGGTTAATGGGGGGACACCCCCTGTGAAAATCCTAAATCCACGCAGTAAAGGCGGAGCCTATTCATATTTTTTAGGGTTAGGGTTGATCATTTGCACGCCTTGATTTAGTAAATGTTTTTTGTAGGGCTGTCAAAATCATCGCGTTAACGGGCGTTAAAATTTTTTAATGAATCACGTTATAATATTTGACGCATTTAACGCACATGCCCCGCTCAAACAGATTAAAAGCCAAGTGTAATGTCCCCTTGTTACTTGTGTTTTTCGGTGTTTTGTCGCCTTCTGCTGGCGCTTGGGTGCAGCTGATTTTATGGGTTTCAGCACCACATGAGGATTGTGTAATTATTGACATCAACAATGGCGAGCTACTAGTTTATTTTTTTGATTGAAAATTTTACAAATTTTATAAAAACGAAAACATTAAGAGGGATTTTAATATAACATTTCTATAACTTTTATCTTTTAAGAACTACAAGTCTTTCTATCCATGGATCGCTTTAACAGAATGTTAATAATGTTAATCTTGTTGATTTATTGTTATGATAAACAAATACAGTACTTATGTACTGTATGTTGAATGTATACATCCGTCTTGTGTCTTATCTTTCCATTCCAACAATAATTTACAGAAAAATATGGCATATTTTATAGATGGTTTGAATTGTGATTAATAACGATTAATTCATTTTAAAACTGTGATTAACTCGATTAAAAATTTTAATCTTTTGACAGCCCTAGTTTTTTGATGTGTGAATTATGAGAACGTGACAAATAATAAGACAAGTAGAATTTTGAACATTTGAAATGCTTTTGCAATTCTAAATGAGGCTTTTTTTGGGGGGTCAAAAAGAAAAAGAAAAACGCTAATTTTTGGAACGTTGTAAATTGGTCAAAAATCCTTTGCAAAGCATCTCCATATGAACATACAGTGCCTTGCAAAAGTATTCGGCCCCCTTGAACCTTGCAACCTTTCGCCACATTTCAGGCTTCAAACATAAAGATATAAAATTTTAATTTTTTGTCAAGAATCAACAACAAGTGGGACACAATCGTGAAGTGGAACAAAATGTATTGGATAATTTAAACTTTTTTAACAAATAAAAAACTGAAAAGTGGGGCGTGCAATATTATTCGGCCCCTTTGCGTTAATACTTTGTAGCGTCACCTTTTGCTCCAATTACAGCTGCAAGTCGCTTGGGGTATGTTTCTATCAGTTTTGCACATCGAGAGACTGACATTCTTGCCCATTCTTCCTTGCATAACAGCTCGAGCTCAGTGAGGTTGGATGGAGAGTGTTTGTGAACAGCAGTCTTCAGCTCTTTCCGCAGATTCTCGATTGGATTCAGGTCTGGACTTTGACTTGGCCATTCTAACACCTGGATACGTTTATTTTTCAACCATTCCATTGTAGATTTGGCTTTATGTTTTGGATCATTGTCCTGTTGGAAGATAAATCTCTGTCCCAGTCTCAGGTCTTGTGCAGATACCAACAGGTTTTCTTCCAGAATGTTCCTGTATTTGGCTGCATCCATCTTCCCTTCAATTTTAACCATCTTCCCTGTCCCTGCTGAAGAAAAGCAGGCCCAAACCATGATGCTGCCACCACCATGTTTGACAGTGGGGATGGTGTGTTCAGGGTGATGAGCTGTGTTGCTTTTACACCAAACATATCGTTTTGCATTGTGGCCAAAAAGTTCAATTTTGGTTTCATCTGACCAGAGCACCTTCTTCCACATGTTTGGTGTGTCTCCCAGGTGGCTTGTGGCAAACTTTAAACAAGACTTTTTATGGATATCTTTGAGAAATGGCTTTCTTCTTGCCACTCTTCCATAAAGGCCAGATTTGTGCAGTGTACGACTGATTGTTGTCCTATGGACAGACTCTCCCACCTCAGCTGTAGATCTCTGCAGTTCATCCAGAGTGATCATGGGCCTCTTGGCTGCATGTCTGATCAGTTTTCTCCTTGTTTGAGAAGAAAGTTTGGAAGGACGGCCGGGTCTTGGTAGATTTGCAGTGGTCTGATGCTCCTTCCATTTCAATATGATGGCTTGCAAAGTGCTCCTTGAGATGTTTAAAGCTTGGGAAATCTTTTTGTATCCAAATCCGGCTTTAAACTTCTCCACAACAGTATCTCGGACCTGCCTGGTGTGTTCCTTGGTTTTCATAATGCTCTCTGCACTTTAAACAGAACCCTGAGACGATCACAGAGCAGGTGCATTTATACAGAGACTTGATTACACACAGGTGGATTCTATTTATCATCATCGGTCATTTAGGACAACATTGGATCATTCAGAGATCCTCACTGAACTTCTGGAGTGAGTTTGCTGCACTGAAAGTAAAGGGGCCGACTAATATTGCACGCCCCACTTTTCAGTTTTTTATTTGTTAAAAAAGTTTAAATTATCCAATAAATGTTGTTCCACTTGACGATTGTGTCCCACTTGTTGTTGATTCTTGACAAAAAAATTAAATTTCATATCTTTATGTTTGAAGCCTGAAATGTGGCCAAAGGTTGCAAGATTCAAGGGGGCCGAATACTTTTGCAAGGCACTGTGTATACAGCACCACGCCTAATTTGATATATGCAGTGCTAGAAAACAGTATGTGCATTTTTTTGTGGTTTTACATTATATGCAGAGTGACAAAACAGTATTAAAGAAAGGCATAAGAAATGCGCAGTTGGAGTGCAGTTCGGTGTCCCTTGCTCTCTTCTGAGATGAAGGAGGTGCCCTTTTGAGGGCACTTGCTTCCTCATAATTGCCTATGATCATTTCCTCGTCAGGCTTCCTGCATAATTTTAGCTTTTGACAGCTTCTATTATGTTGTTCCTCTCAACTCCCGGCCCGCCGCTGAGCTTACGTGCAAGATTTTTAACGCTTGGTAGCAAGGCTTTCAATCTGCATGTGCATTGGGTGTCATTTTGACTTTCTCTTTAATTTTGATTTCATAGGAAAGTAAAGCTCCCCACATATTATATTTGTTAGGCCTGTCGCAATAACAAACTTTATCGGTCGATATTTTTTCTTACAAATGATTGCCGACATACATAAAATTGGAATCGTAGCCACGAGAATACTCAGTTCCTATAACTACAGGCCTCGCGAATAGGAACCATCCTTTGCCTGGCACTCGCGTTGGCACGTTAAGTAGGGTGCCTGATACAAACTGCCGTTTCATTGTAGTCCGCGCCAGTGACGCATTATTTACTCACTGCACCCACCTTCTGCAAAATAAAATGGCAAAAACTGCTGCACAGAAAACCATATCAACAGTAAGTGACCCGGAACATCTTGAGGTAGTGTCCCAAAACCAATAGGAAGTGAGCTTAAGTACTCAACAATTAGCAAGGAAGTGGCCCAAAATGAACTTATTGTCCACCATTGACAACGATAGACATTCCAATTCATTTGAACTGGGAGGAACGGCTGTGAATGCTCATCATTCAGTGCCATTGACAGCGCTAGACGTCCACTCTATTTAAATTGAAAGGAAGGGCCGGATGGACATGGAAACAAAAAATGACCGACGTCAGTCTTGAAACAAAATTAGAATTGCAGCGGATGAAATTAACTAGGACTTATTACTGCCCTAGTTAACATCGACAGTTTCTTGACAATGAAAGTTTCAAAAATGTCATTTTCTAGGAATGTATCAATCGAAAACATAAGTAGCTGAGACCGTGGCAATGTGAGACTTTTTTCCCCCTTCTTTTTTTTAAACATTTGCTCCCCGCCAGGCAAGCTAAAACAACAAACTAGTAAAGTTTACACATTTCCTATTAATTTTGGATGTTTCCTAGGAAGGGAAATAATCAAAACATACTCAGGATGAATAGCATTGAAAATATACAGTAACTAGTATAAAAAAAATTTAAAAAAAACTAAAAGTGGCATTGTGTCTTACCTTATCCCATCTAAAGTGCAAATTGAGAGAGACAAGAAAAAAAAAAGGGGTAAAGTGAACCAGAGAGGGGTATTACTGATTCATGTACTTTTCCCATCTTCATATCAAAAATCATAATTGAAAACTTAACCTTAAGTAACCCTAACTGTTCTGCCCTTCATTTCGCAATGTGCATTTTTGTTCCTGCTTTTATTTTGACAGCCGTCCGACAGGAAGGAAGTCATTTCGTCAGTCCGCCGTTTGACGAGAGCTGGGCAGCATTGTTTATTGTGCTCACGCTATTCTAAACTTGTCGTGTTGTTTGCGCCTTCGAAGGCATCGTCTGTAAGTTCAACATTTTTCATATATAGTTATTTAGCGATTTATATGTCATATTTGGAGGGTTTGGAGCACTTTGTAAACTTTGGCAGCTGCTGCATGCTTCATTTGCATATTAGAATATTGAGAGGCATTGTATAGGAATTGGCTTCGTATAAATATGACATATATAGCATATTGATAGTCAAACCTGTCAATTATTTTCGTTCTGTACATTTGATTTCTTTTAGTTTCACCTGGTTCATTTTTGGATGTGACAGTGCAGCTAAATAAAAGCACCAGGAGCTTGGATGCTACTTCCTGACTCCCGCATTCATTTTTGAATGGAGTTTGGCTTGCTGCGAACTTGTGTGCGCTTACACACACAAGGGGAGCAGTATATGAACCTAACCCTAATCTAATATCAGACAGCATAACCCTATATGATAAAATTACCCACGGCCAGATTGTTGTCTCCTAAATCACTTCTTTCGTCTTCAGAACTCTCTTCATTGGGCAAGTGCGACAAAGATACGTATCAATCTCCTCAGAGTTGCTAACTACAGTTTTCTTTTGCAGGTCGGTCTTTTCTTTGCAACTTTGCCTTTTCCTAACCAATTTCTGACTGGGACCATGTGGCACATGAGTCAGGCTTATCCAGGTGGACCATGTTCAGTGGGTGGATTACTAAATTGTCTGAAGACAGTAGTTCATCTGCAGGTGGATCATCTGCATGGGTGGGCCATCCAGGGTTTGGCCGGTCTTACACCATGGATGGTTGAAATGCTTCATCAGAGAAAATTCAGTACATCTAAATCCAGACATAATGTTGTGTAGTGTCCCTGGTGACATGAAGGAGGGAAGCGAGATGTTTCACTTTACCCCATTGCCACAATTTTGTTTAAAAAAAAAAAAAAAAAAACTCTCCTAGCAACACAGTCTAATGTCAAACTAGCACCATCACATGGTTAGATACTATATGTTTTTTGTTCATCAACATGTGCGAGAAAATGTTTTCAAGATAAATAAATTTGCTTTGGCATAACAGCTGATTAAGTTGACTGAGGGAATTTTTACTTTTACACGCACAAAATATATTTTTGTGAAAAAAAAACCGTTTACCACAGTAGGAGTAGGATTTCTTCTTGGACAAGGTGAATTGGTATGGTCTAGAAAACATGATGGTTGCATGATGACAAATGCCCTCCCTCACTTTGATTCTGGGAGTGTCTCACATTACCCTGTATCTACACTTGATCTTAGCCAAAAGGCCGAGAAGTAGCAGATTTAAAAAAAAAAAAAAAAAAGTTGCAGTTTTGCAGATTGATATCATTGTCAATGAGAAACTTCTTAATTTATTTTACATGGTGAAATATAGCTCGCACACAAACGTTTTGCGAATACTGTGAGAGTTTGAGCAAATGTGATTTTTATCATATTTATTTCAATATGTACAGTTTCTCAACCTGGTAGTCCTCTGCATTAATCAGCACTCGCTGAGCTCACTTTCAAAAAGGTCCGCAACTATGCTCTAGGACGGTCAAGGCTCACGGAATTTTTGTGCTACGTGTGCTCCCTCTAGTGGGTAAAACTGAGGAGCAACAGAGGAAACATGTATGACACTATTCAAGGTATGTGATTGCCTGAAAAAGGAGCCGTGTGCTCCCGTGAATGTGCCTGATCAAAACTGCAAGGTGCTGGCCCTCGTGCCTGATTAAAAAAAAAAAAAGCAATATTTTGTAATATGTAAATCTGGTTGTCTAATTGAATTTCCCAATAATTTCTTTTGCTTTGATAAAATTAATTCTGTAACATATACTGAAGGTCTCCAGTTCTCAATTGACAAGAGGTCTTTTCCAGGTTTTGGTATTAAGGTTAACAAACCTTGCTTCATTGTTATTGTCATCTCCTTTCGTCTCATACATTCTTTGAACATAAGCAAAAGATGTTCACCTATTCCAAAAACAAAGGTAGAACTCAATTGTCACACCGTCATTTGCTGGAGACTTCCTTGGACTCATTGAACAGACAACCGCAGATATTTCATCATATGAGTGTTCAGCATCACAGGATTTTTGTCATTTTCTGATATTGTTGGTGTAAATTCTTTCATTTGGTTAACAGAAATGTCGCATTGAGCCTGAATTAATTGTCATTTATTCAAGTTATTTTAAAATGCTGAAATATAATCAGAGATTACCTTGGGTTCTGTATTTCTCATACCATTTATGTTAAGAGTCATACCACTGTGCAGCGGCACGGTGACTGAGTGGTTAGCACGTCTGCCTCACAGTTCTGAGATCAAGGGTTCAATCCCGGGCTTCGGCCTTCCTGTGTGGAGTTTGCATGTTCTCCCCGTGCCTGCGTGGGTTTCCTCCCACATCCCAAAAACATGCATGGTAGGCTGATTGAACACTCTAAAATTGTCCATAGGTGTGAGTGTGTGCGTGAATGGTTGTGTGTCTCCTTGTGCCCTGCGATTGGCTGGCAACCAATTCAGGGTGTCCCCTGCCTACTGCCCGAAGTTAGCTGGGATAGGCTCCAGCACCTCCGCGACCCTCGTGAGGAATAAGCGGCATGGAAAATGAATGAATGAATGAATCATACCACTGTTTCTGTAATAAAGGCTCAGCCCTCTTAGTATTATTATTGCATGAAGGTATCTTTTATTTTCTTAAATGGCTCTCCTTTGTTTTTCCTGTGGTGGTCACTATCTCGCAATGCCTGTTTTTTGCTTGTGTTGGCTAGTGAGCATTAGACTAAATAAGGCGTTTAATTTTCATTTCCTGATTCATTCATGCGCATCCAAGCACATCAGTAAATGATAAAAAGTAAATGAACGGTTATATAGTTGTATTTTGTCTATTCAGCTCCTTTTGTGACATTGGCAAAATTGGCTAGCACATTAGCATTGATCGCTTACAGTCGCTATTGCTAACAGTCGCTAATAGTGTGGTTTATATGCATTGTATATGTTATTTTATACCTTCGTGATGCATGTACGATGGTAATGTTGCATGAACTGTGTTATTTAGTGTGTTAAATTAAGATTCTGTGAATTAGGATTGTAAACTTGTATTGGAGAAATTATGCCGCATTCCAGAAAAGTGGTAAGTGGGAATTTTCCGACCTCCGAGAAGGAAAATATCATTGGAACGCCACTCGAACTGGGAGGTCCAAGTCGCGAAGTCAAAGAAAAAATATCTACCCCGACTTCCAAGTTGTTTCAACCTGACGTCACTGGACAAAATGGCGATGCCCATGGAAACAACAGACCATGAATGGTAAAACATCATTTACACGATTACAAAAATATTGTCATCTGTATCTATTTATTATTAAAAAAATTTATTCATTGAACACAACTTCACGTAACACAATATGATTTTTACTGACTTTGCGTGAAGATATGCTGCTATCTGTTTGCATGATGTCATTCGATGATTTGTACAAAATGTTAAATAGGATATTCCTTTCTTTATAGGAAAAAAGAAAGTATATATCACACTTTACAAATATATATATATTGTTTGGGATGTGCATTTACACTGTACCAATATTTAGAAAAATTCAATTTGGGGTCCTGCATTGTTGTTTCACAGTATTTGCGCTGCCCTTAATGGCAAACGGAGGAGTTTAGCGAACGGTCCCTTAAATGTTCGTGGGTGACATCGTTGACACGTGATGAAATGTCCGTGCGTGGCACGTGATCAAATGTCCGTGCGTGTCACATGATCGGCTTGTCACGTTTGAAAAGTCAAATGCCGCGGTGGTTCAGCACGAAAAGTAGTGAGTCCTGACCCGGTGTACAGCCAACAGGTTATTACCTGCTGCCACGACTACCACTATTGCTGCTATGGCTAATCCTGTTCCTGCCTGACGTTTTAAACTGCAAAAAGCAAAATAAAGAGGAAAAGAGGAACAGTGGAAAAGTGAGCTGAGTAATTCCTTAGACACCGTGGTCAACCCCTTTCCGTGGGGAAAACGGAACAGTAATAACCTGCGGTTCACCAAACCAACACATCTCATCAGGCTGATAAGTGAAGAAGCACCTATTAAAAACGCCAAATAGGCCATCGGTGACTTATGTTCTCGGCTGAAATTATGGCCCTGATGGATTCGGCTGAAATTGAGGCCCTGAAAGGAAGACGCTCAACAGCGCAGGCCTTATTCAGCAGAAGAGCTAACAAACTAACCCTCACAGTTGACCTCCTAGAGCAAGGAGCCCTAATTGATGAACTCCGAGCACTCAGCACAGATTTTGGCAGGGTGCACGACACTGGCCTAGAATATATGGATGCTCTAGGAGAGACTGAAGACGCTGAGGAAGAAATCACCCTGATTAGGGAGAAAACCACCAAGTGCCTTGCCACATACACAGAAGAACTTCAGCTTGGAAGGGAAACATTGTGGTCCAAATATGCCCAGCCCGACATCCTGTTGCATGCTGAAGGTGCAGAGGAAAAATGTGCAGAGTTGGAGGGCACCAGGGTGGAAAATTTGCCAGAACTCGAATACCAAGCCCTGAGGGAGTGCCTGCAGGAGAAGATTTATGTTCTCGAGCAAAAGGTGCATGAGTGGGATTGTATCGTCGCTGGCAACAAAACTACAGTCTACAAACAGCAGCTGTATAAATTAAGGAACAGGCTAGGTACCTGGGAACTGAGCTGGCAAAAATCATGCCACACCACGCCCAAGACAGAACCCATTGGAGCTGGTCTGCAGCCAACACCCTATGCACCACCTACTGGTTTGAAGCCTCAGATCAGTCTGGAAAGAACACGACTGCCCGTCTTCTCTGGAGACATGACTGATTATTATCGATGGAAGACTGAGTGGGCAGAGTTGGAGCTGCTGGGAAATCCGTTGAGGACTGCAGGCGTCACGCGGTTTCATCTATTGGCTAGCCTGAGTGATAAAGTGAAGAGAGACCTGGTCCTGTCCAGCTGCGCTACACCAGATGAGATGTTCAAACGTCTTGACAACCGGTTTGGAAATAAAGCGAGAATTGTGCTTAAAATTGCTGAGGAAATTGAAAGCCTGGCGCCTGTGAGAGGAAACAACCCAAGAAAAGCTATCGAGTTGATCCAAACAGTAGAGCGGGCCCTCAGCAACCTGGTAATCCTGGGAGAAGAGGACGTCTTAAAAAATCGTCTTGTAGCGCAGTCCCTGGAAAGAAAATTACCAAGCTCTTTAAAGGAGAAGTGGATCGAGCATAAGGCTGACCCAGTGAATGGCTTCGGTTCACACAACCACTTCGACTTTCTGCTGCTTTTCTTACAGAAGCAAGAGGCAGTGTTGGAGGAGCTGGACCGGCTGGATGAGAGCCTTGGAGATGGGGGCAACGCAGCAAAAAGCCAAGCTGCAAAGACCATCAAGAAAGCGTTCTCAAAAGCCACGTCTGGTGAAAAGGGCTCATCTCAATCAAAGCCACGCTTGGGCTCATGCACTGCTTGCTCTGACGGGACACATGCCGGCAGGCTGTTCGCTTGCAAAGTCTTCAGGGAGATGAATGTGCAGAGGAGGAAAGCCCATCTCCAGACTCACGATATATGCAGTCAATGCCTGGGCTTCCACCTGAAAGATGGCCAGTGCAACAGAAGATTCCTCTGTACTAAAACTGACTGCAGAAAAGAAGAGCCCCATCACTATCTGCTCTGCCACAGATGTACACCACAAGTGAGGAGCAAAGCATCAAGAAAGTAAATAAAAAGGGGCTTGGACTCACCAGCAAACAAGAGGAGCTTTTAGCAAAGGTCGATCCCGAGCTAAGAGATGAATTCAGAAAGGCATTCTCCAACAAAGCCTCAGCTACCGCCTGCATCACTGGAAGTGACCCAGAGTACCCAGTGGTCATGATGTTGCTGGAAGCAACGACAAACTCTGGCCAGCTGATTGGCACTCTAATTGACCTTGCCTCGGACACCAATTATGTAACACACAGGGCTGCCCAACGGCTTGGGTTGCTAGGTGACAGCGTGAAGTTGGTTGTCCATGGTATCGGAGGGATGACAAAGACCGTCACTACGAAGAGGTATTCCCTACGGCTGCGCGTTAAAACCACCAAAGGGACAGTGGTAGAACATAAGCTGCTCTGCTATGGCCTAGAGAGTATTGCTGAGATCAGTCATTCCATCACACCACAGCAACTCCAACGCGTCTTCCCAGGTGTTGCTGCAGCAGAGCTAGTTCGCCCTGAGACCATCGACCTTCTAATAAGCCACAGAGAAGGTCGCTTGGTTCCTCAGCCGTTGAAAAGAGAGGGAGATCTTGTCCTCTGGGATGGCCCGCTGGGTAAAACCGTTGGTGGTACTCACCCTGGCCTGTTTGAGGCTATTAATC
Source organism: Corythoichthys intestinalis (assembly GCF_030265065.1). NCBI lineage: Eukaryota > Metazoa > Chordata > Actinopteri > Syngnathiformes > Syngnathidae > Corythoichthys > Corythoichthys intestinalis. The sequence goes on along the minus strand of NC_080396.1, from coordinate 197,872 downwards.
TGACCCTGCACAAATCAGGGACCCACTTTGCAAGAACCATGAGGACATCTTCAAGGTTCTACAAGGAGATTCTTGTGGAGGATGAGGACGCAACAAAGACTGTAACCCCCTGTAAAACCACCACCACAAATAAGGAAGTCCTAGAATGGTTCAGGTGGGACAGTATTGGAGCAGCCTGTAACCCAAAATGTGGGGGCTTTAAGTGTGGGAAGTGTCCCCCAGGTGGGCAAGAGATGACCCTTGGAGAGGAACGAGACCTGGAGAAAATAAAGGATTGTCTCTCCTATGTACTGGCAGATAAGCACAGTGATGCCCCACACTGGGATGCCGCATACCCCTGGAAGGCCAGCCCAGCAATTTTGCCAAATAACCGCCAAGTAGTGGAAGCAACCTTCCGAAGTACTGAGGCTCGCCTGGCAAGAGAACCTTTGTGGAAAGCGGCATATGGAGAACAGATCCACGAGATGGTATCGAGAGGAGCAGCCATCAAATTCACCAAGCAACAGATCGAGGAGTGGGATGGACCAATCTGGTACATCAGCCATCTGGCCGCCCCGAATCCTCATTCCAGCTCTACACCAATAAGGATAGTCTGGAACAGTAGTCAGGAATTCCAAGGCATGAGCTTGAACAACCTCCTCCATAAAGGCCCTGATGTACTCAACCCGATCCGAGGTGTCCTCCTGCGATTCAGGAGCGGATTGCATGCGGCTCTTGGCGACGTCAAGAAAATGTACAACTCTGTGTGGCTCAAAGATGAGGAAGTAAACCTCCATCGATTCCTCTGGAGGGATGACCCAAAGGACGAAATCAGCGAGTATGCTGTTGTCAGGGTCAACATTGGCGACAAACCTGCTGGATGCATCGCTCAAGTAGCAATGAGGGAGACCGCAAACTTGCCCCAGTTTGCATCCATGATTGCAGAGCGCCGAATCCTGACTGAAGACTGTTATGTCGATGACATATTGACATCGCATGACGACCGCCAAGCTTTGATCAGAATGACTAAAGGAGTGGAAAAGATCCTCAAAGCAGGTGGCTTCTCTCTCAAGGCCTGGGTTCTGTCAGGGCAAAGTGGGAGGAGTAAGGAGCCCACTGATTCAACCAATGTCAAGGTGGTGGAACCTAAAATCCTGGTACTCCCTAACCAGATGCAGGACGAAGACAATAAGGCGCTTGGTGTGGGATATGAACCGGAAACTGATAAACTCCGTCTGCTGACATCTGTGAACTTTTCAAAAAGGCGAGGGAAGATGAGAGCCGGGCTGGATTTACAAGAGGATGAGGTCAGACGCAACACCCCTGAACCTCTCACCCGGCGCATGCTGCTGAGTCAGATTGCAGGGTTTTATGACCCTATCGGCCTGGCGTCACCTGCCAAGCAACGAGGAGTGATACTCGTGAGGGAGTCCTTTCAGGAGGCAAGGAAAGACCGTCCCGCTAAAGACACCTGGGATGAACCCCTCTCTCCACGTCTCCGGGAAGCTGCAATAATATTCTTCGAGCAGTATGTTAGACTTGGCCAAATAAGATTTGACAGGAGCCTTACACCCCAGGGGGCCATGGGCCGTCCGATGGGGGTCACCTTTTCCGACGGCAGCGAAGCTTCCTTCGGAGCTGTGCTTTACCTTCGGTGGGAGACAGCGCAAAGTGGCGTTGTAGTAAAGCTGGTTGAATCAAAGGCCAAACTCACACCCCTTGACCAGAAGGGCGATGTCATCAAAGCAGAGCTGTGCGGGGCTGTGTTCGCAACCCGCCTCAAGGCACACTTCGAAAAACACTGCCGCATCAAGGTTGACAGATGGATCCACTTTGTCGATAGCCAGACAATACTTGGGGCCATCCAGAAAGATAGTTATGGCTATCAGACATTTTTTGCAAATCGGATTGGGGAAATCCAAAAGGCCGGACCTGTCGACAGCTGGAGGTGGGTCGAAGGGAAAATGAACATCGCCGACCTCATTACAAGGGGAGGAGCCCCTGAGGAGCTTGCTGAAGGCTCAGTCTGGCAGGAAGGCCCTGGATTTTTAAGGCTACCTTATGAAGATTGGCCAGTGAAAACTGCAAGGGAAGTCATCTCCTCAGTCTCCGAAGAGATCGGTGGACTACAAAGAAAGGCCTTCTCAGTCCTTGCCTCAGCGCGATCCCAAACCTGTAAATGGTCGGGCCCAGCCATCATCGCACTTGTGTATCTGGTCGAACCACAGAGATTCAGTTCACTGACACAGTTGTGTGGAGTTATTGCCTGGATGAGACGTGCTGTGGACATCTGGCTGGGTGGCAACAGCCAGGCCCCAGTTCACTCAAAGTGGGAGGCGAGACCATTCCTGTCGGCTGAAGAGAGGGCAATGGCTTTTAAGTTTTTAGCTCTTGCTACTCAAGATGGTGTAGAGTTCCGCGACACAACCCTGGATCGCTTGGTGGTTCAGAAGGAAGAAGAAACAGGACTTTTGCTCTGTGGAGGGAGGATACAGAGCTGGGATGAGGACCAAATTGCTGTACCATTGGTCCCTTACCAATCATGGCTGGCAACCCTCTTGGCCAGAGAGGCACACGGGAAAAATCACGAAGGTGTGGCCGCCACCCTCCTACGGACCAAGAGAAAGGCTTGGATCATGCAGGGACGGAAAGCGGTGAAGAAAGTTCTCAACAACTGTGTCACCTGCAGGAAGCAAAGAGCTGAGCTGTGCCGGCAAATAATGAGCGATCTACCGCCAGAGCGCACCCAGAGATCCAGACCCTTTGAGTATACCACTCTTGACCTTTTTGGCCCCTTCGAGGTGAAAGATGCCGTTAAAAGAAGGACAAGTAAGAAGGTCTGGGGAATTGTGTATTGCTGCATGGCCTCAAGAGCTGTCCATGCGGACATCACTGATGACCAGTCTGCGGAAAGCTTCCTCCAAGCATACACTCACTTTGTTGCTCTGAGGGGGTATCCAAGAAAACTATGGTCGGATAGAGGAACAAACTTTATTGGCGCCAAACCAGCACTGCAACAGCTTTACAAACATCTAGCTTGCCTGCAGACTGCGTCCATGGGAAAGGCAGCATCAGAGAACGGAACAGAGTGGAAGTGGGAGTTCCACCCTGCTGATGCTCCCCATAGGAATGGAGCTGCTGAGGCTGCTGTAAAACTGCTGAAGAGGGCGCTCACAAGCCTTGGTGGAACTACAGGGTCCCTTGCATGGGGAGAGCTCCAAACTCTGTTTTACCAAGCAGCTAATTTGACAAATGAACGTCCAATAGATGCCAGAGCCCAAGAACAAGAAGACTCAGTTGAGTACCTAACACCCAACACCCTCATACTAGGGCGAGCATCACCTGGAGGAGACACCTGTGGCCTTGACCTAGAGACTCATCCCTGGCGCCGACTCAGGGCCATCCAAATCGGGGTGGACCGGTTCTGGGCAAAATGGAGAGAACTCGCTGGCCCAAATCTGTTCATTCGACAGAAGTGGCATCGGTTGGGGCGGAATATCAGAGCCGGCGACCTCGTCTGGATTGCGGACCCAAATGCTTTGAGGGGTCAATTTCGTCTGGGCCGGATCTTGAATGTCTACCCTGACCGCAAAGGAGTCATCAGGGATGCAGACGTTGCAACTTGTGTCGGCATTCCCACCTCCCAGGCGGGAAGCTGGAAACGGAGTTCTTCACTGCCCAAGGTGGTCATCAGGCGAGATGTGAGAAGGCTGGTGGTCCTTCTTCCTGTGGAGGATCAAGATCATCCTCCTTAGCCGTGATGATCAAATTTCCTGGGTTAAATCATTGCACAGACCCCTTATTCACTATCCTTGCATCTGATGGCTGGTTGGTGTACGCCAAACGCTGCCACCATGCTCATGTCTCTGCAAAAATGGAAGGACAAGAACTTGTACAATGCCTAGTGTTTTACGAAATAATCAGCAACAATTTCGAGATAGCTAAAATGTAAAATAACCCTGACACTGCTCATAATCAATTGCAGCGTCAAACAAGCAAATTTCGTATAATCAGTTTTTTATACGAAGTGATCGAGATCACACTTTCATGGAAGATGAAAGAAACTTCGTAACAGGTTTGCAGTGAGTAGAATAACAGGCACACTTTTGCTTATTAGCAATGTTTATTGAATAGAAATTGTAAATGAAATGAATAAATGAAGAGGATAACAGGAGAAATTAAAGCTTAATCGATTACAGTCCCACAAAAGCAAGCAAAGACAAAACTCGACAGTTAACGGTTACACATATCAGTTCAGTCAACTACACAAAGCAGTTAACGGTTCAGCATATCAGTTATCAGTTCAGTTAGCTACACAAAGCAGTTAACGGTTCAGCATATCAGTTATCAGTTCAGTTAGCTACACAAAGCAGTTAACGGTTCAGCATATCAGTTATCAGTTCAGTCAGCTACACAAAGCAGTTAACGGTTCAACATATCAGTTATCAGTTCAGTCAGCTACACAAAGCAGTTAACGGTTCAGCATATCAGTTACACATTACCATGGCGCTAGATATGGATTAGTTGTCGAAGCTAACACAGATATCTTAACACCAAAGCGCAATGAGTTCCTTTATGATATTGAAATCAAGCTCTTACCATGTCGACAATGAACGGAGGGCCACACAACGTTCCTGGTTTGAGCAAAGGAAACTCCGGGCGAGCGACTACGCGTGAAGTCCTACAACCGACCCTAAAGTGTGCCCAGAAAAGTCCGCGCTTATATGCCTAGGTCACGTGAGAACAGAGGGGCCAACCCCTGATCTCAGGAGACACACTGCCTGTCCAATCATAATTAGGCTCTTTATTGTCGTGTCCAATCATGGTTAGGCGCTTTATTGTTGAACAATGATGGAATAAGGAAGGAACCCATGGCGCTTTAGTACACAGTCGTACTTTGTTATATATATACTTTGTTATATATACGTGCATTAAATAATGGTGGAACCAGTGCGGGTCACAAAAAGGTCACAGGGGTTTTTCCCCGTACACCTAGGCAGTGCACAACACACATGCCAGTGGGATGTTTGTCTTGGGCATTGACTTGGACATTGACTAGACATGGACTTTGGTTTAAAAAAAAAAAAAAAAATACAGGGTTTCTGTGTAATGGTGGTTTCTGTGTAACTATTGTAAGTTCCTTGAATCTTAAGATCAGGAACTTAAGTGGGAGGTGTTTGGCATGTGCATTTACACTGTACCAATATTTAGAAAAATTCAATTTGGGGTCCTGCATTGTTGTTTCACAGTATTTGCGCTGCCCTTAATGGCAAACGGAGGAGTTTAGCGAACGGTCCCTTAAATGTTCGTGGGTGACATCGTTGACACGTGATGAAATGTCCGTGCGTGGCACGTGATCAAATGTCCGTGCGTGTCACATGATCGGCTTATATTAGAAATATTTTATCTAAAAGTGATGCAGAAAAATTAATTCACGCGTTCGTTACATCGAGATTGGATTACTGTAACTCCCTACTTGCAGCTTGTCCTAAAGACTCTCTAAAAGGTCTTCAGCTAGTCCAAAACGCAGCAGCAAGACTTTTAACAGGAACCAATAGAAGAGAGCACATCACCCCTGTGCTCCAGGCACTTCACTGGCTTCCAGTCGAGTTTAGAATTAAATTTAAAATACTCCTTCTTACATTTAAGACCATTAATGGGTTGGGGCCATCTTATCTCACCGATGCTCTCGTTCCATACCGCCCCAACAGAACACTCCGATCTCAGAATGCAGGTCTACTGGTAGTTCCCACGGTTTATAAAAGTACTGTCGGAGCTAGAGCCTTTTGCCACCAAGCCCCTGTTTTATGGAATCAGCTTCCAGCTAGTATTAAAGAAGCCGAGACAGTCTGCACATTTAAGATTAGATTAAAAACGTTCCTATTCGACAAAGCTTATGGTTAGGCTAGTTGAAGTCGGAGTAGACTCACAGTTTAGTTTAAGCTGCACTAGAAGCTATAATGCTGGGGGCAGTACAGCCGCTGAGTTCTATCTCCTTTTCTTACTCTACCTACCACTTGTCTTACTTTATTTCTATTTTCCAATGTTAATATCTAGTTGTCTAGTCTCTTCATCACTAGTCACCCGGTGTCCCCTTTCCCCCCTCCCATCCGGGGAGGGGCTATTTTTCAGCTGCAGCCTCCTGACTGTCCGGACCCCTGGCTGGATTGACGTCCTCGCTGCTACCCCCGTCTCATCTGACCCGAGGGACCTATTCTTGCTCCTTTACTCCACTGTATTTTTACGGACTACAATTTCGCTTGTTAATTCCCATTAGCCGTTCTGGGGTTCCTGTCTATCCGTCCTGGGAGTGGATCTCTCCTGACTGTGGTACTCCCCAAGGTTTCTCATTTTTCTCCCAATTGACTCTGGAGTTTTTGGAGTTTTTCCTTGCCGGCATGGAGGGTCTTAGGATAGGGGATACCCAGGACTTGAACTGTATCTATTCATCTTTGTTGCTTCATTTCTAATTGTGTATCATATTGCCTCTGTAAAGCCCTTTGAGACCTCTGTTGTGATTGTGGGCTGTACAAATAAAATTGAATCGTCACGTTTGAAAAGTCAAATGCCGCGGTGGTTCAGCACGAAAAGTAGTGAGTCCTGACCCGGTGTACAGCCAACAGGTTATTACCTGCTGCCACGACTACCACTATTGCTGCTATGGCTAATCCTGTTCCTGCCTGACGTTTTAAACTGCAAAAAGCAAAATAAAGAGGAAAAGAGGAACAGTGGAAAAGTGAGCTGAGTAATTCCTTAGACACCGTGGTCAACCCCTTTCCGTGGGGAAAACGGAACATATATATATATTTGGCAGTAAAGTTACATATAGGCACTTGGCTACTGCAGTTTTGATACAGTATTAAAACTGTATTTTATACGTATATATCCAACACATGCATAGTAAATACAATTGAATGTAATAAGTTTCTAATCTGATGCATTTTCACTGGAATGACATTTTGATGTGTCTATTAATTAAATGTTATCTTTTAGTGTATATAGATGATGATACGAATGCCTTCCTCGATGAGGGGAGAACTCTTCAGATGACGGCACCTGTCTACCAGCTAGCAGGGGACCCCAGCTCCTACTTTCTTGATCAAGGCCTGACAGTTGGGGTACAAGTTATCCTTCCAGGTTAGTTAGTATCAGTGGACAAGTCTTGCTACCTCCCAGTGCACATATCAGAAACCCAAGATAGAATTACATCTGTAGGTATCAGAATTTTACAATATTTCCATTCCTGACAGAGAGAGGGCAAGATGACAGCAGGGAGAGTATGGAGGAAGCAGCTTCCAGCAATTCATCTAGTGCATCATCACGGACACGAGCCAATGATGGCTTTAATAGCGATCACACCTGCTTTTAATCAATTTAATGAGGCGCCAACTTGAAGCAGATGGGAGTGGACTCCCTCAAAATCTGGCAGAACTGAATAGTAGAATCAGGAAAGGCAAAGGGTCCAAAAAGCAAATGTGGAAGGACATGGCTAGCCAGCTTTCGGACCACTTTGGCCAGGTATTTGACCCAGACAAAGTGAACAGAAAATCAAACACCCTAGTGGATGCCAACAAGAAAAAAAAGGAGAAGAACAGTAGCACAAGCAGGGGAACCATCCGCTTCAAATTTTTTAGTGAAATGGTAGGTCTGTTGGGACAAAATCATGATTATAAATCATAATAATCAAAAATAATTGATTATAAGATAGGAAAAATAGAAAGAGAAAAGACATTACAAATAAGGGAACACATTTATTTATTATTTTTTATTTTATTTGTATTTTTCCATTTTTCTATGTCTATTGTGTGTTTTTGTTTATAAAAAATAGGCCGGCAGTTCAACAACATAATTTGTCCGAGTCATTTATTTGGTTTGTGCATTTACTGCTTCAGTAGTCGAACTTAGAACTAGCCCATTGCATAATTAACTGACTGTAATCATAGGTGTTACAGAAACTTGGCGAGCTAGCCAGGAACAGTACATAAACCAAATAAATCTCCCTGGCCTAGACATTGAAATAGACCAAACTAAAAAAAAATAAAAAAATGGATATAGTTGACAAAGAAAACATTAATATTCCAAACTCGGTTATAGTTAGTGGGATCACTAATACAGCTGTTGATGAGGAATTAACTGACTTCCTAAATCGGTATGGGCGAATTGCTAGAAAAATCTTGGTAGATGAACCCCAGTCACCATACCACAAAAACGCCATTGTGGAATATGAGAGCGGAGTTGCCTTGAGAGCTCTTGAGCACTTATTGCCCCATTCTCTTGAATGTTCAAGTGATGTTATTTACCAGATCAGAGCTCTTTCACTTGAGTATATATCAGCTTTTACAGATAGCGCCACCAACAGTTTTTTCAGCGAACTGCAGAAAATTGCCAAACAAAGTGGCAAATCTTTTGAAACTGTCTTGCATGAGCACCTTTCTAAATGTACTCAGTCAGTCGGGAGCAGTCTTAAACCATCTGAAAACTCAAATTCAACCTCAGAGACACAAAATGAACCAACAACCACAGGTGATGGACAACTTACAGTAAATGACCAAATTCAACCTGAAAATATTCAACAAATCAGCACGGGCATAACTTCCAACACTTTTAGGCCAGCTAATCTAACACAAAGTCTCCCTTCATCTGGTATACCAACAAGCCTCATAACTCACCCAGACGTCCAAAAAGTTGGGGTAGAACACATCGTCCGAAGTGAAGCTCCTTTATCACATGTGAATGCCTCTTTCCGCCTCAAGCAGTTTTCGGGCAAAGTACCCTGTCCTCCACATGAGGCAGATTTTGATACATGGCGCCATAGTGTGGAGCTCATACTTCAAGATCCTGCCTTATCTGATTTGCACCGTTCACGCAAAATCTTGGACAGTCTTGTGCCACCTGCTGCAAATGTGGTGAAGCCTCTTGGGCCTAAAGCCTTACCAGCTGCTTATCTTGAATTGCTTACATCAGCTTTTGGAACAGTTGAAGACGGCGAAGAGCTTTTTGTCAAATTCGTAAACACGTTCCAAGACCCAGGCGAAAAGTCCTCACACTATCTTCATTGGTTGCAAACAGCTCTAACCAAAGTTTTGAACAGAGGTGGTGTAGTAGCTAGTGAAGCTGACAGACACCTTCTACGTCAATTCTGTCGCGGGTGTTGGGATAATGTTCTGTTAGCTGATCTTCAAGTTGAAAAAATGAAAGAGAATCCCCCTACTTTCACCAATCTACTTCTGCAATTGAGAATAGAAGAAGATAAACAAAGTGCAAAAGAAAGTCGGATGAAAAGCCGTTTTGCTGCTACCAGACCAAAAGTAGCATCACATGCTATTGCTGCCAATGATAGCATCCCTGATACCATAAAGCAAACCGATCTTGCTGACGTGCGATCACAGATAAGAGAAATACAAAATCAACTGACCAAAATGAAGCCTCTAAAAGAACGCCCACAAGTAGTTCTTCAAAACGATGCAGTCACTGAACTAAAAGCACAAATCGCTGAACTCCAGAGTCATATTGCAAGGCTAAAGCCACACAGCCCGCAGAAGAGACCAAATACCAAGACAAAAGAAGAATCTAAAGTAACTCATCAAAATTATCCAGCATCCAAAAATTTAAAGAGCAGGCCAAAACCTTGGTATTGCTTCCAATGCGGAGAGGACGGTCACATCATTTCTTCATGTCCCAATGATCCAAATCCGTCCTTGGTTGCTGAAAAACGAAAACAATTGAAAGAAAAGCAGTCACGTTGGGACAAGCAAAACAATCCCAATCAGACTTTAAACTGAAACCAGCGCTCATAGCAGGACAAATGGGTGCTGCACTTGAAACTAGTCCCACTGAACAGCTACGAAAGACCAGAACGCAATTCCAGCGCAACAAACCTGCCACTGCGACATTACCCAAAGGCCTAATTGGAGCTAAATACACAGCACAAGTAATAATCAACGAACAAGCTTGCAATTGCCTACTTGACACCGGATCACAAGTGACCACAATATCTCAAACGTTCTACAATAGTTATTAGTGCAGTGTGGTATGTACTCCCGTAGGATTTTTGTGCCAAAATTGATTTTTTTGCTGTTTCGGCTTCTATAGGAAACAAAGTGACAGAAAATGAAGGGTGCCAAATTTTCTGACCCCCCCCCCCCCTTTCTGAGCACCCCCTATAGAAAATAGATGGCTCAATATGTGAAAAATAATTTATTTAATCCAATGGAAATAGATAATTGTTTTTTTCTATTGATTCTGGAAAATCTAGGCATGCTGAAGGACATACTAAAAATTTGAGTAAAACGTTACTCTTGGGAATGCATAATTTTCAAGATGGCGTCCAATTAGGCTGCCAGGAGCTTAAAATGCCTATATCTCAGTTTCTATTTGAGCTAGAAAGCTGATTTTGGTGTCTAATCATAGGTTTTAGGGCTCAAGGAATTCAACTGAAAAAGTTAATTTGTCATCCTTTACTTATTTATTGTCGAACCCAAGATGGCATCCATCCTACGGCATTGTCTAATTGTACAGAATTAGGTAAAAACAACTTATTTGCCATTTTCATTGAAAGAGAAAATATGTCATATTTAATGTGATAGATGGTGTTTAAAAGACATTGTGGTAGACCCTTATTTAACATGTTTCTGTTATGTACATAACACAGAAGTCAAGTAAGATAGGTTTATTGTTTAACGTTCAGTTAAACATACTGCTAAATTCCACAAAAACAGAACAGAACAAAGATAGGTTACGATAAAGGAATTGACGATCATCACTGTCCTCTTCTGGAATGTCCTTTCTCGTGTTTGCGCAGTCTCCACCATAGCATTTGCAAAGAGGAGTGCAAGGGAGGTGATTCCTTGAGCAGCTGCACTGTCCCTTGCAACCTACTGCCTGTGGGGCAGGGAGGACAAGACACCTGACAGGAACATATCCACTACTCTCTGAACACCAGCCATTCTGTTCAATTGGCGGAAGCTCAGGGCAATTTGTCCTGTAAGTTTGTCTCGCATTGTGATATAATGGGCTCCTAGGATGTGGGGTAGCAATGCAGCATGAGTTGGAGGTAGCATCTCACTCTCCAGGTTCTTTGTTTGGAATAGTTCCCATCTGAGTTATGGCAGGGTTGTTGGACCTTTTGACTTGTAAACGCGGCAGACAAAATTCTCCAATGCCTTCACCAGTGATGGGAGCTCACCATTGATAAGCGCAGGGGGAATAGAACCCTTGCCAAGATCCTTGAAGCAGTCAATGGCCGGACCATCATCATTAAGCTTCAGGTATTCATTGATCCACGTCTTTTTGGATATTCCAACAAATCCACCCCCCACCCCCAGTCAGCATCAGAAAAATTGTGCAGGCCAAGTAATCCCTGACATTTGTGATGTCCAATAACTTAAACACGCTCAAAAACATTTATCATTCGTTTCTTTGCACCTATTCCTGTTGAAAATGGCAAAGAAGATGGAATTGCAATGCATTGACATGATACTAAATCAAGTAGCAGAAAGACGACATCAGTGTCGGGTGACCAAACACATATGTCTCGTGGGGCACCTTTGGCAGCAGATGCAAGGACTTGATGAGGTATCAGGGTATCAGCCTCTTCATGTGTGTGTGCATCTACAAAATTTGGTCCCTTGATGAAGATATCACAACCAGAAGAAAAGAACTGTCCTTAGAGAAGTACTCCAGCAGTCCCAGGCCCAACTCGCATGTCAGCTTCTTCTTGGTTGATGATGCTGAGAGGAGATCTTTGATTGACATAGTGACCTTCATCTCTGGATGGATTTCATATTCTACAGAAGTAGTTGCTCTCTTTTGTCTAGTTTTGCTCTTTAATGATTTCGCCATATATCGATCAAAGACAACTCGACCCTCAGAGTAACCTGCCATCATTGTTTTGATGCATTTGTTGAACGCATCCTGACGTTTCGACAGCTTCTGCATGGTTGGTGTCTTTTTCATGGTCTGATGCACACCTATGGCATCAATTATCAGAACTTTGATAGGGACATCAAGAGGATCTTGCATTGGATCAGGATGTGGGACAGCTTCAGGGAGCTCTGACTTAGCATCTTCAATTGCATGCATGAGACTAGCTTTATCTGTAGGGATGTACACGGATCCATCCACAGCACACAGAGAGCGGGGAACCATTGACATATCATAGTGTCCAACTGTCTCCTAAAGTTTGGGAACTAGACTTGGTCGACTGCCTTGGATGATGAGAAATCTTCCAAGTAGTTCACGTTCTTCACGCAATTTGATGACCTTGTCTCCAACACGCACCTTTGTTTTTTCCATCCAGTTTGAAAATGTCTTCAACTTGAGTTTTTTAATTTTGTCCCACACTGAGAGTGTTGATGTAGAAATCAAGCGTTCAGAGACAAAGTCCACAAAGCGCTTCTGGCCCTTTTCCGCAAAGTGTAGAATATCCAGCTTGAAAGAGTGGAGTTGTAGTCTTTTTTTTTATGTAATTGGGAAAGGCATTTGGCAAAAAGGGATAGGGTCAGTCTGGGGTGTCCAAGTTGAAGAACCAAACGTCAGACAAATAGTCTTTTAGCTGTTTTAATAGTGTTATACTAAAACTCAGAATACTTTAAAACATATGAAACAGCTGTAATATTACACATATTGGACATTCAAAACCATTATCTTTATGTAGCCCCTACCCACGTGACACACTGGGTGGGCTCTGGGTTAGTGTTGTATCGGTCGCGAACGATTCGTTCTTTTTGAACGAATTGTTTGGGTGAACGAGACCGAACTAATCACCATCTGCACTGATTCGTTCTATGAAGTTGGTCCTTGTTCACTGCGTGGGAGGGCGTTGAGCAAGCGGCAGCGTCTTCTGACATCGCACACGACCAATCAGACGCCAGCCTCATCGCGGGCAGGGGAGGGACCGGAAACAGAATCAGGGCGTATGTCACTCACGTCCACGTGTGGCCAATGAGCAGCCAGCGTGCAGGCAGGGGGGCAAGACTGAGTTTTGTCACTTCCCGTTCAGTGACTCGGTCCTCCGGTTCCTGACCTAGCTTGCTGCTAACTTGACTTTCCAGAAATGAATATGCGGTGAACGAATCAAAAAATGAAAGGAAAGGACTTTGTCACATATTTGTTAACGTGGAGCCTATCAAATGCAGCTCAAAAAGACAAAAACACCACACAAATCTAGCGAGCATGGTTTAGTGTACTACTTTTCTCAACAGACTCGCGACTACCGATTACCACATACTATCAAATTTACAGTAATTTAAAACACGGGTAGCTACGAGGCAAGCAAAAGCTAAGCTGCGGTCGCGTGACGGCAATGAAGGGGGCAAAGAACTGTCACTATAAGGAGGCTTCATGGCAGCGATATTTACCTCATATGTGCACAGAAAAAAATATTTAGTATGATCACCATAATACTGATTTGCAATGAAACGGTATATACATGTCCATTTTTTCCAAGTGTTTTATTTATTTTTTTTCCTGTCAGGTGTTGGTTGGTTTGACAAATCATGTCAATCCGTCCATCATGTGCTACTCAAGCGCCCCAAAACAACGCACATGGACACGGGAGATGTCGCAATATGTCTACATTTTTCTTAACAGACTAATGAGAGTAGAAAGGCGATATCGTAAAGAGCAAACAATTATTTCTTGTCAGCATTTGACGATCTGAGATGCGGGGATGACAGGGGAGCTGACCTGATTATTTTATTCATTAATACCAGTGCAAAAATTCAATACGATCACCATAATACTGATTTGCAATGAAACTGTATATACATGTCAATTTTTTCCGGGTTTTTTTTTTTTTTTCGTGTCAGAGCGTGTCGGTTGGTTTGACAAATTATGTCAATCCGTCCATCATGCGCTACTCAAGCGCCCCAAAACAACGCACGCAGACACGGGAGATGTCGCAATATGTCTACATTTTTCTTAACAGACTAATGAAGGTAGAAAGGCGACATCGTAAAGAGCAAGCAATCATTTCTCGTCAGCATTTGACGATCTGAGATGCGGGGACGACAGGGGAGTTGACCGGATTATTTTATTTATTAATACCACTGCAAAAATTCAATACGATCATCTTAATACTGATTTGCAATTAAACTGTCAAATATCAAAATGTAGTATTGTCTTTATTTCAGAGCAACACATTCGACAACTAGCTATTTACATTTATAGTTTTAACAATAGTAACTGAAAATAATAGTGATTGGCATAAAAACAAAAATACAACAGAGCGAGAGGTAAATATGATGTGTTGGTCGTTCCATATTTTGAAATTAAACTTTCGATTTATTTTTATTTTCGTGACAGCAAGCATTGTAAATGTGATCAAGAACATGCTAAAGAAAGTCCGTGCGCCCCCGACCCCAACCTCAACCCCGCGCTCCCCCCACAAAAGGAAAATGTTTAACCGTGTCCTCAATCGAAATGCAAGCACGAGCCATGACTTTGAGCCCATAGAACTAGGACAGACGACGCGGAAGTTCTCCCTCGCTTTTGCAGCAGCGGGAGGGAGACAAGGCTGTCTGTGAAAGGAGAATGATATTGCCTGTCACTCATTACTGAAACTACGACGAGCGGTCAATGAGGAGCCTGTGTGCAAGAGAGAGGGAGGGACCAAGAATGTCACTTCCCGTTCAGTTATACTGCGAAGCGGTCTTTGGTGATTCGTTCGGCAACGTCACTTCCCGTTCGCTAACCGAACGATTCATTTGGGCGGGGAGGGAGATGAGGGGGGGCGAACGATTCGTTTGAACGAACATTTTTACTGAACGATCCGGAATGGATTCGTTTACTCAAGTGAACGACAGATCCCGTCACTACTCTGGGTTCGAATTTTTTGTGTAAGTGGTGCCGTTGCTAGAATTTGAATAAAGTATGAAAAAACAACTTAAATGGTTTGGTGCCTCCACTTAGTAGAATTTTTAAATATATTTACCCTACTAAGAAATAATAAGATTTCAGTCTTTCATTAAAGTAAAAATGTGTATTTTGTTTTAACTCACACAACCGAAATACTTTAAACTTTTCACACACTCATATATAAACAGAGGAAATAAAATAATGTATAAAGCAAAAAAAAAACTTCCCACCATAAAAAAAAACGTTGCAGGCCTGGGTCGTTGCTTGTGAACGTTGAGGTCATAAACTTAGTGACCGTTTCGCTTTAACAGCAAAAAAAAAACAATAAGTGCACTTTCTGTGTGTCTCAGTACTCACAGTCAGATGTTCTTGAGAGGGAGATAGATGGAAAAGTTAGAAAGAAGAAGAAAAAGAAATGAGAGATGGGCTCTGGTTGGTGGCAAGATGGTTGATGACCGTTGAGAACGCTGGGAAGACGCATGCAGCCCGACACGCCGTCGACGCCCGTTTTTCCCCTCGGTGGTCCTCAAGCAATTTATCCAAATAACGAAAAAAGGTCCAAGGAGCACTCACGTCGTGTCCCTTCGGGATGTTTTAAGGTCCACACACTGTAGATAATCGTTTATCGTTGTGTGACGGAAAAAAAACAAACTCCAGGACAGACGTTTTCCTCATTCATGTGAGCTCTGCTCGTCTGCTTCGCTCGTCAATTTGCCTCGTTCTCCCAAAGTCCCTCCCCCTTGTCGTTCTTCCCATTGGAATAAAACATCAGGCCACATACAAATAACCAATCAACAGGCTTAAATGAAATGAATGACAGTTGGGAAGCAGAGAAAAAAAAAATGCTTAACAGACATTACTGGTCAACAATATGACATCATCAAAATGGAAATGGATTATATTCAACATTTTAACATTCTTGAACAACATTTTAGAACTTATTTATTTTTTAATAACTACTTAATTTGTATGCTGCTGTATTCATTTATTAACTAATTATTGAAATACTGTAGTGTTTTTTTCCCTTGGGTTACACCCTCCCCCTTCTAAAAGGTTTAGATGTCCTCATCTAACTCTGTGTCTTGGACTGGGGCTTTTTGGAAGGTGTACAGTCTTTGTGTTTTAAAGAACTACCAGCAGTTCTTGGACTAACATCAAGTTTTATGACAATGCCATTATGTACAATAGTCACCGGTTGGTCTACGGAATGGCCAGGTTTGTCATAAGTCAAGCGAATGACTGGTTTGCGTTGTCGTTGAGAATGTCTAGTCAGGTTATCAGTTCTGGCACTCTGCTCTAAAGGTAATGTCGCTTCTGGTTCTTCTAGATCATTGTCACTGTTTTCTGATTCTTCTACGTCATTGTCACTGTTTTCTGGTTCTAAATCATTGTGTGATTGTCTTTCTGGACTGTCTGACTCACTTGCTTCACTTTCAATGACCTCTGAGTCCTCCTCTTGAATTTCAGTGATCTGACTGGATGGTTGGTGTGTATACAAAACACGTCTCTCAACTTCGTCCATATCAAATGAATGGGGTTCAGGTACCACGTCCCACTCTGACTCAGAATCAGTGTAGTCACCAGTCACTATTGGTTGTTTAAGTCGCTGGTGCATGTTCTTGCTTCTTGACCTAGTCGCAGGCCTGTTTACTACTTTCTGTGTCTTATCCTGGACATCCGGCAGCCTCACCAGATAACCAATTGGCAAGAGATGGTCTCTGTGAAGGGTTTTGTTAGTTCCAGAACCACTTTCTGGTTTCACTTCATACATGGGTAAGTTAGGTAGTTGTCTGACAATGATGTATGGAGTAGATCTCCACCTATCTTGGAGTTTGTGCTTCCCGGTCAAGCCAAGATTTCTCAACAAGACTCTGTCGCCTTCTGCCAATGGCTGACCTCTCACACGTCGATCATAGTTAGTCTTGTTTCGGAGATGATTTTTGTCTGCTGCTTCTGTCGCAAGCTTGTAGGCTTTCTTGAGGTCTTGTCTTAACTTCTCCACATATTGCATATGATTGGATGTGGCATTTTCACCTTGAGTGACATTGAAACAAAGGTCAACAGGCAAACGTGCTTCCCTCCCAAACATAAAAAAAAATGGAGAGTACCAAGTTGCATCGTTCTTTGTACAGTTATACGCATGTACCAATTGACTGATGTGTTGACTCCATTTGTGTTTTTTTCTCGCTCTGCAGAGTACCCAACATTGATAAGAGTGTTCTGTTGAATCGCTCTGCTTGTGCGTCACCCTGCGGATGGTAAGGAGACGTTCGTGACTTTTTAATACCAAGACTTGAAAGGAGTTGTTTAATAATTCGACTCTCGAAGTCTCTTCCCTGATCTGAATGAATACGTGCTGGCAGACCATAATGAACAAAATATTTTTCCCAGAGAACCTTTGCTACCGTCATGGCTTTTTGGTCCCTTGTAGGAAAAGCTTGTGCATATCGGGTGTAATGGTCTGTAACCACGAGTACATTTGTTGTCCCTTTACTGTCTGGCTCAATCTGAAGAAAATCAATGCAGACGAGATCTAATGGACCAGTACTAGTAATCTTATTCAGAGTAGCAGAACGTTGGGGAAGCTGTTTTCTAGAGATGCATCTTCCACATGTTTTTACATACTGTTCTACTTCATTTGCCATATGTGGCCAATAGAACCGGTCTTTTAGAAGCTCTAATGTTCTTTCTATTCCTAAATGACCACATTCATCATGAAGAGATCTTAAGACCATGGATTTGAACCTCTGATGTAAAACGAGTTGTTTAACCTCTTTGCCAGTCACTGTTTGTTTGACTCTGTACAGTACCCCATCTTGAAGCTGGAGCTTGGATGCTTCTCGACAAATCAAAGCAACATCAGGAGAGTCATGTGTGGTTGCAGCTGGTACTTTGCCAGCACCAATGGCAGTTTTAACTGGTCCTATGTTAGGATCCAAATCCTGGGCAACCTTGATCTCTTTTGGCGTGAGCTGATCAATGGTGTTTCCACTGAGACTAACTGGACAGGCATAAACTTCAGGAACAACTTCTGGAGGAGTACCAAGCTGGTCTACTAGTCTTTGTGTTATGCCCGAATTTTCAGCAGCATGTGCCCATTTGCAGAGAGCTTTGATGCCTGATGGCAGAATGATTGTCCAGTCGTTTTGAATCTCAGCAGCATACTGTCTCGACAACAGATCAGCATCGACATTTTGACAGCCAGGTCGACACTGAATTGTGAAGTCATAAGTAGATAGAGCTGCTAGCCAACGATGTCCTGTTGCATTCAAGCGTGCTGAAGTGAGCACATAAGTGAGGGGATTATTGTCAGTCCTCACAGTGAACTTTGCTCCGTACAAGTAGTCGTCAAATTTGTCAACTACAGACCACTTTAATGCCAAGAATTCAAGTTGATGTGCAGGATATCGTTGTTCTGATTGGCTGAGCTTTCGACTTGCAAAGGCCACTGGCCGAAGCCCTTCAGGGTGCTGTTGATTTAAGACGGCTCCTAGACCAGTCGTGCTAGTATCAACATGTAGAATATATGGCTTAGCAGGGTCAGCAAAAGCCAGTACTGGAGCATTGATGAGGCAGTCGATTATTTTCTTGAAGGCATCTTTGCACAACTGATCCCATCGCTCTCCAAACAGCTCAGATACCTTGAGGTAAGACTTGGTGGAAACTGTGGCTTGCGTTTTCCTCCCTTTCTGTGTGGGTGGATACCCTTTGGTGAGCTCGGTGAGTGGTCGAACAATGCGGGAGTAATTTGCAATGAATCTGCGGTAATAACCACAGAACCCAAGAAATGACCTTAAGCTCTTGAGATCTGTTGGTTCTTTCCAGTTCTTCACAACAGCTATCTTTTCAGGATCTGTGCCAATTCCTGCCTCTGACACAATGTGACCCACATATTTGACTTTAGGTTGGCAAAATTGGCACTTATCAAGAGACACTTTTAAGCCAACTTCTTTCAGACGGTCTAGAACTTTAAGCAAGCGATGCTCATGCTCTTCCAGTGTTTTGCCAAAGACAATTATATCATCTAAATAGACAATGACTTGAAGAAGATGCATATCACCGACTGCTTTCTCCATGAGTCTTTGAAAAGTGGCTGGAGCAACAGAAATCCCTTGGGGCATTCTTTCAAATTGGCAGAAACCAACTGGAGAGATGAATGCTGTTTTCTCTTTGTCTTGCTCACTCATGGCGATCTGATAATACCCGCTCCGAAGGTCTAATACTGAAAACCATTTGCTTCCAGTCAGGCAATCCAAAGCATCGTCAATGCGAGGAGTGGTGTATTGGTCTGGTATTGTTCGACTATTGAGCAGACGATAATCAATGCACATTCTGATGGAACCATTCTTCTTGCGAACCACCACTATAGGTGAAGCATAAGGGGATCGTGATTCTTTCACAATACCAGCAGCAATCAACTGTTGGATATGTCTTCTTACGTCATCTATGTCAGCAGGAGCTAGCCAACGAGATCGTTCCCTGAAAGGGGTGGAGTCACTCAAACGAATGTAATGTTCCACTCCAGAGGCAAGACCAACATCCCATTCATGAAGAGAGAAAACATCTCGCCTTACTGCGAGTGCTTCACAAAGTCGCTTCTTCCATTTTTCTGGGACAGGTGAGTCTCCAAAGTCAAAAAGACTCAAGTCAAGGGGATCATCAGACTTGTCTGACAGATGTGGCACAGCCACTGTATCTACAGCATACATTTCAGCAAGAACTGTTCCGACTTGGATTGAGGTAGATTTATGGCTCTCATTTTGCAGAAGAACTGTAAAGATGTTATTGTCAATGTTGAAATCAGGAAGAACCCCCGGCTGAATCATAACACCAGCTGGAAGTTGTTGCATAACTGGATTGTCGATGAGAACCATGTCGTTTGATGACAAAGTTTGCTTTTCCACTTTGCAGGTGACGCTCTTTTTCTCTCCAGGAGCTAAAGTGAGTGGACCTGGACCTTGCCATGTCACCTGTCCAATTGTTTCTTCCTCGGCTGTTTTCTGAGGCAAAGATGACTGTGACTGTATCTGCTCATACAGTGCTCTAATTCTCATTGAGTGAACTTTGTGTTGACTGCCATACTCTTTTGCAATGTCCCATAGTCTGTAGAATAGAAAAGTGTTTGTCCCAACTATGACAGGTGCCTGCTGTCCATGTCGAGGTTCTGGGCATATGAGAGCAAGAACAGTTACAGAACCTTTGACACCTGACATTTCTTCCGGGAACTCCATCTCCACCACTACATAACCTTTGTAGGGGTACTCAGACTCAGCAAGACCCCAGATGGCCAGTCGAGAAATAGGCTGTATGACGACATGTGACAGATACTTTTCATACCAGCCTTTGAAAATTATGGTCACATTTGATCCAGAATCTATGAGAGCATCACAGGTATGATCATTGACTTTGATTTTGCAAATGGAAGATGGACCAACAAGTCCTTCAGGTAGGTCTGTTTTTGTATTAGAAACTTACATTGTATTCACCCTCGCAACATCACTGTCTGGTCTTTTGGGATTCTGCCCCTCTTCAGCAGGATTGTTACGGAGCTGATGAATGAGCTTTTTAATAACTTTTGATGAATTTTCAGGGGCGGTGCATTTGGTCGCTACATGTCCATTTTCCCCACACCTGTAGCAAAAAAATCTGGAAAACTCTTCGTCAGTCTGGGGTTTGAATGGAGCAGCTTTTGGATTTAATGTCACTTTGTTCCTACTGTATTCAGGTTTTTCTCTTGAGTAGTGAGAAGTCTGTCACTGTCACTGTCATCACTTTTAACTGGTCTTTGAGTGTGTTTACTTCAGCTCTTAACAGTTGCATTTCTTGGTTAGATGAACAGTTAGCATCACTATTCTCCCTGGACCTTTTTGTAGAACCCTCATTAATCGACAATGACTGCACATTTCTTTGCTCGTTCAGTTTGGCTTTTAACTCTTCAACTTCAGCTCGTAACTGGGCTTCACTTTGTTGGGTTAGCTCACAATTTTTCTCTACTTGCACTGCATGTACATATTGACGAGACGCAGGCTTTCGGAGACAACGTCTGGCAGCTTCCAGATCTTCTGCTTCACGTATCTCTTTCAATAGATCAAGAAATGTTGGAGGAGCGGTTCTTTTATCTCTTAAATTGAGTTGGACTAACATGAGGTCGGATTCAACTGCACCTTTAATGAGCTGGTCGAGCCTGGCTCTGTTTGCAGCAACGTGTGGCAGACCACCTCTTTGAATTACTTTACTGAGGGATTTTTCAAGTCTGCGTAAAAAATCTGATAATCTTTCATTTGGTTTCTGATAGAGGGATTTGAAAGACAAGTACAGGTCTTCTCCAGACTCCGTGCTTCCAAATGTGTCATCAATAGCTTGTATATATTCCATACAGCTTGCATTAGGGTTGGACCCTCGAACAGCCTGAATGATCTCCATGGCTGGCCCTTTAAGACTTTCAACAATCCTCCGTTTCTTCTCTCTTTCCGAGCACTCATACTCTTCTGCCATGAATCTTGCTTGATCCAACCAGCTATCTAAACTTTCTTCACCAGCTGGAGTGGGGCTGATACCTGAGAAAGTTCTCAGACGGCGGTAGTTGTGACTCTCAGTGGGTTTGGGACTTTGTCGCAGAACATCGCCAACAGCACGAATTATGGATTCGGGATTCCAATCACTACCACTAGCGCTCTCTGTTGTAATGTCTTCCAACGTTTTCCCCTCCTCTTCAAGAAATTTGGCCAATTTCTCAGAGAAGTTATCTTGTTGCGGCTGAGTTATCACTACTGTCCACCGTCCACCACTTGTGGGTGATATCATTTCTGGCGGGACTTTGGATGAATCTACTTCCTCCCTACACTCACACAAAACAGTGAGAGTCTGGGTCTGGGTGTCAAACATTTTGCCTCGGACTCTAACTCTACCAAGGGCTTTAATAGTTTGCATTGTCTCTTCAATAACAGTCATGTCTTCATCTTCTGAGACACCATACAATAAAAGGGCATGTGTCACAGAAATTCCTTCCCCTCTGCACCAGTTGGTCAACTGATGTTGGGTTGATTTACTCATGTTTAAAATGTTTGGTCACTAAGTTGTTTATAATTCAATAAATCACTTTACCAAAAGGAAAAAACACTTTAGGAAATTTTGGTTATTTACCTTTTGCGATCAATAAATAATAAAAAGTATATGTAATTATCCCAGCGGTGCCTCCAATTTATGTAGCCCCTACCCACGTGACACGCTGGGTGGGCTCTGGGTTCGAATTTTTTGTGTAAGTGGTGCCGTTGCTAGAATTTGAATAAAGTATGAAAAAACAACTTAAATGGTTTGGTGCCTCCACTTAGTAGAATTTTCAAATATATTTACCCTACTAAGAAATAATAAGATTTCAGTCTTTCATTAAAGTAAAAATGTGTATTTTGTTTTAACTCACACAACCGAAATACTTTAAACTTTTCACACACTCATATATAAACAGAGGAAATAAAATAATGTATAAAGCAAAAAAAAAACTTCCCACCATAAAAAAAAACGTTGCAGGCCTGGGTCGTTGCTTGTGAACGTTGAGGTCATAAACTTAGTGACCGTTTCGCTTTAACAGCAAAAAAAAAACAATAAGTGCACTTTCTGTGTGTCTCAGTACTCACAGTCAGATGTTCTTGAGAGGGAGATAGATGGAAAAGTTAGAAAGAAGAAGAAAAAGAAATGAGAGATGGGCTCTGGTTGGTGGCAAGATGGTTGATGACCGTTGAGAACGCTGGGAAGACGCATGCAGCCCGACACGCCGTCGACGCCCGTTTTTCCCCTCGGTGGTCCTCAAGCAATTTATCCAAATAACGAAAAAAGGTCCAAGGAGCACGCACGTCGTGTCCCTTCGGGATGTTTTAAGGTCCACACACTGTAGATAAACTCCGCATTTATCGTTTTGTGACGAAAAAAAAACAAACTCCAGGACAGACGTTTTCCTCATTCATGTGAGCTCTGCTCGTCTGCTTCGCTCGTCAATTTGCCTCGTTCTCCCAAAGTCCCTCCCCCTTGTCGTTCTCCCCATTGGAATAAAACATCAGGCCACATACAAATAACCAATCAACAGGCTTAAATGAAATGAATGACAGTTGGGAAGGAGAGAAAAAAAAATGCTTAACAGACATTACTGGTCAACAATATGACATCATCAAAATGGAAATGGATTATATTCAACATTTTAACATTCTTGAACTACATTTTAGAACTTATTTATTTTTTAATAACTACTTAATTTGTATGCTGCTGTATTTATATCTTAACTATTATTTATTTATTAACTAATTATTGAAATACTGTAGTGTTTTTTTCCCTTGGGTTACACCTAGCTCCAGGCTTTTTTTTTTTTTTGTAACCTGAAAAGACATGGCCAAAGTTATTCAGTAATGGCTCAGCAAGTACAGGGTCCAGATGCACAATTCTGGTGTCTATGTAAAGGTGACACCTTGGAAAATGTACTCTGAGTGGAAGTTTAGTGATTACATCTAACAGGACAGAAGGACTCCAGATAAACTACACCAGAAATGTATGTTTTTATTTTCGTCTTAACAAAACTTACAGTTGAAGTGTGAATAACATCAATAATAGCATTTACCAGTGGACCATAAAAATGTTGATATGTTCTACATTTTCTCAGCTCCATCTCCTCCAAATTTGGTGTCATACAACTGAAACACAACAGTTCTACAGCCATTTTAATAAGAGTAGTCCCAGGCGGACTTCTATTTTACTGTTCAGGGAGGTCCCAAAATGGATGTCCCCCTAAAAATGGGGGTGGGGGTCAGAAAATTTGGCACCCTTCATTTTCTATCACATTGGTCCCTATAGAAGCCAAAACAGCAAAAAAATCAATTTTGGCACAAAAATCCTACGGGAGCTGTTTTTTTGACATAGCAAACCGCACCATATCTCTCACATATGGAAATCCATTCAATAAATGACCTTCTGGAGGTTGAAGCTGCAAATGGTGAAAAGGTTCCATATGCAGGTTATATCAATGTTGATATTACCTTTCCAAAGGACTGCTTTGGAAGTGAATTCACTGTGTCCTCCCTTGCTTTAATTGTTCCAGACACACGGTCCAGTGTCCAGTCTTCCCTCTTGACTGGCACTAACACACTTGACCTTCTCTTTGAAAAACTTCTTTTGACTGACACAGATCTCAGTGTCCTTCCACACGGTTACAGAGTTGTAATAAGTGTGTTGCAACGAAGACACAAAACAAAGGAGAACAGCAGCTATGGTCTTGTCACATTTTCGGGAAGATACCCTGAAAGGCTTCCTGCTGGACAAAGTCGAGTCTTAGAAGGAAAAATCCATGTAGACATTGAAAACCCAGGCAAGTGGGTCGTGGTCGAGTCTCCCTCCGCATCTTCCTTGCCCGGCGGTGCTATAGTCACCAATTGTCTACTAAAACTTCCAGAAAAATGCTCACAAAAACTTGCAGTAGTTTTGCAAAATGAAAGTAAACATGTTTACATGTTTATCCCTGCAAAAAGTGTTGTGGCTGAAATTCATGCTGTTCAAGAAATAGTAAAACCCAAGCAGAAATCCAGCTCAAATTCCACTACTAAGCTGAATCAAAATTTCTCTGATTCTCCAGTTCCTGCTGAATGGAAGGAGTGTATCGCACAGAAGTTAAGTTTGTTGCCTGAAGTTTTTGCACTGCACAGTACAGATTTTGGTTGCACTGATAAAGTCAAGCATCAAATTAAATTAAGTGACGAAATTCCATTGAAACACCGACCCCGTCCAATACGACCACAAGACCTCGATGCTGTACGCCAGCATTTGCAAGAACTGACTGAAGCAGGAATAATTCGGGAGTCTGAGTCGCCATTTTCCTCGCCAATTGTTGTGGTGAGGAAGAAAAATTGAGATATAAGGCTTTGCATTGATTAACGGAAACTGAATTTAAACACAATCAAAGATGCCTATGCGCTTCCTAATTTGGAAGAAACCTTTTCAGCGCTCACAGGATCGAAATGGTTATCAATCCTCGTTCTGAAAAGTGGTTACTACCAAATTGAGGTCGATGAAACAGACAAGCACAAGACAGCCTTCACATGTCCATTAGGATTCTTCGAGTTTAACAGGATGCCCCAAGGCGTAACAAACGCACCTAGCACGTTTCAAAGACTAATGGAGAAATGTACCTGTATGGGTGACATCCACCTAAAGGAAGTCCTTGTCTATTTGGATGACCTTATAGTTTTTTCAGAAACACTTGAACAACACGAAGCCCGCCTTCTTCACGTGCTTAGTCGTCTCAAAGATTATGGCCTCAAGCTTTCGCTTGAAAAATGCGTATTTTTCCAGACATCGGTAAAATACTTGGGCCACATTGTTTCCCAACGAGGTGTTGAAACAGATCCTGAAAAAGTTGCTGCTTTAAAGACATGGCCAAGTCCCCAGAATTTAAAGGAGCTTCGTTCCTTTTTGGGATTCGCAGGTTACTACAGACGATTTATCAAAGACTTCTCTAAAATTGTCAAACCGCTTACCAATCTTACAGCTGGATACCCACCGCTCAGGAAGTCAAATAGCCACAAATCAAGCAATGTCCAATATTTTCAGCCAAAATCTTCATTTGGGCAAAGATGGACAGAAAGTTGCCAGCAAGCATTTGAAATGATAATACACAAACTGACTTCTGCTCCAGTTTTGGGTTTTGCCAACCCCAAGCTGCCATATGTATTACATACAGATGCCAGTACAACTGGACTAGGAGCAGCTCTTTATCAAGAGCAGGATGGAGAGATGCGTGCAATTGCCTATGCAAGCAGAGGACTGTCCGTCAGTGAGAGTCGTTACCCTGCTCACAAACTCGAATTTCTTGCTCTCAAGTGGGCTGTAACAGAAAAGTTTTGTGATTACTTGTATGGCAGTCCTTTCACTGTAATAACAGATAGCAATCCTCTAACTTATATTTTGACCACAGCTAAGTTAGATGCGACAAGCTATCGCTGGTTGTCCAGCCTTTCGTCTTTCGAGTTCCAGCTTCGTTACAGAGCAGGCAAACAAAATGCTGACGCAGATGGCTTATCTCGACGCCCACATCCTGAGCCAGTCAATGATTGTGTATCACTGAAAGAACAAGAAAGAATCCGCCAGTTTGTTCACCACCACTTAGCTGGTGAAGATCCCTTCACTCTCATTCCGTACCAAGCTGTAAAGGCAGTCTGTGAAAAACACTTCGTTTTCCAATCTTTTGGCTCGGACCACAATGCACTTACTAGTCCATTAGTAACTTCATTGTCCATGTCCGCTGACGCTATTCCAGACAGTTTTGATGAGAGTAACATTCTTCCTGTTGGTTCAAGCATTTCAGAAGAAGAGTTGAGAAAAAGCCAAAGAAATGATCCTGCCATCAATATAATCATTCATCAGCTCGAAACAGGTGAAACCCCTCCACCTACTGTACGGAAAGAAATCCCACAACTCTCCATTTTTCTGCGTGAAATAAACAAGCTTGAGCTGCAGAATGGAGTTTTGTACCGGAGAAGAAATCTTGGCGAAACCCAATATCAACTCATTCTTCCTGAAAGCCTGAGACCTATGGTTCTAAAAAGTCTACATGATGACATGGGTCATCTTGGTTTTGATCGTACCCTCGACTTAGCCAGATCAAGATTCTTCTGGACGAAAATGGCTTTGGACATAGAGGAGAAAATAAAAAGTTGCCAGAGGTGTGTCTGCCGAAAAACACTGCCTGAGAAAGCAGCACCCTTGGTTAGTATACACGTCACCAGACCTCTTGAACTTGTATGCATTGATTTTTTGTCTATTGAGCCAGACCGTAGTAACACAAAAGATGTCCTTGTAATCACTGACTTCTTCACAAAGTACGCTGTTGCTATCCCGACTCCAAACCAAAAAGCCCGAACCGTAGCCAAGGCCCTGTGGGAGAACTTCATTATCCACTATGGTTTCCCAGAGAAGTTACATAGTGATCAAGGGACAGACTTTGAATCACGAACCATCAAACAATTGTGTGATATGGCTGGAATAAAAAAAGTTAGGACCTCACCCTATCATCCCAGGGGAAACCCTGTTGAGAGGTTCAACAGGACGTTACTAAACATGCTTGAAACATTGGCATGACATTGTAAAGCCACTCGTGCATGCCTATAACTGCACCAAACATGATAGTACAGGATTTACCCCATATGAGCTAATGTTTGGTAGGCAGCCTAGACTACCAATCGACCTCATGTTCAATGTTTCTCTGAATCATCGTCAGCAACAATCCCATTCTCAATATGTGAAAACTCTAAAATCTAACCTCCAAGAGAGTTACCAACTAGCTATTAAGAATGCTGCTAAAGTTGCTGATCGACATAAAACCAGATATGACAAGCATGTAACCGAATCTGTCCGAGCAGTTGGTGATCGTGTGCTCGTGAGAAATATTCGAATTAGGGGAAAACAGAAATTGGCTGATAAGTGGGAGTCTACAGTCCATGTAGTTGTGAGTCAGAAGGAAAATTTACCTGTATATACAGTAAAACCTGAGCATCACAACGGTCCCACTAGAACCCTTCACAGAGATCTTTTGTTACCCTGTGGTTTCTTGCCAACTGTTCCAGTGAGTCCTCTTGTAGAGAAGAAGCCACGACAACACCCAACACACAATCCTGACGAATCTGAACCAGAGTATAACTCTGAGGAAGACTATTATTCGTTCCATCTTCCAGTTCCTCCACGCGAGATCTCAAAGTCAATTGAAGAGTACGAAGTAGTTCTTCCCAAACCACAAGCAGATCTTCCTGACGAGCAACCAAAGTTGAACGATGGTGTAGAATCATTACTTCCTACCTTACATGATGATGCTCTGGAGGTCACACATGAAACCTTGAATTCACCTGATGTAGAAAAATTACTGGAAATGGAAAGATCAACAGAAAGTCTACTTGAACCTGAAGGAGATCCAGGCATTCATCTGGATGGAGCAGTCGAATGTTCAGACTCAAATAAGACTCATGCTGAGGAAGCAACAAAGCTTCAAGTAAATGGAGTGGAGCCTCTGAACAATGTCAATGAAGAAAATACCACTGACAATGCCCTAGAGACAGAACAAGTTTTCAGAAGATCGTCCCGAGAGAGACGAAAACCTCAAAGGTTAACCTATCCGCAACTTGGCAACCCTATTGTCAGCATAGTTCAATCCTTATTCCAGAGTTTAAGTGAAGCTGTAACCACTTCTATTGAAGCCCATGAGATAAAGGTAGTCTAATTTGTGCAATATGCAAAGGGACTTGCATAGATTTTAGTGGGGAGGGTGTAACCCAGGTTAACATAGTCTCACCAAATTAAGAGCCATTGATAACGACAACCGTTAAAAGACTACATTATTAAACATTAAAATGGAAAAATGCTTAAAAACCCGTGTTTAAAAATATTAAAAAACCTGATATAATCATTAAACGAAGTTATTTGACAATTACTTGATTTAAAAGAAATAAAAAGTTAAATAATTCCGCTACACTTTTATTTTGAAAATCTCAATTGGCACTAACCTGTAGAATGCGCACTTGCACCGCTATTGCTCATTCGTGATTGAAGAAGGAAAGCGGTAAGCCCCCTTAGAGTTGCTGCTAAAAAGATTAAAATATGATAAAAACTATGAAACTAAAACTTTTCTTCTAGCTGTGAAAGGTGTATTTTTGGACTACTCACAAGCACTGTTCATCTCTATGACAAACTGCTTGCTGAAAGGGACTTGGTGAGTTAGAAATCCTACTTAATCATATTTGTTGAATATTTGGTTCATATTGTACAAGCAGTGAATGTTAAAAGTGTTAATTCATGATACTTCTGTCACACGATAGTTGTAAAGAAGACATGGTGGTTAATCGAGCAGATGACGTCGCAAAATGTCTCCTTTTTGACTAGCCTAGCCACCTGCTCTTTCCGTTTTTAACGTGCGTCAATGCGTTATTGTCGACTTCACTCGACGATAACTTAAATTTTAACCGTACTTGGAGCACTTTAGTGTGCAAATTTGTTCATTTATATATATATATTTTTTTGTTAATTCGATAGGCTATTAAAGCTTGATCCAGAACTGACTGAGAAATTGTTGGAAAGAGAAAGTCCAACCAAGAAACAAGATGGCGAGCTAATCCGGAGAAGATCCATCGAACTGTGCCGCACGCAGGAGCGAGAAGCACGCGAGATTCCCGTTTAACATCCTTTGACCTGGTAGGATCTACTATATTTTTTGTTGCCCCAGCGGAGGATTTCCCCCCCTCTGATCTCAAGGAACAGCAGAAAGACTGGGGAAAAAAAAAAAAAAAAGAGACACTGATACAGAAAAAGGACACTCCTATCTATCGGAGCCGTTCAGCCTTTTGCTGAATTGTTTTGAGTTTACCATTTTTGTCAAGTTTATTTTTCTGCATCTGTCTTTAATGCTCTAAGTGTTATTGACTTAAGGTTTTGTTAAACAACAAAATTATACCATTTGATGGGAAATTTTGAATATTGAAGAAATCAGTTGATTTAAAAAGATAAAATTAGAAATCTGAAAAACAAAAACAACCCGGGTTGATAGATCCTACAAATAATCAAAAATAACTGATTATAACACAGCAAAAGTAGTTGATAGATTCTACAAATAATCAAAAATAATTGATTATAAGAAAAAATAAACTAGAAAGAGAAAAGACATTACAAATAAGGGAACACATTTATTTATTATTTTATTTGTATTTTTCCATTTTTCTATGTCCATTGTATGTCTATTGTGTGTTTTTGTTTAGAAAAAATAGGCCGGCAGTTCAACAACATAATTTGTCCGAGTCATTTATTTGGTTTGTGCATATACTGCTTCAGTAGTCGAACTTAGAACTAGCCCATTGCATAATTAACTGACTGTAATCACGTTCTAGATGTTACATTAGGTTGCTATTATCCCTTTTTGGGGTCTTGATGAATGGGTAAGCATGCCCAATATAAGCACTATCCCCAAGCAACATGAACCTCTTCATCTTTTCATTCCACTTTTCATAAAACCTGGATTTCCTCAAAATTCGTGCAACGTGAACCTTGCCGGGTGGAAAGAGGGCAAGTTTCTGCCTCTGTGGAATTTCTAGATGGCCTCCTGTCTGATGTTCATTGAGAGCCTTCTGCTTCAGCAAATGAATGAGGTAGTCAAACTGGTAGGGGGTGATTCGAAGATGCCTGTAAAATGTCTGCTCGCCCATTTGGAATAGTAGTTCCCATTCAGTGGCAGTCTTGAGAATTGTTTTCTCTCCTGTTAGACAATGGGCAAGTACAGCATGTCTGAAAAAGCAAGATAAGAAGACCTTAAAAAACTTAGAATAGACACAATGTATGCAAAACAAATAAGTAAATAATTTATGCATGAGAGGAATTAAAACAATGATCTGTTTAAAATGAGTATGGTGCTTGATTATTATCATTAATACTAAACGACAATGTGTTATGTTTCATAGCCTTTCTACTGCAATCATAGGGTGACCATATTTCCCGAAACCAGGACATTATGCGTTTGACCGTAATACTCGTGCAATCAAACGCGCATGAACATAATTCTCACAGCAATCATTTTGGCACTCATACTAATCCGCATTTCACAGAGAATGATCAAGTATTTTCTAGTTATCTACATGTACTTGTGTTGGACATGTGATTTTGGGGATTATGTTTTGCAGTCTAATTAAGGCATCAATCAACCACCTGTGTAATTCCCAGTGAGGATCACTGCATATAATATCATTGCGCTTGTGCAAAATAAAAAGGACTCTTCTCTGTGACTTCAAGTGCAGTGTGTGTTATTGTGTGTCTGTCAATGAACACGTATTTTATGCCGGGGCTAGACATTCCGCTACTGGTAGTCAGACAACTTTTATCAGTTAAATAACGAGAGACTCCGACAACACATTGATGACACAGTAATGAAGTTAAATAATAACATGTTCTCACAGTGAATTAGCTTAATGAATTTTCAGTTGATTTTTAAATTGACTTTCAGTGAGGATGTAACTAAAGAGGGTGGTTTACAGTGTGTGCAATTTACATCAGGCGCCGTTTTTCCTCCACAATTTGATTGCTTGCGAGAAGGCAGGTTTGCTGTAGGTCAAGATGCCTTTTGATAAACATAATAAAAAACAACTTTTCGCGTTCAGCCATCTTTGCGGTTTACATTCGCTTGGAACGCTTTGAGGTCGGAACTGGTGCCATCCGAGAGGAACATCTTTTACTTCCAAGACGGTTCTGTTATTGACCTACTTGCGCCCATTGCCGGAATTAATATATTTTTTTACGGACACCAACCTAGGACAAATATGAGATTAACCCTTTAACACCGAACGTGTCGGCAGCAACGCGTTTACGCATATCGTCTTTGAAGCTTCGTCACGCTGTAATTACATCACCCACGCGCCGCTGGTTGGTCTCATTTGAAAGTGCGGAAGTCGATGTCCACACCAGTTTTTATTTGAAGTCAATCGACCAAGAAAAACAGGAGATAATGTCATTTGTCAAGAAGGACGACTCGAATGTGATCATTTTTAATAAATTTCTGAACGAGGCGCCAACTAATGAAAGGGAGGCATGCGACGACAGCAACGGCCGGTTGGTTTGAGCGAGCGACTTTGAAACGCGCAGAATGAATATAAAACTACATTTAGCATAAGCGAATGCATTAACTCAAGGAGGAAGATGAGCCGTATTTGTCGTCTTTTTCTTTGCATGAGTCGGCGTCTCGGCGAGTAGAAGTGACGGCAGCGCGCAAATGGCGAAAGAGTAGGCTGTGTGACGCAGCTCCTTGACCTGTTCAAGCTTTATTGAGTGCGCAAAAAAAAAAAAAAAAAACTTTATTGGGTGGCATGCCTGCAAATTTTGAACTGAACTGAACTACTTGTCAATATTTTTTTAAAATACTTTTTTTCAATGTTATACATATTTTTTCTTTACTATAATCTTTTCAATTTTTATGTAGATGTGTGTTCGAGAAGCTTGATTGCATGTAGACATATACTTTTGATAAGGTGATGGGTACAACACCTAACTTCACAAAGAGATATCCTCCAAACCCTTTTTGTGTTAGATGATATATATAATTTTTTTTCTCACTATTTTGCACTGTATATAACCTGTTTTGACCATAGTATGTGTAAAGGCCAAAAACGCCTATGACCATACCTGCTGTTTGTGTTGAATTGTCAAACATAAAACTATTCAATCTTATTTTTTTCTATTGAATGTTTATCCTAACAAGTCGAATAAATATGATCAAGCTTCAAAACGGTTGGTCGAGCATGTTTGGTTGTCAGTGGGACGTCAACATTACAAATTTTGAAAAAAGATTTTGGGATTTTTTTTTGTCTTTTTGGGCCCAAAATGTGGATGAAAATTGGTCAGTGAAGAAAAAAACACTTTGGACATGAAGTTCAAGGTGTCCTGAAAAAAGGGACCCAACTTGGCCATTGTAAACAATTTTTTCTTTGAAATATAAAGGCAACATCAAATGCATGCAAATTCGGCCAAAATAGGCTTAGGTGTTAAAGGGTTAAAGTGCATGTGACACGAAAAAGCATGTTTATTTCATAATACACGCGGTATTTTTATGCTCCTGAATGATATGGACCGCTTGGATGTGTGTGGAAGTGATCGCTATATTTATTTAGTTTATTGAATCCCGCGCCATGAAAATGAGTGACTTCCAGCTTCGGTCTTGCATTGAGGAGGAGGGTGCTGTCACGTGTACGGGTGAAGGCGTCCTCTTCACTAAACAGCCGTACTGTTGTGCATGAGGACTAAATATTTAGCTGATTTTGGGGATTAATATGTTTATTTTTCGCATCACACCAGCCAAACGGCTGCAGAAAAATCTTGCTTTATGAGGGAGAGGCGTGTGCGCCTTTTTGGAGTTTCAAAAGGTTCCCATTCACCGTGGATATTGGCCAAGCCCTACTACTGTGGGACCATTGGACTTACGAGGAAGTGAGTAAACATCTTGTTTAGTATTATGTCAAATATTAATACAGCGATTACTAAGTAAACACTACAAACTTTCTTTGAATAAAGGACTACTTACGTTTTATCACTGATAGGCTTGTAAAAAGCTCTCCTCGTGCACATTAGCTGCACAACAACTGCAGCCGCCCTCCTCCGGGGATAGAACTGTAAATTGCTCTCCGCCGGGCGGTTTGCCGATTCCCAAAGACAATTGACAACCCAGTCGTCATGTAAAATTATCCGGGCTAGTTATGTGTGATTTTTCCGTTTCGAAGACTTTGAAACATCACTCGGTTCGGGTTAGCATGTCGGCTAGCTGTCACGCCTCTTGGTTTGTTTACATTCTCCGAAGCCGGGGAAGGGAAATGACATATGTCCGATTTAGGTGTCATAAAATATCGTTCGGAAGGTGCGGCAGTAAAGGTGAAGTCGACAGTTTTGACCATTATGGAGTCATTTTGCCATGTCGTCCTGAATAAGTGCATTTATTATCTCATATTCCATTTAGCACAAGACTGTTATTTGTCATGACCATGCCATGTATTTAGCAATTGGGGAAAATACTTGGATAAAAAGAATATCCAGTAAAAATATTGAAGTAAAGAGAAAGAAACAATGACATTTTGCAGCTCTCTTCGTTGCGTTTTCCTCATTGTGAATAGTTCCCCCTCGACGGGCTGACTGGTCCTTCTCAAGCCATTTATTTAGCTATTGGGGAAAAATACTTGGATAAAAAGAATATCCTGTAAAAATATTGGAGTAGAGAGACGATGACATTTTTCGGCTTTCTTCGTCGCGTTTTCTTCGTTCTGAATAATTCCCCCTCAATGGGCTGAATAGTAAAATCGATGAGCCCAGTCTACCGCTGACGTCATCCACCTGTTGGGGACGCTAAAGCCCTATAATGGTAGGCGTGGCTAACCGGCAAATTAAAAGACTCATTTCTCGTCACCTGCGCTTTGCTACATTGTCGAATCGTCTCAAAATATGATTCTGATTCACATAATAATGCAATTTAAGACTTTTTTCCTCGTGTCGTATGCTCTTTAAAGCCTGGGATGTGCTGCCAGCCTTCTGCTCTTCAAGCCTATCCTAGCGGTGTAAACAAACGACCTGTTCTGTGTAGGCAGTAAGTATGCGCCCCCTCTGCGTTCCGACTCCAGGAACAGCACGCAGGGTGTGGTGGTCCAGGGCGGCAGGACCTTGAACGTGGCCCAGTCTTCTACGAGGGTTAGCCTCACTTACGCAACAGCCCATCTTGTACCACATAGGGCAAATTTGAATGGGCAACATTTGGAATAGTGTTGAGTTTGAGAATATAGATGCGGGTGGCGCCAAATGCTAATTTATTAAGTGACATTTTCCAAGAAATATACTGATTGACTACATTACTGTTTTGAACTGGGAGGGTTCCAACTTTTAATATTTTTTTGGGGGGAGGGGGTTGTGAGGTGTGAATTTTTTTTTTTTTTTTTTTTTTAAATTGAGGTTCCTAATGAGTCTGTTGGATTTGCTATGGCTTACAAAATACAATTAGTAGGAGCTGCTCGTGTAGATGGTAAAAATTTCATCAATTGCAAAAAGGTGGGTGATCTTTGGCTGCTATCTTTCTAGCATAGTCAAAAGTGGCTGCTTTCTGTCCTGAACCTAGGGTCAGGGTTCTCCCATTCATTGTGTATTGTCTGCTGAAATGAGAAACTTTTATTGCCAGTGGAACAAATAGCATTTGCCAAGAAGTGTACAGATGGAATACATTAGTGTTTTGTGTGCCACCTTGTGGGTCAATTGGAATGGGGGGAGGGGTCCCCAACCTTTTTTGCACCACGGACCTGTTAGGTCCTCTTCCCCTTCCTTCTGAGACCTGCCCACCTCCGGCAGGTGTGCATGTTTTTACTGATTGCAGGTTGGACGACAGACGGGTGGAGCAGCCACAGGTGCTGGCGATGCCAATCAGCCATCCATAAAAGCCAGTGGACGCTGCCACCTCGTCGCCCGATCAACTTGTCTGCTTCACACGTCAGTTGTATCTCGCCTTGTATTTGCTATCTTTTGATCTCCGGCTTACGACTACATTGCTTTCGTCCCAGGTCCTGCCTTCTGCGCGCCCCTCATCGGATTACACGCCTGCCGCTCTTCCGAGCCTCCTCATCCCACGTCAGCTCACCATCTCCGCTCCCAGCAAGCTACACCCGAGACAGCCTTGTGACCTACAATAAACGATTGCTCATTCTTTACCACTGTGTGTCCACTCTGGGATCCCCTATTGCTCTCGCACCTTAACAGGACCGGTGTTTTGACAAATTTTGCAACCCATCAAAAACTGCAACTATGTGGTTCTGCACATGCGCGTAACATTAAAAATGGCCGCGAATGCAATGATTCCAAAGTAAACACTACAAACTTTCTTAAAGAAAGGAATATTAACTTAGGTTTGATCATGGATGGACAAAAGTTCTCCTCAGACCCATCCTGCCATGTTAGCTGCACACCGCTCTCACCGTTAACGTCTTCGTCGTGTCGTTAAGCATTAAGAAGCCCACTTCACAAAGATGCGATGTTGGAAATTGTAGAGAGGCTTTCAGTGTTCTTGACGCGCTGTCAGGATATTCCTGAATGACATTAATGGTCTCATGTACGTTTAAGGTTAGGGTTAGGGTTAGGTTAATAAAATAAACAGTCATCCCCCCCAAAAAGGGGGGTAGTGACTACGCACGGGCAACATACATCCCAAATTCGGATCCAATTTTCCCTCATTTCCTATGTTCCTAATAAAACCTTTAGAAAAGCTTCAAATATATATCAATATATTATTTAAGCTGCGAAGGTATCAAAAACAAAAATATTAAAAAAAAAAAAAAAATTAAAAATATTTTCAAAAAAAATAAAAACACCAAAAAGGAAGAAAAAAAAATGAAAAAAACGAAATTGGAAAAAATGGTCCTTCAAATTAACAATCATTTACAAACAGTAAAAAATATACTGACTCATTTATAAATCCCCCCCCATACAAAACTCTCATTATTTCTCCAATCGGGAGGCCCGTACATACCTAGTCGCCGATGCCCCACCAAGAAGGACCAAAAGCCTGAAAAGTCCTTAAAAAATAAAGTAAGTACATATCACAACAAATCCAAAAATTAAAATAAGTGCATATCACAACAAATCCTAACCAATATTAAAAAATACGAAAAAAGGTCTACAACTGACCCTTATCATCAAATAATGAGGAAAACTTTGTAATAGAAAAAAGATCTCCTAAAAAGTGCGACACAAACATAAATAAAAATTAAAATGAAAGCTACACAATACATATAAATAAATCTAAGTACAAATAAAGTGCTAAAAAATGCCTTTTTGGTTCCTCCCGTGTAGGGCTCCGACTCCACCAGATGGCAGCCGAGAACTTCCTTTTTCCTCACTCCTCACAGTTCTGAAACGGTGAAGAGCAGGTGAACACAGGTAAGTATATCTTTTATTATTGTTTTTCTAATTTTTAATTTTTTTAAATTATTATTATTATTTTATATATTTGGGACTAGAATAAAAAGTGGGGGCCGTTAAATACAACCACATCTAGGAGAAAGACTATTTGGGGTTGGAGCCCCCAATGGGGGGTTTGTAAGTTTAAATTGGATAAGGCATCCCTCTTCAGGTTTGTCATTAGGAGCCGACACCTCCCCCGGCCGGAGTCCCCACCCAAACCTTCCAGGAGACAAAAAAAACAGGTAAGTGCTTCAAATAAGGCAAGTGTTACATGTAAAACAAGTGCAAAATACAAAAATAAGTGCTCAATAAAAATGTTAAAACTCATCAAAATAATGACAAAACATGCAAATCAATCAAAACGTTGATAATATTATTTACAAAGCCTGTTATTTCATCTCCTCGGTTTTATATATAATAGAATAGTGGACTCCACCTATGGGAGAAACTATGCTATTGCTCCCATCCATATCTTTCTCAAGAGAGATTACTCCCATGCTCCACTCGTTCATCTATCATTCAAACCCATAGGACGCATAGTGCCTAATGTTCTTATCCATTCACTCTCTATGTTCAACCCATTTGTTTTTGACCACATCGTACATGATTGTAGGCCAAAAATTTGTAAATTTTGAATTCCATATGTTCTGAAATGTTGGTAAATATATTCTGACCTTTGACCCCGGGTCATCTGATGTATATGCTGTTTTACTCTGACTTCCAGGGTCTTCCCCGTTTCTCCAATATATAATTTTTGACAATGGCAACATTTGAGTCTGTACACCACGTTTTTGGTGCCCAGAGTGACGACCTGGCCTATTAATCTGCTCTTGCCCGTTAAACTATTCGTTAAAACGGAAATTGTTTTAAAAAAAACGAGCCGGAGCAAACTCCGCCGATTTAGGAGATGGCTTCAAATCCATCAGTTTGGAATGTACCAGAATATCCTGTAAATTTTTATTTCGTCTATACGCAGTAATCATTCTCCACCCAGGTCGGCCCTCTTTCCAAGCCTTAAAATGACTCTTTACTCCCCCTGCTGTTGAAGTCGCCAAGGGGGAGAACGTGACAACAAACGGAAGTTGGTGAGTATTCACTGCCTGCTGTCTATGTAATCCCGTCGAAATAAACTGTTCTCTGACCTCTTTTTATACTTCTCAGCCATCGAGCAGCATAGCCTCAGGGCCTGGAACAGAACTCTAGTGGCAGCTTCGACATCCTCTAGTGCAAATTCTATAAAACCGGATTAATTGGGATTTGATAATCCCCCTAAACGTATGTCGCGGATGAAAGCTCTTTTTGTGTAATAAAGCGTGTCTGTCAGTTTCTTTGAAGAATACTCGGGTGCCCAGCATTTTACTTGATTCATTAACCGGAATAAAACAGACGTTAGTATCCAGAAATTCGATATTGTCATTATGTGTTTTAGTTGTAATGGTTATAGCAGAATGGTGAGTATTAAGAATGTTACAAAAAACCTCAAATTCGGCCCTGGAATGAGTCCAGATACCGAATATGTCGTCTAGATATCTTAAGTAAATTTCAGGTAAGTAAGAGCACTTTTGAAACGCGGATGTTTCCCATGAATTCATGTATAAATTCGCATACGCCGGGGCAAACTTTTTGCCCTTGGCGGTCCCATGAATTTGGAGAAAATGTTCAAAATTGTTTTTTGTTAGGCTTATTTCAAGAAGTTGCAAGATCCGGCCTTTGTGGATCAGGATTCTTCCGCAGCGCCTCAGCCACCGCCTCCAAGCCCAGGTCTGTATTAATATTTGTATAAAGTGAGTTGATATAAATACTAAAAAGAAATGATTCTACCGGTACTTGGAGCCCTCTAATTCCCCCCCCACCACAAAGTCATACGTATCTTTGATATACGTAGTATGCTTTTGTGAGAGTGGATTTATGGCCGAATCTATAAATTCCGCAATTCTATAGGATTCAGAGCTGCAGTCACTAACGATCGGCCTCCCTGGAGGGATTCCACCCGGAATTGTCCATGTTTGTGAAGGTTTGTGAATTTTAGGAAGTAAATAGAACTGGCGGTAGGGTTAGGGGTTTGAACTGAGCCCTCCAGTCCCCAGAGGGAACATAGTCCCTCTCTCTGGAGCCGGAAGTAGGTGCACGGGCCATCCCGCACCACCCACGATCCTCAAATTGACGGGAGCGCGCCAGCCGGCGACGTCTCCCATAAAGGACTTGCGTCCACTGGTCCATAATGGAAATTAAATGTCCTAAACGTATGTGTGTGTGTGTGTGTGTGTGTAGTCAGTCTATGTATAGTTATTGTTTGTGTGAATGAATTGAGTGTTTGTCTATAGTATTTGAGTGTATTTTTATATAAAAAAACAAAAAAAGACAAAAAAAAAATAGGGTTAGGGTTAGGTTTGTAGGGATAAAAAGGTCATCCCCAACAAAGGGATGACCATGCACGGGCACAAACAAATTTCATAGGTATGCTTCAAATAAAACTCCCCCTTTAAAATTAAAATTCTTAAAAATGCTATATAGAATAAAAGTGCCCCAATAAAATAAGGTAATAGAAGTAAACTTTAAAATGTCATGTGACTTCAAATAAATATCTTTAAAAGCTTTATAATAATTTTGGTCCCAGAAATTAACCATAAAATACCAGTCAATTAAAAACTATTATTTTAGACCTGATAAAATCCTTAAATTAATCTGAATATATTCCTAGAGGAATAAAACATTCCCCGCCCCCGGCTCGGTCTCCACCTCCTGTTTAATGACGGGTCAAGGATCCCCCGGGCACAATGTCAGAAGGGCAGGAACCTGAAAGTTCTATAAAACATTATTTGCAAATAAATAATTAAACAATTTTTTATAAATATATACATAATCAAACCAATAAAATGTTAATAAGTGTCTAAAAACACATCTAAAAAAAGTGCTCAATAAAATTAGTAAGTGCTTAAAATGAGAAGTGCTAAAAAAGGTTCCTGCTCCTCCCGACGTGGTACCCCAGCCTCGCCACTAGATGGTGGCATTACCTCCCCCTGACTGTAATTTAAAAAAGAAAAATCCAAGAAAGTTAAAAACTGCCAGGAGATCATGTAGAACCGAACCGAGGGGGAGGGGGGGAATCCCTCAGGGTTACTTAAGATTAGGGGTTCAGGAAGGGGGGGGCCCTTTTAAAGTAGGGTTCAGGAAGGGAGGGGTTGGGTTAGGAACTTCTCTCTCGATCACGCCCCCCAGCTCGTCCGCCGACTGGCTGGTACTAGAACGTGAAAGGCAAGGCACTGACCCTCGCTCGTCCTGCTCCGGGACCCTTCTAGGTATGATACCAATCCATATATAAGTATAACACCATTTACCATGAATGGTTTCACCGTGTCCGGGGAAACGGGCAGGCGCCCCTCAGTAAGCGAGACTGGGCTATCAGGGCACTCCGACAAAAGGTTGTTCGGGAGTAGGTGTCGAACCCAACGAAGGCCAGATCAGGAGTTTTGGGTTCAGGCGTTGGCCAATGATGGGCCAACAGTCAGAAGGAAGGCCGGTCACGCCCTCAGAATCTTGGGGATAGGCGTTGACAGGCGGGTGGCAGTTCGCCCAAAGGAAGGACCCAATCTGCATCAATGAAGGCCCAATTAAACCCATAATCAAACACCAAGCTAAAAAATAGCCGAAACCGCGCGCAACCCCATTTCAATATTGGAAGCGTTACACAATACCCAAACCTCCCCAATACAACCTACCACGTTTCTAAACCGTCCCTCAGATATAATTATTTATCCACAAAAAGTTATATTTAGAAAAAAAAATGCTAGTCCCACCCGCGAGCGCCGGACTGTCGCCCGCCGCTAATACAGGCCCATTATTATAGAAAGTCAAAATTGTCGGTTTATTTTGAGGTTCGGGTGTCAACATAATTAATAGAACGACCTCCCTTAAAGAGGTACATTTCTCCACGGACAAAGTAGCCAAATAACTTGACGGAGCAGACCTATAACCCCGGTCAGGGAATAAGGGAGGCCTTCGCCATAATGCTCTTCTATTGTTCTTCCCCACGTGCAACTTTAGCTCAGTTAGCTCGCCCACTCGTTCGACCCCTGTGCGAAATGCGCATTTCATACTTAAACAAAGTTCAGTGTTTCATATGTCGGCGGTTCTTACCTCAAAGTGGAAATAAAACAGCTCGGACCAAGTCGTCAAAAAACTAGCGTTCAAGCAGTTTTGCGTTAAGCCACACCATCAAAAACGACATTTACGGGGTCAACCGAAGACAAGGTGAGTACCTGGAGGCCAAGGAGGGCGTAACAGCAGGTCTCCACGTCACTCGGACACATGCGTAACGTGCCAACACGGTGACAACAAAAGTATTTCCAAAACCAATAAACACATTATCCGGGAAAAATACGGACCAGTACTGACCCAAACTATCAAATTTAATCATGTCGTATCGTAACGCGATCGTAATTCGAGCCAAAAGGCAGCCTTTTAATTGAATCGGAAATTCCCGACCTCCTGTCGCACTAACGAAGGACAGACATTGTGATCGTCACTCCTTGAGGAGCGCGCGTCCCAATCCAACCCGCCAACATGACCACGGCACAAGTGGGCGAAATTCAATAACAACAACCTCCTGAGAAAATTCACCGTCCATAAACTGTCTTCAGACACCCATTTTATTACCGTTGTATTGCAATTCAACCGGCTTCCGAGGCTAAAGGACTCCATTAAATTACCGGAAATACCCTTAGGCCTGACTTCCTGTAACCTTACAAAGGACAGGTAGTCTCGTCGCTAATCCTCGAGAAGCGTGCGACCAAATCCACCCAACTCTTCCTTTCCAATAAAAAACTTCATTACGACTATCACGCTAATATACAAACAATTGTCCAGAGGACGCCGAGATTAAGAACAATATAATAATAACAGTAATAATACCAAATGAACAATATACTACGTCCGTGACAAAAACGTCACCGGGCCGCGAGTAATCATGGGAACTGCATTGTATGCATTGTAGTTAACCGACAAACCAAACCGCCATGACAGTCAGTCCGTAAGGACCGACATCACAATATAATACGGAAGCCCTGACTTCCGTCTACAAACGGAAGTCTGAGTAAACGCAGAGCACGGCTTAAGGACTGCGGTTCCACCCACCCGTGGCACTGAATTCCAGGGGTCAGACGGAAGACGCCGTGAGCGTTAGCGTACCATAAGTTACATGGCCGCCAATATTCCGGCTAACCAACGCAATAAAAAATGAAATAAAACATGAAATTCCGTGCATTCAAGGCATCGATCAAGATCCATCGTTAGCTGAGACCCAATTACGATTAACTCACTAAATTATAAAGCCAAGAAGGGCACGTTTCGTGTTCAAGATTCAAATTATTACTTACCGCGATGGTTTATGGGAAATGTAGGCAGCTTAACCACCCATGCGTCGAAAATACGATATTCACCACTACCGGTTCAATTGCAAGGGTTGAAAGCACTTCAAAATTCACGAAACCCATTTGGCAAACTAGTACTAGATGCTAACAACCCTTTTCATGATTTTTAATGGACACAAGCCACCATTAACCGTCCTAAATGTCAGATTTCCAAACAGCGCGTTCTATTTTTCGCAGAGGCTGCGCGAACCCCAATTAACCACACGATGGCGACATAAACACGCCTAGCTTCCAATTACCGGATATTGCAAATCCTAGACCCAAATGTGTCCAAATTATTTCAGCAACGTGAGGAATTGAAATCCAGGTTCAACCAAACGGGACTTACCCTTAAATACGATTAAGTTGAAACTCTATATGTATCAAAACATCTATATACAAACGGTCGTAGAATAAAACATACAACAACAGCTTTATTGAAAATGAAAACGGTTGCCGGGCCGAGAGAAGGGACTTTTGTCGGCTGCGGTCATCTTCTAATTGACGTCTTCATCTCCATCTTCTTAGTCTTCCCGAGTCATCTCGTGAAACCGGTCTTCTGTAGGACTCACTGGAACGTGGAAAACTAAAAACGGATGTTGATACTAAAGTAAGCCGGACGAAAGGAAACTCCGCAACGAGCTCCGGAGTGTTGCGGTGGGGCGGAGGAAGGGAGTCTGTGTGTTGGACCACACGAGCCGAACTCCCAGTCTAATCCGACCTTGTCCGATCCCCATCCACCCATCCCATTAATTAACATGAAGAAGAAAGTTAAATGCTACCCTAAAAGTAGTTTACAGAATAAACATATTTACCGAACTTATGAGTAAACTTGTCGGTATCGCAGTCAGACCCATACTTCATCTTCCTAAAGAAAGAAACCACGGAATCCAATCCAAATCAGGGCCCCGATAACCTAAGTAGAAAAAGTTACCCCACAATACCCGTGTACCCACAAAGTATCAACCTTTGAATAAACAAATCTCAGGAGACCTACTACTTGTTTTAGGCACACAAATATAGATTTATTAACATCAAACCACACAAGAAGACCAAAAATTATTCAGTTCAAAGGCAAAACGACATCCTTTACATAAAAATCTTAAGCGTGCACAAACAAACATAAGTATATTTCCCCTTATAAGCATACATCTCGATACCTATTTGTACATAAACAATTATGTACAAATGCATGCTAACCCTCCGACATACCCGTACACAGCACACGCCTCCATATAAATTAGAAAGAAGAAAAACATATACATGTATGCATATATACACACACACAAACACACACAATATAAATATATGCAGACCTACCCAAACGTACCTAAAAATGTACACCCATAACACACAGTATGAACCATCACTCCTGCGATCGTAGAAAGAATTCCAATAGAAATATACGACTGAAACAACGTTCAACCAATCCAGCCGTGAAAAAGGGAGGCCAACACACTACTATCTCAATCCAAATATGACTCGATTGACAAGAAAAACTCCTTGCAATCAAGAGTACATAAAAGGGCCAATTTTTTTAATCCGGTCGACCTCCTTCAAAAAGAAAAGTGGATTTCCAGTGATTCCACATTTTCTTCGAAGTTTCAGGGGTCCAATGGACTCCGTCCTCCACCAAGTGGAGGTCCTCCCCATTCAGGCGTGTCAGGGCCTTGCCAGTGCCGCCCAGAATATAATTTATCTGTGCAATTTTGGCTTGTATGAAATTAGTCATGTTTTCCCTAGAATTCAGCTGAGGGATCCGGAATTCACCATTGACAAACACTCGGGTGGCAGTCTCCACCAGACCAGAGATGTCC
Organism: Corythoichthys intestinalis; assembly: GCF_030265065.1. NCBI lineage: Eukaryota > Metazoa > Chordata > Actinopteri > Syngnathiformes > Syngnathidae > Corythoichthys > Corythoichthys intestinalis. The sequence continues at coordinate 154,332 of NC_080396.1, read as the reverse complement.
TTCCGTAAGACTGCCGAGTTGGCTTGTTTCCTATCGTTAAAACCGACAGACAGAATCACCTTGGTTGGTTGCACCTCAAAACGAGTGTTATTATCCAAAATGTGCGTCAAATGTTCAAAACGGGCGTCCAGTCTCCAATTGCCGAATTTATCTCCACCGAGTTTATGGGTCGTGCGATTCTGTCTCACGGGAAGATTGGCGATCGGCTCCGTCCGACTTGCGCTGGCCCGTGTTTCCGAGACCATCGTAGGACTCCATGTCATCCTACGAGGAGTCAGATTCATTTCCACACGCATGTGCGGAGTCCCTACAATTGGTTCAAAATCATCAGCCATGAGTTGTTGCAGCATCTCTGGCTCCAATGTCAGAGGGAAAGAAGACAAGGGTTGACTCCCCTCAAATTGTTTGCGGACTTCGCTGATTGTCGACGGGGGGACCATTTCAACCTCCGTCGAAGTTCCAGGTACAGGATCTTGTTCCGGAATGTTCCAATCCGGATCAGGCTGGCTCCCCAAAGGCACCCATTCTTGCTCTTCTTGCTGATCATGTGAATCTATGTTCAAGAAAGTACCCCTCCCACCCAGCGTCGACTTCCTGGTTCGTATGCGACTTTTCCTCTGGGGCATACCCTCCGGAGTCTCCTTCCTCTTCCTCAGAGTGGCCGGAGGTGTCTCCCGAGCTGAAGGCGGGACCATCGTACTTCCCACTGACCCAACCGCTTGGTGAGAGCCGGACGCCGCCGGCGCGGAGGACGCGTGTGGGGTCGCCCGAGATGATCCTTGGTCACCTGAAAGACCAGAGGTCGACAGTTGATCCACTTCCATGGCCTCAGGAGTCTCAGCCAGTACCGGGTCGGTCTCCCACGAGACAGGAGAACCCCCTGTAATCAGGGGTTCTATTTCCGCGGACAACTTCTGCAGTGTGCGTTCAGTCAAGCTATTCAAATCCCTGCGAACCCAATTACAGGCTATAAGTAAGGATACCCGCCAGTTAGACGTACGACTCGCTGGGATCCCCTCCCTCAAATTCAGTAGCGAAGAACTATAATGGTCCACTAGGGACCTGGTCGTCACATACGACCAGTTCACAGCGTTATATTTAATAAGCAGATTAATGTCCTCATTGGGAGCTGCTGGTTTAATGCCTCAAATGAGGGAGTCCTCCAATTGGTTGATTCTTACGGGTGGAGGGCCCCCTTGAGAAAGACGGCCAATGTGATGGGTCATCTTAATAAATCTGGCCATCAATTTGGCCAGAGGTCGTGGGTCCTCCTCGGTTCTCGTCTGTTGTCCAGGGACGTTCTCGCTCCGCTCCATTCTGTGAAGTGAGTGGCCTTAGACCACAAATTAGGGAATCACATTAGTCAGAGAACTCACTCCAGGCCTACCGTCGTCCCTGAACCTTTTCCGAGCAAAATTATTCAAAGAAATTATCTCAAGGAGAACCAAGCGTGTCACATGTTAGTCAGACTTCAAGAATAGAGCCGTAGGTATAAAGGCAAAAGACAGGGGTGAGAAGAAGATAGAACCCAGAGAGGAAAAAATAAATGATGTAATTACAAACAGGTTATAAACAAAATTTCTAAAATCACCTAAACCCGCCAGGCCGTCAGCCGCTGCCCTTACAGGCGTTTCAGCACAAAGAGTCAAAAGTACTCCCACATTTTGAGGTCTGTGTATATCGTAATAATTGAAACGACCTGCTTTAAAGAGGTACATTCCCCCACGGACATAGTGACCAATTAGCCGTACGCAATAGGTTTGATATCTCGGTCAGGAAAAAAGGCCTCTGCCACAGTACTCTTCTATTGTTCTACCCCACGAGCAACTTTAGCGTAGTTAGCCTACCCACCCACATGACCCCCAAACGAAAAGCGCCCCAAAAATTTTTTTCTACAACAACTCACCGAATTCACAAGTCGGCGGTCCTTACCTCAGAGTGAGAATAAAGCAGGTCGGACCAAGTCTACAAAAAAGAACCGTCTTAATCGTTAAACCTTAGCCCAAACCGCTAACAGCGACATTAACGTGGTCAAGCGACGACAAGGTCAGTACCTGGAGGCCCAAGGGGGCGTAAACATTGATCCCCACTTCACCCCGACACATGCGTAACGTGGCAGTTCGGGAATTCGGGAAGAGTAAGTATTTACAAAATCAATGAGCCGTCTCTGAAAAAAGCGCGAGGTCCGCAATCGTCCCAAACCATCAAAAGTATTCTCGCCGTATCGCAATATAACCATAAAACCAGTCAAAAGGCGTCTCTTTAATCGGACCGGAAGTTCCCGTCCCCCTGACTTCCTGCTGTGTTAACGCTGGACAGACCTCATCGCTGTCACACCATAAGGAGCGTGCGTCCCGTTGTACAATCCCACCCGTCAATACGCCGACCGTGCGAGCTCGCATTCAATAATCAAGCCCTCCCGATAAAACACTCCGCACAGAAAACAACCCGGACAGCCATTTTATTACCGCCGTGCAGTAATTCAACCGAAATTCAGAGCCAAAGAAGCCACAATAAATGTCCGGAAATTCCCGCCGCCCTGACTTCCTGTACGCATACAAGGGCAGACAGTCATATTGCTATCTCTTGAGGAGTGCGCGAACCCGGTCGGTCAAATCGCACTTTCTTATAAAAAACACCTTTACGACATCCAAACTATCCTCTAATTTCATATCAGGAGGACCCCAACAATAGAGCTGTATAATAATAATAATAATAATAATCAGGGCTGCACATAATTTTTTTGCCCAGGTTCTCAGAGGAGGACCTGGAGATGTGACTTGGTCCTCATTGAGCTTGAGAGCCGACCCGCCTGATGCGATAAAATTATGACAAGCTTTACTTAGAGCTAATTACCTTTAATTAATTATATTAACAATTAATGCTCGATTAACATCAACTGGCACAACAAAATTGCCATTACTTCGAAGTGAAATGTAAAGAAATAAACATAAAAGCACTAATTCAAAATAAAGGATATTATGCAGCTCCCACATTAACTCCAAGCCTTTGTAAAAGTGGGATGCCCTCCTCCTCATAAGAGCTCATTGAACGTGCATGTTTAGCTTTGTGAAATGCGAGCAAAAACACGTTTGTCAGTGCATGGCGCTGTGCAGGGCGAGTGGGGTGCTGTCTGACATCGATAGTTTGCTTAAGTGCCACATGCTCTGTTTTGTTCGTGCTTTTCAAAGTTTGGATGGCTGAAATTCTTTGACCCTACTACATAAAACGCGCTGCTCTTATTAGCGACATTGGAATTCTCACGGCAAATTTTGTACCACATTTCAGTGCGAGCATCATTTGCTTCTAGCAATGGTACCTCCTGCAGCCACTTTTCAGCAAAAGTCCTTTTTTTCCGGTAGCTCCGGTGACGTCTCTGTCGTCTGTCTGTCTTTTGACGGGGGTGGGGGAACACGGAAATAATCACCGGTACTCAGTGGGGCCTGCCTCTTTGACATTTTGAGAAGTGATTTTCTCGTGTCCGCCGCAAATACAGTGGTCAGCCATCGGTACGCAAAAGCGTATGGAAGACGTTGAGGGCCAGCGCGTTTGTCTACGTCCAGGACGCATGCACGCATGCGGACCACTTATGTGCACCCCTGATAATAATACTACTACTACTATGCGTAATTCGAGGCAAGATTATCTCATATTCATCATATTAAAAAAAAACAAGAACAGTAGTTGGAAAACGAATTAGAAATAAAAATCAAACAACTGACGGAGGAATTCGCCAAGAATCCCACAGACAATACCACAAAAGAACTTTTCAGCGCCAAAGAACGGCTCAATAGTATTCTGTCTAAAAAAAAAAAAAAACTCTTGAGCAGCATAATAACAAATCCGGGAAATATTTAGCAAACCAACTCGAACTTAACAAAGAAAAAACATCAATTATAACAATACAAGATTCAGCCAGCATAATAACACAATCACCAGAAAAAATTAACAAAACTTTTTATAGCTACTACAAAAACTTATTCTCTGTGACAAATGATCATAGCGAAGAAGACACTTGACATCCCCCAAATAACCTTAGAAAGCCAACATTTGCTAGATACCCCACTTACCCTCGCTGAATTATGGAATGCCGTAAAGGACATGCCAACAGGTCGCGCACCGGGGCCCGACGGGTTCTCGACATCATATCTTAAACACTTTTGGAATATGCTGGCACCACTTTTCTATAGAATGGTTCAAGAAATCAGTGCCAAGGGTCAAATTAGAGACAACATGAACACTGCAGTAATCAAACTACTGCCAAAAGCGGGAAAAGACCTAACCCAACCAGCAAACTATAGACCAGAGGTCACGGAACCGCGGACCTCGGTCCGGTTCCGGACCCCCAAGCCTTCTGGACCGGATCTCAAGCTGTTGCGACTAATACACGTTGCAACAACAAAAATCATTTTTGTCTGCGGGCATGCAGAGCGGAGGTGGGCAACAAACAAAAATGTTAGCGGAGACGCGCGTGAGCCAGCCAATGGGAGTGAAGCATTTGAAAGTTATTTTTAGAACAGCATGTCTCGTCTCACACTCGCTTTCCAGACTCCGTGGAATGACAGCCAAATACTGAGCCGAATGAAGTTGGAGGAAGAGGCGAAAAAGGTACGGCAAATGGCGTGCTCAAAACTACGCAAGATTGATGCAGAAAACAGAGTGTTTAAGGAGGAGTGGACCAACACATTTTTGTTCATTTTACCTGGCGGCAGCACAAGACCGCTATGGCTCATCTGTTCAGAGACGGTAGCGCTTGGAAAGAGCAGCAATTTGAAAAGGCACTATGAGACGAAGCACGCTGCTTTTTCGTAAAGTTTCCCTATGAACTCTGCCATCCGTTCTCCAAAAAAAAATAAGGCTCAATATGTTCGCACCTCAAGGCTCATGGTTCATTCATTCACTGCACAGCAACGCGCAAATGAATGCTCCCTCAGAATAGCGTGGATATTGGTTCAAAACAAAAAGTCTTTCAGTGACGCACCGATTGTCAAGGATTGTATGAGTACAGTTGCTGAAACTTTGCTTCATGGAAAGCAAAAAGAGGAGGTCTGTCAAAAAAATAAAGCCAGTTCCCCTGTCAGCATCCACAATTAAAAAAAAAAGTCTTGAACATGCTCTTATGTTGCTATTTAATGATTCAATTAAAGCACTTTTTCAGTTTTATGCACCTCATATATATTATTTACATTTTTGAATGTTGTAATTATCAGCATGGCCACATAAAGATACGTTTGTATTTTTGGGAAAAAAAAGAAGCATTAAAAATATTTCCGGACCCGAGATTGTTGTAATTTTTTAAATTTCGGACCCAGAGGATTTTTAATTCATGACCCCTGCTATAGACCAATATCCTTAATGAATACAGATATTAAAATTATTGCAAAGGCTTTAGCTACTAGATTAGAACAAACTCTTCCCACTATAATTCATGAAGACCAGAGCGGCTTTATTAAAGGACGTAACTCTACAAACAATATAAGACGCTTGTTAAATCTAATTAATATTGCACAGAATTATAAACAGAAAGCTATTATCCTCTCTTTGGACGCAGAAAAAGCATTTGACAAAGTCAACTGGATTTTTCTCTTCAAAATTTGGCTTTGGTGAGCCATTTATCCGTTGGATAAAAATATTCTACAATGCCCCAAAAGCCACTGTCAACACAGAGGGGGTCATTTTCACAAAGTTTGTCTTCAAAGGGGAACTCGACAAGGCTGTCCACTCTCACCCCTATTATTCGCTCTATTTATTGAACCATTAGCAATTGCAATACGACAAAACACTAATATCAAAGGGATCTGCTCGCAAACATCCGAACACAAAATCAACTTATACGCAGACGATATACTATTATATCTAGAAAAACCAGAAGTCTCCCTAAATGAGACTTTTGAACTAATAAAAACATTTTCACAAATTTCAGATTATGCTATAAATTGGTCAAAATCAATTATTATGCCCTTATCAACAAACTCATGGAATCCTGCAGATTAAAATCTAAATCACAATATTCCAATAGTGAATATAAAGTATCTTGGAATCAACATTTCACCAAAATTTACAGAATTAACTAAACTAAATCATACACCCCTCTTAGCAAAAATATGTGAAGATTTGACACACTGGAATAATCTACCCATCTCACTTTTGGGCCGGATAGCAACAGTCAAAATGAAAGTATTACCACAAATAAACTATTTGTTCTCAATTATCCCCTTTAAACCCACTCAAAAATGGTTTCAAGACCTAAACTAAGCCGTCACAAAATTCGACTGTAAGAACAAGAAAAACAGAATTAACCTTGTCAAATTGCAAAGAAATAAACCAGAGGGGGGTCTAGAGGCCCCTAATTTCCAACACTATTATATAGCAAATCAAATACAATATCTTATTCGGTGCTTATATCTTAACACTGAACAACAGTCATGGCTAGAATTAGAGCAAACAGACTGCAACCAAATACAATTGGCAAACCTCCCCTTTATTAGTTCTAGTATTAAGCACCATAGCTGCTTCAAAAACTCAATGATAGCATGTACCTTGAAAGCCTGGTGGAGAGGTATGGAAATTACGGAATTGCAACAAGCCCCGAGTAAATTTTCACCAATCTGGCACAACCCAGACTTTGGAGTGAATAAAATTCCTATTTATTTCAGCACATGGGACAATACGGGAATAAACCAGTTACAGCATTTTTTTAACGATAATACATTCATGTCAAATGAAAAAATACTACAAAATTTCCAGATCAAAGGGGTCCATTTCCTTCAATACAATAAAATCAGGGCAGCCATCAGAAGCAAGTTCCCATCACTAACGGGTACGTTAGACCCACCACCTTTTGTAAATAAAATAATAAATATCCACCCTCAACAAAAAAAAAATACTTTCAAAAGTCTCTAAAGCCCTCTCATGTAACAACTCTACTTGCCTACCAATCGAAAAATGGAATAACGAACTTTCGGTAAGTAACATTATATAATAACTATCAGTGTTGTTAATCTTACTGAAAAAAAGTAATTAATTATAGTTACAAATTACTTCTCCCAAAAAGTAATTGCGTGAGTAACTCAATTACCTAAATGTAAGAGTAATTAGTTACTTGGCAAAGTAATTGGTGATAATTAATTTTTTTTTTTTTTTTCCCCTCAAAAAAAAAAAAAAAAAAAAAACATTGGCCACACTATGTGAAGTTTTTTGTGAAGGTTTTTGGTACAATTGGCCCGAGCCCAATTCTTTACCCTAATTTACCCTTTACCCTGAATCAACTGTTAAAAGTTGTTAAAATTGCTCCCATTATTGCATTTGTTCCCGTCTCTCTACTTTCGACATATGAAAGTTTTAAAACTGTTTCATCATTTAAAGATAGATTCAAGTCAAGATTTTGCCGATTTAGAAGTATTTTAGATAAAAAGTTACTTAGGTTCGCTAGGAAGGTTCTCTACAACAGAGCCGTCCTAAAAAGTCTACTGCTTTAAGATGGCGGCTGTCTACTAACGCATTTAGTGCCATGCAGTGTTGTTAATTTTACTTTAAAAAAGTAATTAATTACTTTTTAAATTTTGTAAGAGTAATTAGTTACTTGGCAAAGTAACTAGTGATATTTTTTTTTCCCTCAAAACAAAACAAAAAAAAAAACACAGGTCACACAATGTGAAGCTTAAAGGGTTTGGGGGACAATTGGCCCTAGCCCAATTCTTTACCCTCCACTTAACTAGACACAAGGGTATTGCGATAACTAGCTAGTAACCTTTGCTATGTGTGGAAGTCATTTAAAGTTGTGAATCAATCGTTAAAGTTGTTAAAATTTCTCCTGTTATTGCATTAGTTCCCTTCTGTCTACTTTAAACATGTGTAAGTTTTAAAATTGTTTCATCATTTAAAGATAGATTTAAGTTAAGATTTTGCCGATTTAGGAGCATTTTAGATTTTAAAAAATTACTTAGGTTCGCTAGGAAGGACCTCTACATCAGGGCCTTCCTGAGAGGTCTACTGCTTTAAGATGGCGGGTGTTTACAAACGCATGTAGTCCTTAAAACATGTTGGCAATGCAGCAGTGTCTGTCATTTGAATCTAGTTCTATAATATGATATCTACCGTGTCATGTGGGTGTAGTTTGTCGGCTATGGCTGCAGTCAGGTATTATTGGAGCCACCTAGCATCGCGGTTGCAACGGCGTCTTCCCCACTCCTGCTCTGCTCTCGTCCCCGTGAGTCAGTTTCTCTCAGACTTTTTTTTATTCAACCAACTTAGTAACGCACGCCTTTCCCGCCTCAGTAACGGTAACGGCGTTGCCAAGATGAGAAAAGTAATTAATTAGATTACTCATTACTGAAAAAAATAACGCCGTTAGTAACGCCGTTATATTGTAACGCCGTTATTAACAACACTGATAACTATTGGTCCAACATCTGTAAAAATACATTTATAATGACAAAGAATAAGAACCTTCAGCTTATACAGTTCAAAATACTGCACAGATGGCATATTACTCAATCTAAAATGTACAAAATGGGGTGCTCCCAATCAGATAAATGCACAAGCTGCAACGAAGATTCTTCAGACACATACTTTCATGCTCTTTGGCAATGTAAATAGAGATAAAATTACGTCACATCCGGTGAGTGTATCGTTTGTTTGTTAGCGCTGCTACTAGTCGCTAATCTCCTAGTGCTCCTCAATTTGTTTTATCCCACGGACACATCGGAGAATCGATCCTAGGCTGGTTCGGCTCTCCTAGTGCTCCTTAATTTGTTTTATCCCACGAATTAACAGGTCGTGTGTTAAAACTACTCTACTCTCCTCTTTAGCTCTATCTTGCTAGCCTAGCTTATCCGAGCTATGGCTAGCCCTCTGCCTTCTTCCTCCCGTCTTTTCTGCTCAGTGTGCTGTATGTATAGCGAGCACCCTGACTCCTTCGTCGAGGACAGTAGTAGCTGTAGGAAGTGTAGCTTAGTCTCAGGGTTGGAGACCAGGGTTTCTGAGCTAGAAGCACGGCTCTGCACTCTAGAGACGAAAGCCAGTCCTAGCTATAGCCAGGTAGTGGCAGGGCCCACAGGTCGTGCTTGCAGTAGTAGGATTGCTAGCGCAGTTAGCCCCCCAGCGAGCCCCGTGCAGCCGGGGGAAATTAAGGACGGATTTGTGACTGTACGGGGGAAGCGCAGTGGTAAACGCACAACCTTAGTGCACCAGCAGCTTCACGTCAGCAATAGGTTTGCCCCCCTCAGCGACACACCGGCTGAACCAGACACTCTCTGATTGGAAGCTCCATAGTTAGAGACGTGATGCACCCGGCGGTGTCTGTCAGGTGTTACCCAGGGGCCAGAGTCGGTGACATCGAAGGAAACCTCAGGCTCTTAAAGCAGAGTAGGAAGAGGTTCCGCCGTATCGTGATTCACGCAGGCGGTAACGACGCCCGGCGGAGACAGTCTGAGGTGCTTAAATTAAACGTAGCCTCGGTGTGTAAACTTGCTAAGTCGATGGCGGACACCGTAGTTTTCTCTGGTCCTCTGCCTAATTTGGTCAATGATGAGATGTACTCTAGATTCTCATCATTTAACCGCTGGTTGTCTAGATGGTGCCCAGAAAACGATATAGTCTTTGTTGATAACTGGCACGCGTTTTGGGGCAAGTCCGGGCTCATGCGCCGAGACGGCATTCATCCGACTTGGGACGGTGCTGCTCTCTTAACTCGAAATCTGGCCGCCAAACTAAGTCTCCCAAAGTGACACTTCAGAGTGGGGGCCCGGGCGCAGTGTTGTAGTGTAAAACACAACTCTGTTAGTAGTGACCACTCGCCTCTTTCCGAGCTGTCACAAATCCAAAATTCAGGACAGAAGATAGAGACTGTGTCCGTGCCTCGTATAGTGAACAGGGGAAAACAGAGTACTATAGGAACGAGACCAAAGAATTTAATACATATAACCCCTGATAGCGGTGAAAATAAAATAGCTCTTAATAAATATATAAAATGTGGATTATTAAACATCAGGTCAATCTCGCCCAAATCTCTGTTAGTTAATGACTTAATTGGGGATTATAATATTCATATTTTGGCCCTGACTGAAACTTGGCTTCAGCAGGATGACTTTGTTAGACTTAATGAATCCACACCCCCAAGTCACGTGAATTTTCACACAGCTAGAAGCACGGGCTGTGGAGGGGGGGTGGCAGTAATATCACACTCTTTTTTAGGTATGAGCCCAAAAAGTAAAGCTAATTACATTTATAACTCCTTTGAAAGTCTAGCACTATCAATTATAGACGCTAACTGGAAGAACCAAAAACCAGCTCTTTTCATAGTGGTTTACCGTCCCCCTGGTCCCTACTCACAGTTTTTGTTAGATTTCTCTGACTTTTTATCTAGTATTTTGCTAAGCTGGGATAGAATTATAATTGTAGGGGATTTTAATATACATGTTGACGATGAAGGTGACTCCCTTGGTAAGGCCTTTAATGACCTACTAGATGGGACTGGCTTCATTCAAAATGTAAATAAACCAACTCATAGTCACAAGCACACCCTGGACTTGATTTTAACCTACGGTACGGAGATTAGTGATCTTAGTGTCCATCCCCACAACCCCGTACTGTCTGATCATTTTCTAATTACCTTTCAGTTTGTGCTTCAAGATAATCCGCCACTAGTGACTAGAACTCAGATGAAAAGGACATTAGGTGATCGCTCTGTTTCAGAGTTCAAACAGATAATTCAGCCTATATTTGCCTCCATGTCATCTAATTATGAAGGAATAATGTCCGGCCTTGCTGTTAATGACGAGTTTGTTGATTGTGTTATGTCTACGCTTCGTACTACCCTCGATGTCGTCGCTCCCTCCAAATTAAACTTTGTCAAGCCGAGACGAGCCTCTCCCTGGTATAATGCTGAAACACGCTCTCTTAAACAATCGACACGTAAATTAGAAAGACTTTGGCGCCGTTCCAACACAGAGCACACCCTCTCTGCTTGGAAATACAGCTTAGTGACATATAAGCAGGCCTTGCGTACGACTAAAACCAGACATGACTCATCCTTAATAGAGGAAAACAAAAATAATCCTAGGTTTCTGTTCAGCACTGTAGCAAGGCTGACAAACAGTCACAGCTCAATAGAACCTTATATCCCAACCACCCTTAGGTGTGATGACTTCCTAAAATTTTTTAAACAATAAAATCGCAACTATTAGATATAAAATAAATGAATCACTTCCAGTTATTAGATCTGATAAAGTGCAGACAAAGAATTCGGAATCTCCTATAAACCCCTCTAAAATATTAAATAACTTTACCACTGTAGACCAAATTGATGTAATTTCAATTATAATGTCCTCCAAACCATCAACGTGCCTCCTCGACCCAATCCCAACCAAACTTTTTAAAGAGACCCTGCCTCTAACTATTGACACTATCTTAAATATAATAAATACCTCATTAGTTACTGGCTACGTGCCGCAGTCCTTTAAATATGCAGTTATTAAACCGCTCTTGAAAAAACCTACTCTTGATCCTGATATTTTGGCCAATTATAGACCTATTTCTAACTTACTATTTCTCTCCAAAGTCCTTGAATGAGTGGTAATTAAACAGCTCTGTCAGCACCTACAGGACAATAGTTTATTTGAACAGTTCCAGTCTGGCTTTCGAGCTCATCATAGCACTGAAAGCGCATTAGTTAAAGTAACTAATCACTTGTTACTTGCCGCTGACGTTGGATTAGTCTCGATCCTGGTTCTGTTGGACCTGAGCGCAGCCTTTGACACAATCGACTATAATATCTTATTGCAGAGATTAGAATGTGACATAGGCATTAGAGGAGCAGCCCTCTGCTGGTTTAAATCATATTTATCTAATAGGTACCAGTTTGTCAGTGTAAACCAGCAATCATCATCGTACTCTAGAGTTAGTTATGGTGTGCTGCAAGGATCTGTCCTCGGGCCCATCTTGTTTACGCTGTATATGCTTCCTCTAGGTAATATCATCAGAAAACATAGCATTAACTTTTATTGTTACGCTGACGACACACAACTGTATTTATCAATTAAACCTGAGCAGGTCAGGCAAGTAGAAAAACTAAACGCCTGCGTCCGAGATATAAATACCTGGATGAGCACTAACTATCTTCTACTTAACCCTGAAAAGACAGAAGTCCTTATAATAGGCCCGAAAAGTGTTAGAGACTCTTTAGCTGCCCAGATAGTCACTCTGGACAATGTAAGTGTAGCCTCCAGCACCACAGTTAAAAACCTAGGAGTTTTATTTGACCCTGACTTATCGTTTAAAGCACACATTAAACAAACCTGTAGAACGGCTTTCTTTCACCTGCACAACATCGCCAAAATTAGAAATATTTTATCTAAAAGCGATGCAGAAAAATTAATTCACGCGTTCGTTACGTCGAGATTGGATTACTGTAACTCCCTACTTGCAGCTTGTCCTAAAAGCTCTCTAAAAGGTCTTCAGCTAGTCCAAAACGCAGCAGCAAGACTTTTAACAGGAACCAATAGAAGAGAGCACATCACCGCTGTGCTCCAGGCACTTCACTGGCTTCCAGTCGAGTTTAGAATTAAATTTAAAATACTCCTTCTTACATTTAAGACCATTAATGGGTTGGGGCCACCTTATCTCACCGATGCTCTGGTTCCATACCGCCCCAACAGAACACTCCGATCTCAGAATGCAGGTCTACTGGTAGTTCCCAGGGTTTCTAAAAGTACTGTCGGAGCTAGAGCCTTTAGCCACCAAGCCCCTGTTTTATGGAATCAGCTTCCAGCTAGTATTAAAGAAGCCGAGACAGTCTGCACATTTAAGATTAGATTAAAAACGTTCCTATTCGACAAAGCTTATGGTTAGGCTACTTGAAGTCGGAGTAGACTCACAGTTTAGTCTAAGCTGCACTAGAAGCTATAATGCTGGGGGCAGTACAGCCGCTGAGTTCCATCTCCTTTACCTTACTCTACCTACCACTTGTCTTACTTTATTTCTATTTTCCAATGTCAATATCTAGTTGTCTAGTCTCTTGATCACTAGTCACCCGGTGTCCCCTTTCCCCCCTCCCCTCTGGGGAGGGGCTATTTTTCAGCTGCAGCCTCCTGTCTGTCCGGACCCCTGGCTGGATAGACGTCCTCGCTGCTACCCCCGTCTCATCTGACTAGAGGGACTTCTTCTTGCTCCTTTACTCCACTGTATTTTTACGGACTATAATTTCGCTTGCTAATTCCCATTAGCCGTTCTGGGGTTCCTGTCCGTCCTGGGAGTGGATCTCTCCTGACTGTGGTACTCCCCAAGGTTTCTCATTTTTCTCCCAACTGACTCTGGAGTTTTTGGAGTTTTTCCTTGCCGGCATGGAGGGTCTTAAGGATAGGGGATACCCAGGACTTGAACTGTATCTATTCATCCTTGTTGCTTCATTTCTAATTGTGTATCATATTGCCTCTGTAAAGCCCTTTGAGACTTCTGTTGTGATTGAGGGCTATACAAATAAAATTGAATTGAATCGAATTGAATTGTAAATCAGCGCGAGAGTTTTGGTCACAGGTAACGAAGAAACTCTCTTCCCTATTGAACTGCAGGATTCCATTATCTCCAACTCTTTGTCTGGTTGGCGATCTGAATACAGTGAATATCCCTAACCATCAAACCCGTCCACTACTAGCAAGTTTAACGATAGCCAAAAAAACAATATTTTTGAATCGGAAAAATAAACCAAACATTAGCATTAACCAATGGCTAAATCTAATCATTGAATATATAACATAAGAGAAAATATCTGCCAAATAGCGAAGCCGGCCGGAGGCGCGTCTCCCTGTACCGGGTGCCGGGAAGGTGCCCTCTGGTGCCATACCGCGCGGCCCTCCTGGCCCGAGGGTGGGTTGTGGGGGGTGCGCTTCCGTCCCCTTGTTCTGTCCCCGGCCCTGTCCGCCTCTCTGGGCCGCGGTGGCTACCGCTTCCCCCCTGCTGGCGGGGCCGTCGACGGGGCCTCTTGGGGCCCACGGGGCCTTCGGTGGGGCTTGTTGTCCCTAGCCGGTGGAGTGGACGTCACCGGCGCTCGGCATGGCGCCTGCTCGGAGTGCGGGGTGGGTGCTCGGTGGGTGGGTGGGGGGCTGTTGCGGAGCCGCCGTCGGTGGTCTGGGGCGGGGATTGATCGGGGCCCTGACGCTTCTCCCGCCCTGCGGCCAGTGGTTCTGGTGGACGGGGCCACGCCCGCGGGAGCCTGCTTCTTAACTTATGCACTTCGCACTTCGGCACTGTAAATATCTTTCACCCTGGCACTTACATGCTCATACACTTCTCCAGGGAGAGTTGGGACGGGGCTTTACAGTCCCGGCCCGGCTCCCCCCTGTTTTTAATGCACCACACAACAAGGTTGTGGGACGGTTGGGACTTGTTGGGTGGGGGTACCTCACGGTTGCCTCCTCACGTCAGGCCCCGCCATCCCTGCACCTTTTTTAAACGCACCACACACATCATACTCCACAGGAGAGCTCCGGCAAAGGGCGGTGGGACGGGAAGCTGGGCAGAAATTCCACGCTGCGGTCCCACTGCCCCAAGCCAAGCTCTCCTATTTTAATGCATACATTGCACTACCCTCCCCTCAAAATCCCATCACGGTGCTGGGTGATGGCTGCCAGCTCCTTTGCTGAGCTGCGGGAGGAGGGATGGGCTGCGCTTTGTCATAATAAATAGGTATTTTGAATGATCACAATGGGAGTATATCAGAGTCTCAATGTGAAACATTAAAACTGTTCAGACAACCCGGGCACTGAGACTTCCATTCTCTGTGTCAAACATCTTAACAGGACAAGTTAAAAATGAATTAATAAAAAAAGAAAAAAATAATTATACTATTAGTACCAAATTACGATTACATAACGTCCGTGACTAGAACGTCAACGGACCGCGAGTAAGTCTGGGAACTGTATGCTTTGTAGTCCATCAACGAAAAAAGCCGCCATGACAGATCGGCCGAGAGGACAGACGTCACCATACAATACAAAAAGCCTGACTTCCGCCCGCAGACGGAAGTCAGAATACACGGCAAGCACGGCTGAAAGACCGCCGCCCAAAACTCCGGCTGACCCTGATTTCCGGGAGACAAGTGGAAGGCGCCGTGAGCGTTGGCATACCCTAAGTTATCTGACCGCCATTGCCCCGCTGGTACAACGTGCAACCAAATCGTCAATCCAAACAATTAAAAGCCAATCCGTGAAATTAAAGACCCACAATGCGACCCCGAGAGTTCAAAAAAGAGAGGCAAAATCGTTTTCCTGATCAGTAATCAACACGTTTTATTAACATTATACGTCCGAGACGTCTACGTCAACCGGTCGCAAAGATTCTCGGGAAATGGATGCATTTTAGTCCAATAGAAGGATTCACCTTCACGAATGTCCGGCGCCTATTACAGACAATTTCCACATAGAGCAATAATTCCGCACGTACGCGGTCCCCATTACGGTTCCCCACTCGCTGAGGCCCAAATTCGACCAAACCATCCGTGTATAAAGTTAAAAAAATACACGTAACATGTTCCAGATTAAACTGATTATCAATAATAAGTAACCGTGATGATTTATGGGTAATGTAGGCCACGTAATAGCCCATACGTCAAAATTGCACTGGTCGCCACTGTGGGTTCAATTGTAGGAAGTTAAAATCCTTCAAAATGCCTGTACTAAAAACAAAAAACAGAATAATATTTAATATGGATCCCCTCATAATCAAATCGGGCTTAAAATAATATAAACTACTCTAAATATCAATTTACCCAATTTAAGTTTCTACTTTTTTCCGGAGGTTGCGCTAACTCCCACTCTCCACACGATGGCGACATAAACACGCCCTCATCCAGATAACGTCTTTCAAATAAACTGATATTAATCATTCCAAGTACAAACCGTTATATTAATACAATAACTTGCAGAGTTACACTCAAGTAACCAGTGAGACAGACTTATTCATTAGTAAGGTTGAATTTATAGTGTAAATGCAACACATATCATAATGTAAACGACAGAAAAGTGAATATTCACCAACAACTTTATTGAAAAGGTACTGGTTATCAGATCAAAATAAGGGACATTGACGACTGTGGTCATCTTCCAATTTCTATTTTTCAACTTCCTCTCCATCTTCCAGATCTTCTAGGGACATCTCGTGGACATGGCCTTCTGACGAGGTCACGGTGTCATTGAAACGTGGAATACTAAAAAGCGGACGTTGGTACACGCGTGACCCGAACTAAATTCGCATCGCAACGAACTCCGGAGTATCACGGTGGAGAGAGGGAGTCCGTGTGTTGGACCACACAAACCGTACTCCCAGTCTGGTCCGACTTTCACCTTTCCCCAGCCACTGGACGCCGTCTGTCAATAAATCATAATTACAAAAAGATAAATATTATCATATAAGCAGTTTGCAAAATAAATAAATGAATAAATAAATCTACCGGACTCCTAAGTAAACTTATCGGTATCGTCCTCTGGCCCATAATCCATTTTTCTAAAACAAGAAATACCAAGAATGGAGTCAAAGTCAAGGGTCCAATATTCTGGACGTAAAAACTTTATCCCACTAATTCTCCCACCCACCAGGTCTCTACCTCCAAAGTTACCAAACCACAGGGAATCAAAACAATATGTTTAAGGCACACAAGTCAAGATTTATTAACATCAAATAACACAAGGATAATCAAGTACTAATTAAGTATAAGGCAAAAACAATCTTTATATGAAAACTGCACCCGTAAACATACATATATGGAACATTCAAACATTTCTCTATATATGAAAAAATATACATCTTGATATCAATATGCACAGAAACATATGTACATAAGTAGGAAAACTCAGCACCCCTACATCAGGGGTCGCGTTAACCGAATATTTTCCGTCGTTGACCGATTTTTTTTAAACGGTGACGGAAAAAACTGAAGCCCATCCGTCATTTTGAACGATTGCAATTCACACCCCAGATCACAGGGTGGCGAGTGAGCATATTAATTAGCTATTGTCTCTCTTGATGCATGACGTCGTTGGCCTTACTCTGAAAAATGTCAAGGCAACTGAGTGTCCGAAGTTTCTTCAAAAAGCCCCAAAACGACGATGGTGTTGATAAAAAAGGTGAAATAACAGGGACTGCACAAGCGGGCACGCAATTCAAGTCCATGCGCACCAGGAGGAAAGTGTGAGACTACATTCAGGCCACAGCAGGTGAACTGTTAATTTCATTGTTCCATATGCTACATATGGTAGGCTACCTAACTACTGGGGCCACAGTCAGCTGTTTTTGTCACTGCGGAGAAAAAGTTACATATTCATCTGCTTGATGTGTGATGGCACAGTGTGGATTCTCTTTTCAGCTTGTTCGGACAGAATATTAATTTAAAATGAATGAAAACTAAATACTATTGAATATGTTGAAGCGGTATGCAATGTTAAGAGTCTTGTTAGCTGTAGGCCCACAATCCTAGACCCCTAACTATCCACTCGCGGGGGCCTGCGCTTGTCAGTGACGTTCCTTATTCTCGCTATGTGATTATACAACGTTAACATTTGTTAATAATACGCTCTGTGTGTAGTATCATCCATCGCTTTTCCTTATAAATGGGCACTTATAAGCGAACGCAAGAAGTAACAACGGGAACATTTTTAAACAGGCATTTTACGGGAGAGCATTTCGACTCTTCGGCCAATCATAGCGAGAGCGAGTGGATAGTGAGGGGACCGCGCGCGGCTCTTAAGTGTCTCTGTCACGTGACTGTCGTAGCCGGTAACGCGCTCGACCAAATGGACACACAAGTACGGAAGGTGAATTATGCCAAACAAAGGGTCACCACAATGTCATTATCATCATTTTAAAAATTTAAGTGACGGGTAAAAATAGATTATGACCGGATTTTTATGACCCTGTCAGTCAAAATGACAGACAACGAAAAAGTCTAGCGCAACCTCTGCCCTACATATATTTTTTTTTATATACACGCGAATACACCTATACAAAAATTAACCCACATATAAATGCACACCTTCACAAACCAAAGCCCTATATATGCGTGCATGTACATGTATAAACATACCCACATACACCCATACATACACCTACAAATATGTGTGTGTGTATATATATATATATATATATATATATATATATACACATATATATATACACATATATAAATATAAATACATACATACACATATATATGCATACACACATCCCCCCATACACACACACACATACTCGTATTTGCCAAATGTAGGGCCCACCCTTTTTTGGCACATTTGTGGGGTCCACCTTTTCTAGTGTCTCTACAGCTCTGAAAAAATCAAGGAGTGTTAAAAAAAAATCCTCATAATATACATCACTTCAAATTAACGGAATTCGAAACTTTTTTTTTCAAACCAGTTTTTTTGGTTACATGTGGGGCTCAGTTTTTAGTTTTTGAACCTTTTGGAGGTCCCCCCTTTCATACACTACACATTAACCACTTTTTGTGTCACTTGTGGGGTTCATTTATTTTCCTGGGGTTTAAAGGTCCACTTTCACACACATTTCTAATTTTACTAACATAGCAAGAACCAACATGTTAAAAGACTTGAATTAAGGAACACCACCACCATACTTTTATTTTTGATAAATATTAAAGAAAAACTAATTCAACACTGCCCTGGGGTAACGTTACAGACATGACCTTATGCTCAACATCCTTCAAACCATGTAGGCTCTATGGTATGTCAAAATCAGTACATACATAGTGCTTAATACATGTAGGACATGGGTTACGAACGAGTTTCGTTCCTAGGCTGGCGATGTAACCTAAATTTCCACTCAAGTCGGAATTTCCCTTCAAGGACCCCAAGAAACAAAATATCTACAAATAGATTATACTGTACGTCATGTTTGTAAGAAAATGAAATACTGAGAGGTACGTTGTTAATGCCGCTATATTCAATGACTTTACTCGCAAGTGGATCACCTTAGAGAAAAATGACAGTGAAAAAATTCCAGAGCAGAGTGTCTACTCCATTTTTCTTGAAGAAATTCTGTTCTTCACATAATATTTGACAGCCTTCCACTCTCTGGTACCAAGGGCTTTTTCAGCATCTATACAGCGTTGGCAGTCCTCTTTACCCGGTACTTTGCACATGATAATGAACTTTCTGAGGTGTCGTTCCACTGCAGCAACTTCCTCTGGTGTCCAGCTTCTTTTTACCACAGCTTGTTTACCTAAATTAACATCAAGAGGATGTGGGATTAAGATTAATTTTAACTTCCACTTTCATCATTATATCACTCCCAATTATGTATGTACGGTTTATTCATCTAGAAACAAATCTCAAAATGCAATGCAAGTGCCTTTAAGTACTTGGACACTCAGGCTATTTCAGGTGACTAATCACTACTAAATGTTCTTTATTCTCTTTGTAAATAGAAAATATCCAGACGAAAACATTCCATAATTTCCCTTGTACCTCTTTTTGTTGCCGACTTCCTCTGGTTTTTGAATTTCACGGTGGAGCTGCACTGTTGCTCGGCTGTCGCTCCTTCTGATCCTCCTTTTGACACATTGGCAAACGTTCATATCAATACACAAGGTTTTTTGCACCCTTTTAAAAGGCAAATATTGTTTTTTTTTTTTTTTTTACCGATTTAAAATATTTATATATATTTCGATTCTTGGTAGGAGGAGCATTTCAATAACCTTTTGGGCTACAAGGTACTGCTATATATCACCTTTTTAAGTTATTGTCATATCTTTACTTTGCGCCGGGCAATGTTATTTTCATCAGAGGCCAACAACTTCTTAAATAAATCATCCCCCATCCCTTTTTGATCACTTAAATGATGGAATTGTGTGCGTCCATGAACTGGCTCAACAATACAGCAGTGGAATGTCTCCTACCTCAACAGTCCTCCTCCGTTCGCCAGTCTTTAAAAGTTAAGGTGACAATTATCATTGTGGTAACATCTGCAAGGAAGTCACCAGCTTTGTCAGGTTTTTAATCATTTCAGAACAACACGCCCTCTCTGTCCCCCGCAGTATAGACCCTACCCACGTGACGTCACAACTCCTGACTGGTGCCGCCCAATTGTCCGTCAACACATCATGTTTACCTGTTACGGCTACGTACGTTCCTCCTATTTACGACATGTTTTTCTGCTCGTTAACATTAATAATCAAAATGGTGAAGGCGTGTGTGGCGGTCGGTTGCAATAACAGAGAAGATAGACGGAGAAGACAGAGAGACTTGAAGTTCTACCGGATTCCGAGAGACACGGAGAGAAGAGAGCGAGATGGGCTGCTGCAATTCGACGAGAAAACTGGGCTCCAAACGATTACCACAGATTATGTAGTAGTCATTTTATATCTGGTAAGATGCATTTAATATATATTTAGAGGGTTTTGGGCTGACAACCACAATTAAGATCATTGCTAGGCTAATCGCCGACAACATACACGTATGTATGTAGTGAGAGTGCTATCGCTAAACCATATAAACATTAAAAGCCCTAACTCCATTGACAAACGACATGAAATACATTAGACTGGACAGTGGATGTTAGCAATAACAAAAGATTTTGAATTGAAAATTTCGTAACTCACCTTTCCAAGCACAAGATAGATTCCTGCCGAATTTTCGTGGACGAGGACCTGTTTCACCCAACCAGCAACGAAGTATTTATAAGCCTCCAAGCTCTTAAACTTTTTCAAGCTTTCGTGAGAATAGGCTGATTTTGTGTGGACAAGATAGTTAGTTGTACATATCAGGGTAGCTAGCAGATGTCAGGCAAATACGGCGGAGACAGCGGGCCGAAAAACATCGATTTAGGCATCAAATATGGATCTGGCGAATGGATAAACTGAAGCTTTTCCACATAACGCCTTTTATGCAACGCATCAAGTGAGTTTACGGCATCCGAAAGCACCGGGTCTTCCATGAAATGCATTATAAATTGCTCGATCAATTGAGACCATTGATAATACAGAAACAAAATGACGGACAAGGGGGCGGAACCATACAGCGAGCACGTGATTTTGTGACGTCGGTGGGTAGGGTCTATATGCCAGAAACAGGACATTTGAAGTGAAACTAAAATCTCTACCGCACGCAGCTATCTCAATGACGTCAGCCACACGGTGCGTTCAGGTTCTGTACGCAAAACACATTGCCCACATTAGAACCTGATTTGTTACATTATTACAGGAATTATTCCAATTTTTATTTATAATTTATTTGTTTTGCTGTGTGTAATTTCCATCTGTAATAGTACCAACAGTATTTAGTGTAGTTTTTCAGGCAGTGGAACGAATTAATGGAATTATAATGTATTCCTTTGGGAAAATCCTGCTCAACATACAACCATTACGACTCACAATCAAGGCCCTGGAACGAATTAACTTCGTATGTAGCGGTACCACTGTATTAATCTCAAACTTTCATATTTAGTGCATGGCCATGAATTAAATACACATAATAAGCTTTACGGCAAACAACCAATTTCGCAGGCATTAAATGCATCTTCTGGAGATTTAATACCTGCTGTAATATTTCAATAAATTAAAAGAATTGAAGACCTTAACCGAATTTTAAAAAGCAGCTTGAACCCAGATATAGCAGATTGAACATACAATGGAAGAGTTTACATATATAATCTCAAGATAAACAAAACATTTAGGGAGTGCTTCTGTACTTCCAATGTGTTAACCTTTTTTTGATGATTTCCTCTGGTTTTCAGCACCAACTATGGGGTTGAAGTCTTTTTCTGAACATTCTTCATCTGCCAGAAGTGCATCTGAATGGAAAGAGTTTTACATAAGTGTCTTTATCACTCTGCACTCTGAATTAGCTGTTTGATTCATTTTGATAACATCTCATGATTGCAACATTCGGTATTAGTATTTTTTGCTGCATTGCTTGTCTTGCAGGTGATTAGTATTTTTTCCCCTCCCCAAATCAAAATATATGAGAGCTCTTGTCATTTTCTTCTAGATGTAATTTGATAAACATCAATTTTGCATATTAAACAGCTCTGCAAACTAGCAGAATTAACCATGACTGTACATCCTGCGATGTTAGTTCTACCCCAGTTTGTGATTCGTAGAACCCAACTAAGCAATTGCCACGGGAGATCTGAACAAAAATAAACAATTGCCCACTGACATACGCGCTACTTGATGGGCAATCAGATTATGTATGTAAATGTCACATGGTCAAATTTCAGTCCGCAAGATTTTAATGAAAATCCAGCTGGTAGCAGAAACAAATAAAAAAATGAACATAACAAAGGATTTTCTGGGCATTTCAACACATATCGTATTGGAAACTAGACGTTTAAGATATTAAACAATAGTGTAAATAAAATAATATAAGATATTCTCTGATGAAAGCGGAAGTCTCTGCCGAAACATGTCAGGTCTTTAAAACCATTAAATATTTGAGATATAAAAAAAAATAATTGTAGACAAAATGAACTCCACAACTAAAGAAAAGGTATCTTAAAAAAATGGATGGGCACTCAAAAAGTTATTCATTTTATTTTAGCGAACTAACCTTTTTCCCAAATCAGTTTAGTCTGATCATCATTTTCCACAGTGGAATGACATTCGTGCGAGGATGTTGCACTGTCGTCATATTGTGAATGCTGATCATCATCATCAGCTTCACTGGCATATGTGTGAATACAAATATACAAAAATTAAAAAAAGATATTTGTCAATATAAAAATACTTGCACAGCTGTCAATTTACAGTAATCAACAAAGCAGATTTGTTGAAATGAAAGAGTCTTCAACAAAAGAACCATCTAACCCTCAGAAAAGTGCCAATATTTATACGGCTAAATGTGATGTGCAATTAATTATTTTTCAAGAGAACAGGAGATTGCATCGATTTGAACCATATCACCATTAAACCCAAAATCCACAAATATATATTTAGGTGCCTAAACACAATCCCTTTTGCCATGAGTCTTACATGGTGTGCCATCAAAGTGTCATAGGGAAGTTAAAAAAAAAAAAAAAATCCAAAATAGCTTTAGATTTCAATTGACGCTCAAACAAAAAAGTACATCCCTATCTTGCTGGGTAAGAAAACAATTCCTGATGTGCTCCCAAATTCTTTATTTATTAATTAATTATTTTTTTTCTGTTGTTTTTTTTTTTTTTTCTTTTTTTTTTTTCAAGTTATTGTGTTATTTTTTTCTCGTTTCCTTTAAGAGGAAAAGCAATGAATCGAGAAATGGACGATCTTTATTCACTATTGTAAGTACAAAGTACTGTGTATTATTTGTGAGTCGGAAAAAAAATAAAAACTTAAATTATAAAAAAAAAAATAGCTTTAGAATTTGAAATGTCCACAATAGATCCTTTGAAACGAGACATCCAAAACAAACTGATCAATAAAAGCTCAATGATGAACTTCATTAACTAAAAAAAAAAAAAACCTTCTCTGGAAACCTCAGGATCAACAGTCTCTAAAATGGAAAGTCAAGAGTTACAAATGAGCTGAAAAGCTTAGACAATGAACAGAAAAAAAAAGTAGAATATAAAATGCTTACATGCATGAGCACACATATACAGTGGGGAGAACAAGTATTTGATACACTGCCAATGGGTTTTCCCATTGTGAGTATCAAGTTATTGATACACTGCCAATGGGTTTTCCCATTGTGAGTATCAAATACTTGTTCTCCCCACTGCACATACACACAAAAAGCTCTGAAAGCTGTATTCCAATGCTTTTTTTTCCTCTCCAAAAATGAAAGTAAACTTTGTTTTCAATTGAAATAATCCAAATCTTAGAATAAAAGACCATAAAATTTAAATTGATTTGAATTTCATCAAGATTATTTCCTTTGAAGTTTCCCAGCTGTCCCTTTTCCAGTGCAAGGAGAACTTTGCTAATCTTAGCCAGCTGTAGAGTGCCCTCTGGAAGGCGGTAGTATTTCCTGTGGACTGCAATGTTATGGCCAAGAAAGTCTGCTAATTGGTCAAGTTCTGTAGTCTTCAAATTAAGAACCGTTGAGAGGGTAGCAATGTGCTTTCTCAGTTTCGTTGAGGTTAGTGCTTTCGGGTTTTGGATCCCTTCACATTCCTGCACAAACCGTCTCATGCAGTCAGAACCTCTAATGTAATGGACAGAATGTGGCAAGGCAAATAAGAATCCATTCTCATTTAGAACACCACACTCTTCTCGCTTCTCAATTAGCGTATCAAGAGATTCCTTCATTGAGGGCGTCAGCAGAACAGGAACTTTTCTTCCCCTTTTTCCAACAATGGTGATCCGGACAAAATATTTACAAAGTCTTTTCTCTAGTTCAGTAAGGGCAATGTTAACGTCATCATGCATTTCTGATGAGTCTCTCAATAGGTACGTTGACATAGCCATTCGAGATACCTCCCCCTCTTGTCGGCGGTTGAACAGGATAACCTCCGCCAGAGTTACCCTTGCAAGGTCTTTCCAGTTTGTTGATGAAGTTTCTCCTTTCAGAGCATTCAAAGAAACTTGCTGTTTTTCAGTTAAATGGAAATGAAGAATTTCGACATCCTTAGTGAAGGGTAAGAGCTGAGGAGAATTCCATTTCGATTGGTCAAGCTGAGTAAGCACTTGACTCGCAATATCGAATGTCCAGCTTTCCTTGTAAAGTTGTGCAAATTCTTCAGCATCCTGTACCGATTTTTTATCTTTCACCTTCATTGCCTCAGATTTGACATACATGGCTAAAGCATGCAAGCTGTGTCCAACTTTGCGAGCCAAAGATGGACATTGATACCTGCCAGTTTCATCACTGAATCCAGCAAGGCATCTTGCAGCGGTAACAACATGACCATACATTTCAGGTTTTATGAGTTATTTTAGGGATTTTACAGGGATTACTTTTTTTTGCAGCCAGCAACATTCTGCCAAGCTCTCTCAGTTTTTGTCGTATATATTGGAATTGACTAGTTACCCGCTCATTTTTCCAAAACAATCTGGAATCATACTCTAAAATGCAGCGGTCTCCCTTTACAGCCATTGTAATCTCATCTTGATGCATGCCACTCAACAACTTCCAGTATGCTTCACTAAATCCAACTGGAGCAGGCTCGGCAAACGCACACAGTGCTTGGACTTTTGTTTTCCCTTTGGATACGTCATCATGAGGCCTTAATTTGCAGACCTTAAAATGTCGCCACATCACCCTTTTTTTATACAGGCCATAGCAGTGCAAACAGTGCAAAAATTTTTCTCCCCGTTTTTTTTGTTGGTTACTTGCATGCAATGAGTTGGCCTTTTTTTTTCCTCCAACACTTGAATATTGTGATCGTAGTTGCCCATGTTTCGTATAGAATCCAAATGGAGTCTCCTTTCTTTTGAGTTCTTTGGGAAACTAAATGCTTTAGCAACTTCCATCTTAGCGCTGTGTTTACGCCACAAGTGCCTTGACATCTTCTGTACAACCTGTCCACAATAGGGTTAGGGTTTAGGTTAGGTTAGGTTTGGAAATTCTCTCTCGATCACGCTCCCCGGCTCATCCGACGACTGACCGGTTAAGGAACGTGAAAGGCATGGCGCAGACCCTCGCTAGTCCTGCTCCAGGACCGTCCAGTATGACGTCGGTCCATGAGCGACCACACCCGTGTCCCGGGAAATGGCCTGCCGTCCTTCCGGAAACAGTAGATCAAAAGGGGTCTAGCCACGTTACCAGAGACCCTGACGGGGCCAGGCGTCAGTCCGCCAGTGGCGATCCGCCCGGACGTAGACCGCGACCACTCGGTTGGTGTGGGTGGAACCCCGCCCGATCCGGGTCCACAGCCGAAGAATAGGTCTGGCAAAAGGTCGAAAAGCAATTGCGCCATGCTCCCAAAAACCCTGTCGGGGTCCGGAGCCAGTCAGTACGCGGTCGTCCGCCGTAGCGGAGACCGCGACCACACGGGAGCCATGAATGAGGGCCGTCAACTCGGAGTTCCGCGATCCAAATCCGGTGAGAAAGAAGATGAGAAAAAGGACGAGAGAAACCACCGCCTTGCTCTCAGAGACCCTGACGGGGCCTGGCGTCAGTCCGCGGAGGCCGTATGCCGAAGCAGGACTGCGACCACTCGAGAGCTGTGGATCGGAAACCGTCTTATACCGGGTTACCGCAAACTAACGAGAAGAGGGGGAAGAGACCAGAGAAAAACCCGTCACGTACTCAGAGTCCCTGACGGGACCAGGTGCCAGTCCGCCAGCGGCCACCTGCCGGGACGGGGACTGCAGCCACTCGGGTACTACAGGAAGAACCCGTCCCAATCGATTTACCGTAACAGAAACGAAAGAAATTGAAAAGAAAAACAAAAGAGACAAAGAAGACCGTCCAAAGTGTTACGCGAGAGCAAGCAAGATGAATGGATTGTCCGACCGGAGGACCCTACCTAACGGGATCCGGTGTCCAGTATTCCTCTCGAGATTCCGAGATTAATGTCCAAATACCGGTTTTCGGTCGAGACCGTAAGACTTCAATTTAAAAAGAATTAGGTGAGTCACCCATCCAAAGTTTGAAATTCAGGCGTCGAGAAGAGGTAATCTATCAAAAGCGAGGTCAGTAACCTCTCCTAGGACTTAAAAGTAGGCTTGGTGAGAGGCAGTGCGCCAAAAGGGAGTCCGAACCTGTCCACGGAGTATTACGTTTAGGCTTAGGTGAAGAAATTTCACCAAAAAGGAGAACCCGCCCAGTTGTAGTTCCGAGTTCAGGTGTTATCTTCCAGATTTTGTGGTCAGTTGAAGAGAACGGGTTCACAGTAGACT
This sequence comes from Corythoichthys intestinalis, assembly GCF_030265065.1. Lineage (NCBI taxonomy): Eukaryota > Metazoa > Chordata > Actinopteri > Syngnathiformes > Syngnathidae > Corythoichthys > Corythoichthys intestinalis. The sequence goes on along the minus strand of NC_080396.1, from coordinate 127,571 downwards.
GAAAGTCATAGACGAGGCCCGTCAACGGCACAGGCTTATCCGGGTCGCAAGTTCAGACCTCGGGAAGAAACAACGCATCACAAGGGAGGTCAAAGACCTGTCCTGGGACTTGAGATTAGGCGTCGGCCAGAGGCTGTGCGCCAAAAGGGAGTCAAGTTACGACCTCGGAGTCTTGAGATTAGGCGTAGGTGTAGAAATTTCACCAGAAAGGAAGACACGCCCAGTTGAAGTTCTGAGTTCAGGCGTTGTCTCCGAAGTTTTGTGGTTAGTAGAAAGGAACGGGTTCACGATAGACTAGACTTCATAAACGAGGCCATTCGGCCTCACCGGTCTATCCAAGTTATGAGTTCAGACTTCGGGAAGAAGCAACGCATCACAAGGGAGGTCCAAAACCCTGTCCCGGGACTTGAGATTAGGCGTCGGCCAGAGGCTGTGCGTCAAAAGGGAGTCAAGCTACATCCTCGGAGTCTTGAGATTAGGCGTAGGTGTAGAAATTTCACCAGAAAGGAGGACACGCCCAGTTGAGGTTCTTAGTTCAGGCGTTGTCTCCGAAGTTTTGTGGTTAGTAGAAAGGAACGGGTTCACGATAGACTAGACTTCATAGACGAGGCCATTCGGCCTCACCGGTCTATCCAAGTTATGAAGTTCAGACTTCGGGAAGAAGCAACGTATCACAAGGGAGGTCAGAGACCTGTCCTTGGACTTGAGATTAGGCGTTGGCCAGAGGCTGTGCGCCAAAAGGGGCCAAGCCACGTCCTCGGAGTCTTAAGATTAGGCGTAGATGCAGAAATTTCACCAGAAGGGGGGACACGCCCAGTTGAAGTTCTGAGTTCAGGCGTTGTCTCCGAGATTTTGTGGTTAGTAGAAAGGAATGGGTTCACGGTAGACTGGTTGCCGTAGACCAGGTCAACCATCCCCATAGGGAAAGTCCAAAGATCATCATCGAAGTTCTCTTTCCGGGAATTGTTTTCCAGGTTTTCGTGGTTAAGAAAAGAGAATGAGTTCCTGGTAGATCTGTTGTCGTAAACCAGGCTCCCTATCCCCACTAGTAAGGAACAAAAAACCGAGTAACACTCTCACCGGAAAATATCAGCAAGTAGGAAGATAATAGGGCAAGTGAGCCAATATAGGGACTGATAAGCAGAGCAGCCCAAGGGGCTGCTGGTCAGTCTCCCATCCTCAGTAAAACCATACTCATGTAAAGATAAATAATGACCGAGACAACAAACCCCCCCCAAAAAAAGGCCCTTAATAATTTACAAAAGTTCAAAAAACCAGTTCCCTTGTCAAAAAACCACATAGACCAAAACCGAACCACACCACAAGAACCCAAATAGCCAAATTGTGGTGCCCAAACCGAACCAAAATTATAATTATTGCCGTCCGAAATGCGCGTGCAGGAGTCTACGCACGTGACTTACCTGTTATAACCATTGTTGTTGGAAATATAAGCAATCAACCTACCTATAGTAGTCACCGTTAAAGTTCCCCTCAACAACACGACCAAAATTACTTCCGGAAGGTGGTTCCTCCTTCCCAATTTACTATTCCGAACAATCATGTTCAAAATTACTTCAATGTACAAATCCGATCAGAAATATATTCCATAAAGCGGTTCAAAAGAGAGCCACAGTTCCACCGTCCGTGTTAACATAACCAAACAACAAGTCATCTGTGTGCAAAAAGCCCAACTGGGTCGGCTGGGTATAGCCAAACTAAGTGGCCACCCTTCCGATCGTCAACTTTACGAAAGACAAAACCGGATCATTAACAAAAATAACCTAACCAGCTATTTTATCACAATCTAAGTCAAATTAAAAACCCAATGAATAACAGTATTGCGCGTGCAGAACCCCACACGTGACTTACCTGTGACAACCCTCGGGGCGGGACCAATAGACAGTCGTTGTACATGAATTTAACCATTGACAGAACACATTAACATCAAACACATGAATACTCCCACATGGTATTTTCACCCTCATTATATAGTGTCTTGTTAAACAGTATAGGGTCTTATTAAACTATATTTTATTTTGTTTCCATTATTAAATTCCGTTCAGGAGTAAATTATGTTCAAATCTTTCTTCAATTTATAAAATCCGATCAGGAGTGTTTTTCATAAACAGGTTTCCAAACGAGACTATAGTCTCGTAGCTCGTGTTAAAATAGTGAGCCTTAAAGAGCATACGACACCAGAAAAAAAGTCTTAAATGGCATTATTATGTGAATTAGAATCATATTTTGAGACGATTCGACCATATACAACAATTTAGCAAAGCGCAGATGACGAGAAATTAGTCTTTTAATCTGCCGGTTAGCCACGCCTACAATTATAGGGCTTTAGCGTCCCCAACAGGTGGATGACGTCAGCGGTAGACTAGGCTCATCGGTTTTACTATTCAGCCCATTGAGGGGGAATTGTTCAGAACGAGGAAAACGAGACGAAGAGAGCTGCAAAATGTCATTGTTTCAGTCTCTCTACTCCCAATATTTTTACAGGATATTCTTTTTATCCAAGTATTTTCCCCAATAGCTATATAAATGGCTTGAGAAGGACCAGTCAGCCCGTCGAGGGGGAACTATTCACAATGAGGAAAACGCGACGAAGAGAGCAGCAAAATGTCATTGTTTCTGTCTCTTTACTTCAATATTTTTACAGGATATTCTTTTTATCCAAGTATTTTTCCCCAATAGCTATATAAATGGCTTGAGAAGGACCAGTCAGCCCGTCGAGGGGGAACTATTCACAATGAGGAAAACGCAACGAAGAGAGCGGCAAAATGTCATTGTTTCTGTCTCTTTGCTTCAATATTTTTACAGGATATTCTTTTTACCCAAGTACTTTCCCCAATTGCTAAATAAATGGCATGGTCATGACAAATAACTTGTGCTAAATGGAATATAAAATCATAAAAATCCATTTATTCAAGACGACATGGCAAAATTACTCCATAATGGTCAAAACAGTCGACTTTACCTTTACTGTCACACCTGCCGAACGATATTTTATGACACCTAAATCGGACATATGTCATTTCCCTTCCCCGGCTTCGGAGAATGTAAACAGACCAGAAGGAGTGACAGCTAGCCGACATGCTAACCCGAACCGAGGGATGTTTCAAAGTCTTCGAAGTGGAAAATCACACATAACTAGCCTGGATTATTTGACATGACGACCCGGTTGTCGAGTTTCTTTGCGGATCGGCAAACCGCCCGGCGGAGAGCAATTTACAGTTCGTTCCCTGGAGGAGGGTGGCTGGAATTGTTGTGTAGCTAACGTGCTAACTGCTAATGAGCGTGAGGATAGCTTTTTACATGCCTATCAATGATCAAACGTAAGTAGTCCTTTATTTAAAGGAATTTTATAGTGTTTACTTTGTAATCACTGTATTCGTATTTGACATAATACAAAACAAGATGTTTACTCACTTCCTTGTAAGTCCAATGGTCCCACAGTAAATATCCACGGTGAATGGGAACCTTTTGAAACTCCAAAAAGGCGCATACGCCTCTCCCGCATACAGAATGATTTTTCTGCAGCCGTTTGGCTGGCGTGATGCAAAAAATAAAAGTATTAATCCCCAAAATCAGCTGAATCCTTCGTCCTCATACACAACAGTACACTGTAGCGTGAAGAGGACGTCTTCTACCGTACACGTCACAGCGCCCTCCTCCTCAATGCGAGACCGAAGCCGGAAGTCACTCATTTTCCTGGCGCGGGATTCAAAAAACTAAATAAATATAGCGATCGCTTCCACACACATCCAAGCCGTCCATATCATTCAGGAGCATAAAATACCGCGTGTATTATGAAATTAAAGTGCTTGTGACACGAAAAAGCATGTTTAAGTAATCTGCGCGCAAATACGAGGCTGGGTTGAGCGGGTACTGCCATCGTCAGTAGTAGCCCTTGCGATCATCAGCTGTTTCGGGCCTCTTATACTAGACAGCTTCCCGCAAGGCGGCCCCGCCCGAGGCGATCAACCCTCGGGGTACCCGCTATGCTATCGGTAAAACCCTAAATGCTTATTAAGATTTAAGTCTGTGTTTGGAAGTAATGGAGTGTCCGTCAGACGTTCCGTCTTCAAAAGGGCGGACACCGTTACATTAAGCCCGAAGGGGCTAAAAGCTTCCTCACTCTCTTTTCGGGTTTAGCCGAACTTATGGTACCAATTCCTAATCAGGATGTGAAGAAATTTTATTGTTTTCATCATTAGAAAAAAGTTCTTGGGTTACTCGTGTGAAAATGAGGAAGGAAGTGGTTAGTAAGCCATTCGCGACCCCAGAAACATGCATACAAAGTCCCTATCTGGCCCTATGCAATGCAGGCAGCCGCAAAGGCCCCACAGGGCCCCGCGGTGTCCCTCTACCCACTGTTCCGGAGAACCGAAATCGGAATTGCTTCTTTATTCGGAGTGGCGTGCAAATCCTCGACCGGAGATCGACGAGGAGGCAGCAGTTGTGGGTTCCCGTCCCGTGCAGTCGGTCACCTTCTGTTCCGGCCGATTCAGAGGTGGTGATCAGAAGTGGTCCCCTTTCGGTCGGGTCAATCAGCTAGCCTGACCGTTATACAAACAACAATCAATATCCGTTTAACCCCAGCGCCTAAATAGATCCATCGGTATGTAAGTAAGCATATACCAAAACCACATGTAAGACACCACGTTCGCTATACCTGCACCAGGAAGCAGAAACGTTCCGCAGCCGCGTTCACCCAGTCGATGAAAAATCTGCGTCAATGAAGAATCAATTACCATCAAAACAGCCCATATTCCGTCGAAAGAACTCGCAAAAACCTGTTAACTTACCCATAAAAACGGATGCCCAAAAGTGGTCTCTAACAAATCACAAAATTCCTTACTTATTCCACCAGTAAAGTCCGTTCAAATTGTTCCATTTACTCAAGAAGGTTCTGAATGTAACCGTCATTGTAAATTTTATAAAATTACATAAAATAACAAGACTTCGTCCAACTTACTCAAAATTAGCATTATAGTATCAAAAGGCCTAAAACCTCCCCGCCAAAAAAATTGTACGCAATTAAGTATCCCCCATCCAGGTCCCTTCAGCGAGGGGGTTCATGTATAAAACCACAATAACGAATTAAACCTTCGTCGTGAAGACGAATGGCTATTCTGAAAAAAGGCCCCCGACCAATTTAACTAATTCACCTTAGCCACGCGCACTTTAGCGTAATTAGCATGTACCCACCCATGCCACTCGACAAACCGCGTCGATGGAAAACCGTCTAAAAAGTCTCCTAATTATATAATTCAACAGTACTCACCCCCAAGGCGAAGAAAGGGTCAGCTAGGTGAGAGGCACTGAAAAGTACCATTGTTTTTACAGGTCCAAATTAGCCAAAATTGTCAAGAGCACTATTCACGGCTTCCAGACAACGAAAGTGAGAATACCTGAGGATACGAAAGGGCGGGGGCGCGGATCCCCCGTCACTCCGACACATGCGTAACGTAAATAGTCAGAGAAAAATCCGATTGCCATCCACCCTACAAAGTTTTCCACGAGTGCACCAACTCCACTATCTCCAAACATAAAACCATTTGAATAAAACTAAAAAATTGTCAATAAACTAGCCGATAAACAGTATTTTCCCCAAAACCGGAAAAACGAAAAACCCTGACTTCCGGTAGCGTTAACGCTGGACAGACCTTATCGCCGTCCATCCATGAGAAGCTACGCGCCTTCGTGTCGTTCTTTCCGTGAATACGGCGATCACGTAAAAACGTCTAGAGCCACAAAGCCAATAATCAACTCGGGATATTATTGTATATACCAAATTCTCCCCTATGACCAATAAATGTCACCCTTCGTCCCATTACCATAAAATCCATCTAAAAAAGAAACGAATATTATGAGAAAACTTCCCTTTCCCTGTCTTCCCGTTTAGTAACAAGGGCAGGGCGTCCTTTCGCTTGCCCGTAAGAAGCCCCATCAATCAACAGGCCTGACTTCCGCCCAACTACGGAAGACAGAGCGTCCCGGCAGCATCGATGGTCAAGCCACCGCTAAAGATGGCCGTCTGCCCTGACTTCCGGGGAACGAGCGGAAGACTCCGTCAGTATTACAAACCCTCGAGTCAACCCTGACTTCCGGGGTGCTTACGGAAGACGCTGTACCGAATTCGAATTCCTAAAGTTTACTTACCTTTATGGCACCCACGTACCATCGTGAGATCAAATCAGCTTTTAAAACTAATGTAAAATAAAGTAAAGTAACCTGCGCCACTAAGTGTTAAACCACCCACGAAGTTGGATCGTCAAAACTTCAAATTAGCCCGTTAGCTCCCGTTATCTTATAACAGTGCTTCTCAATTATTTTCTGTTACGCCCCCCCAAGGAAGACGTAAATGTTTCGCGCCCCCCCCAACTCTCTGCCACCACTGTAAATAGTATCATTCGTCTATATTACTATTATAAGTACGCCTCAGCCTAACATTGTGTCCTTTTTTTTTCTATTAAAGAAAAAAAGTAACATAGATCAACTTATAATAAAGTATAACTTTTTTAACATTGTGTTGCTTGTAACAGAAAAGACTTAACGCGCATCAATTTGCCTGAAGTTAAAAAAAAAAAAAAAGTCACATCCAAACTGTAAAAATACACTCAAGGTACATTTTTGACCATTTGATACTGAAAAATAAAATGTAATAAAATCAGTAAATAATAACAAATTCAAATTGATTAGAAACATTTACTCTTCAGGACAACGTGCCCAAAAATTTGACCGAAAAACAAAATTGAATAGAAGGGGGGGAAAAAAGTCTTTGGACAGAAGGAAAGTTTTTATTTTCGCTGATTCACCACAGTGCTCACTGGTTTACTGATATAACACTGACAAAGCGGGACGATTGTGACAATTGGCAATATTCGGCACATTTTCGCTGAAAAACAATCAAGCGGCTTATCAATGAGATTGAGGTCGAATGTCTTTAAGTGGCGTCTTAACTGATTTGGCTTCTCCGCTATAATCATTTTTAGACTCAGTAAACAGTGGTCTTTCCTCATTTCCCACTATATTAAAAGTCAAAGGCAAACGGCCCGAAAAAAGCGCATTCTCGGCGGCCGAGGTAGAACCGTAGGTGAGGGCGGTGGTCGTGACGATCCCAAGCCGAAAACGGCACTTCTCGGCCGGACACGTGAGAACCGAAGAAGACAGTGGGTCGCTGCGTGAGTCCAGCTCTGCATGAGTCTCTTCCGTGTGCTCTTGCTTACTTCAAAAATACTGCACGCACTTTGAAAATGAGAGCGCCACTGCCACCCACGGAGTGGATGTGCAAGTACACTTTATTCTAGTACGGCAAAAATAAATAAATAAATAAAAGCATGTTCCCCGAGGTCACTCGCGCCCCCCCTGGCATCGCTCTGCGCCCCCCTGGGGGGGCGCGCCCCACCATTTGAGAAGTACTGTCTTATAACCAAGAGAGTCCTATTTGATTGCCAATTGCACTTACGTCTGTTCTCCATAGGATGGCGGCATTAAACCGTCTCCATCCCACCATGATTTTATCCTATGGACTATTATTATTGTTTATATAAATTCCGTTGCCCCAGCGTTATAAATCTCACTCAATCACCATCAAATTTTATTATTATTAATATTATTATTATAATAACAAAATACGGCTAATACCATGGCAATTATAAAGGCCCACCGTCAAAAATACTCACCTCTCTGTCTAAAGGGCCCAGTACACACTATTCCCCAATTTTATTGAAAAGGAGGTTGAGTTCCAGGAATAGGGGACACGGGCCATTCTGGTCACTCCTTACTGTAATGCTTCGGTGTCCTCTCCATCTTCCAAAAAACACATGGTTTTGTATTACTGGGAACGTCCGGTGTCAACGGAACGCTGAACGCTAAAAGGTGGGCATTGGAAAACGCGCGATTCGAACTAACCCCCGGTATTGAATAAGACCACATTATTGCAGTTCACACAAGATTTATTCACTGACGTAATAAAGGTCAACCAGTCAAAAAACTTCAATTGCAAAGATACATTTCTCATGCAAACAAACCGACAAATGTATATGCACACCCACACATATATATATATATATATATATATATATATATATATATATCTGTATTCATACCCGTACAAAATCCACATGTACATATAAACAGTTCAAACATAGGGCCTATACAAAAGAATTCCTATCCCAAGCTGACCTATACAAATCAAAACTACGTCCGAAAAACACTATCCCTATTCAAACACACTATAGTAAAATATAACCACTCAATAATTCCAATAACAATACCGTATTACCCCCAATTTCCAACACACTCCAACGTTCAAACCCCCACATGCATATATATGAAAGTGTATACATTTATGTATATATGTATATATCAAAATTCCCATTCAAAAGAAACTTTCACACACACACACACACAAAAAAAGGGAAAATTGTAGAAGGAAATTTGTCAAAGAATCTTGTAAACATCAATAATAATGACGTTGACCTTATTTAACAAATGAGTGGCCCTGTTGTCTTCACCTTATACCGGTCAATTGCTCTCACACAAACAAAAAGGAGGTCTTCCAATGACTCCAGATTTTTCTGGAGGTTTCCGGAGTCCAATGGACTCCGTCCTCCATAATCTGGAAGTCCTCCCCCCAAAGGCGCATCAAGGATTTCCCAGTGCTCCCCAGGATATAATTGATCTGGGCGATCCTAGTTAGTACCAGTTTTGGCATAGAATCATGTGAATTCAGTTGGGGGATTCTAAATTCACCCGTCGCAAACACTCTGGTGGCTGTAGCCACTAGGTTTGTAATATCCCTCCGCAGGACAGCTGAATTAGCCTGATTACGATCATTTATCCCCACCGAAATAATAACCTTCGTCGGAAAGGCCGTAAAACGGGTGTTGTGATCAAGGATATGCATGATATGGCGAAAGCGTGCGCCCGGGAATATATCTATTTGTACGTCGGGTTCAGTGATCGGAGGTAGGCGCGCCAGATTTGAGTCACCCAAAACTAGGATCCGCCTACGGACTTCCAAGTTCCAATTCCCAAGTTTGTCCCCACCATGGTCATGGTAGGTGCGCAGAAGATCCCCAACGGGGTTGGCGTTCGGTTCATTGGAAAGTCCGCTAATCTGGGTCTCCGTCACAACCGGTCGGTCCCACGGCATCCGCCGGGGAGGCAAGCCGGTTTCTCTGGGTCTTTGTGGTGTCATTTGATCACCGTCTTCATCCAAGACCTGATTGAAAATGGCCAAATCCAGCGTTAAGGGGAACTGGGACAGGGGTTGGCTGCCCTGGAACTGTTCCCTGACCTCGGCTACAGTGGATGGAGGGACCATTTCCACCTGCGAAGAGGAGGGGCCCGGTGCTGGATCCAGTGCCGGGTCATCCCAGTCCGGGTCCGGTTGGATCTCCAATGGAGACCAATCGTCCTCAGAGTCGGGATGATCATGGGATGGAATGTCCATGAAGGTTCCTCTACCGCCAAAGGTAGATTTTTTAGTACGTTTGCCCCCTTCTCTTTGGGGCAAGGCTTCGGGGGGTGCCGGTCTCTTTTTTGGTGTAGCCGGTGGCGTTTCCCGGTTCTGAAACGGGGTAAGTTGCCCGGACGAAGCAGCCAACACATCGACCGAACGGTCTAGGTTTTGGGGCATATGTACCGTCGGTGTGGAGGAGGATCCGCCGGCCGCCTCCGGCTGCATGCGATCGTACCGTCCCAGACCAGAGTTCGAGGGACGATCCACTTCCATGTCCTCCGGGGCGGCCTCAGGCGCAGGATCCAGGACTCGTCCATGCTGAACATTCTGGTATTCTTGACCCGTAATCAGGGCCTCGATTTCCGCCGAAGACGTTTGCAGTGTTCGTTCGGTCAAATTCATCAGGTCCCTGCGGACCCAGTTAGACGCGATACGGAGTGAGATATGCCAATTGGCGGGACTCGCCGTTCGAATATCTTCTCTCAATTTACGAAGCGAAGCTTCATAATGTTCCATCAACGCCCTAGTGGTCACATATGACCAATTTATCGCATTGTACTTTAACAAAAGGCCCATGTCATCGGTCGGGCCCGCCGGGCGTATTCCCTGGATTAAAGAATCTTGTAGTCTACCGATTCTAATAGGGGGAGGACCAACCAGTGAGAGACAAGCGAGATGGTGAGACATTTTGATGAATTTGGCCATCAACTTGGCCAGAGGGCGGGGATCCACCGCGTCCTTCGATGGTTTCCCAGTTTGGGAACCTTGTTGTGACATACTGTAGATCAAAAAGGTCCTGGGCAACAAAACAGACATAACGTTAGATTCAGGACCAGTACAAAACCGTTCCTAAGTCTACATCATTCCCTATGAACCTCCATCATCCAACCAATCGTGACCAATAGATCTTTACTGGCATGCATTCAGAATGTAGGAAAGACCATTTGAGGAAGGACGAAAGGAGGAATAAAGAGAGGAAAGGGAACCACTTAGTAAACGATCGAGCGCGTGTGTATGGTCGCACAACATCGCTCCTCAGCGAAATCTGCTGAGTACCACTCCCTCTCGTCCCCCGCCCCGGCGGAAAGTCGGGGCAGAGGTAGAGGTGCGGCGCATATCAGAGAGTCCCTGATCGTTCGGGTGGGCAGGACCAAGGACCACCTGTCCGGTGGGTATAGGGTTAGGGTTAGGTTTTGAGTATATTTATCTCGAGACCCCTCCTCAGGGAGTAGGGATCAAGGAAATGCACGGTCCAACACTTGGCCTAAATGTGTCCCAACTCTCTTTGTCATAATTTGGGTTTTGTCACAACGGACTATATTCCTCCCTCCGTAATTAAACCAAAATGTCACGTGCCACGTCCGGAGGACATGGCGCGTGAATAATATGTACATTCAAGCACTAACACCAGCACAAGCTGGGGAAAAAATCATTCATTCTTTAATTATTAATTAAAAGAAGAAGAAGAAGAAGATGACGATAGCGCATCCAACCAAATATCAAACCAGATCCGAATCACCCAGATGTTATAACATCGTGAGGTCCAACCGGATATGGTGCGTGAATAATATGTGCATTCAAGCATTAACACCAGTACAAGCTGGGGAAAAAAATCATTCATTCTTTAATTATTAATTAAAAGAAGAAGAAGAAGATGATGATGACGATAGTGCATCAAACCAAATATCAAACCAGATCTGAATCACCCAGATGTTACAACATCATGAGGTACAACCGGATATGGTGCGTGAATAATATGTGCATTCAAGCATTAACACCAGTACAAGCTGGAAAAAACCATTCATTCTTTAATTATTAATTAAAAGAAGAAGAAGAAGACGATAATAGTGCATCCAACCAAATATCAAATATCAAACCAGATCCGAATCACCCAGATGTCATAACATCGTGAGGTCCAACCGGATATGGTGCGTGAATAATGTGTGCATTCAAGCACTAACATCAGTACAAGCTGGAAACAACCATTCATTCGTCAAGTATCAATAACACTAAAAACGTAGGGCAAGATCGAATTTCAAAACATGCCAAGGCATTGTAAACGGATCTACAAGTCCGCCATGCCGTCTCTTGCCACGTGTTTCACACATTTAACCTTGGCAAAAACCGGATTTGCAGAACACAGTGCCAGGCCAAAAGGCAAGAGCACCATATAAATTAAGAAATTTAGCAACCGTATAAAATAAAACGCACAAGAAACATAAATTGTGACGTGCAAACAACAACGCGACTGGCCCAAATTAGGTCCCCACGAAAAACAATTAAATCTCGAACCAATATAACCAACACATTGGAGAAGGACCCCAATCCGCCGCATAGCGGCGGCGGCGCGGGGCGACGAAGCGTCGCAAAGCGACGCCAGGCAACACATCAATCAATCAGGCAACACAAAACTACTTAGCCAATAAACCAATACCATCATAGCCGAACGCCACTCGGAGCAAGACCCCAAGTCGCCGCGAAGCGACGCGTGTCGCTGAGCGGCGCACTCCGCGAACGGAGGGGCTAACGGTTCAGGTTGAATGCAAGATGCTGGCAGGATATGCCACCAGGCATCTTCCCCCAGTTAAACAAACTTTTATTATATAAAAAAATATTTTTTAATAATCCATAGAAAATTTAATTTTGCCAATCAGGACACTAAATTTTACCCACCAGGTGCCCAATAAGCTCCAGAATTGAAATACACCCCATTTAAGTCCAAACTTAAAAAAAAATTAAATTTGCGGTTCAACCTCAACCATATTCGTCCGACTATTTTTCCCATAACTCCCAAGAAAATCATCATTTCACCACAAGTAATAGCTTAAATTAAAACACTACCAGAGACTTACCACCTCACCATATTACGACCGCAAACCGCCACATGGTGGCGCTCTACGGTTAGCTACGTGGCTAACGGCCTAATTTTTTACCTCATCCTCTTTTAGTCCCTATGCTGAGAAGGTTTTGGGAGACCATTCAGGCACTATTTTGGGTCTCATTTTAGGTCCCTACCATAAGAACTTTGCCTAACACGCTTTTCAGGACACATCATCAGTAGAAAACCTCTGGGTCATTGGGTGTTTCGGCCATTACGTCTAGACACCCTCACAGAGGACGGCCAGCTGGAGAGACCAAGCTCCAACCTGTGTCCCGTGCCCAATTGGTCATTAAGCCTATTTTGCAGCCTCGAGAAATTTTTTAAGAGCCTTTTAAATTCGTGCGAACAGTCAGTCAGTCCAGGTCAGTAATAAACCGCCAAGAATATTGCTTCAATTTTAGTTGTTCAAATGGCCTCTAATTTTTCACATTACATTGATGAGGACGTATCCCCATTTTTGCTATTTTATTCACCCGCTGAAGCAGGGACCCGACTTAAACGGGACTTTCAAAAGGCATCCCAGGCTAGCGGAGACATACCCCCCACCCCACTAAAAAAGTCACCCACGCAACCCCGTAGAGCGATTGTAAATAGTAAAAGCACAAACCAGTCACATAAAAGAGTATAATCCAGCCATATGAAAAACAGCGTGATCATGTGTGGTGTAGACAGGGAAATGCATGAACAAAAACACTCCTCACAGCCATATGAAAAACAGCGTGATCATGTGTGGTGCAAACAGGGAAATGCATGAACAAAGACACTCCTCACGGCGGAGGACAGCAGCAAAGTGTAAGAAACGGCAACACGTCGCTGGCGGTCAGACCAAAGAGTCCAAGTCGAACTCAGTGTTAATTAAATTAAAATAAAGGTACCCTTAAATTAATCCAAAATTAATTAGATTAAATTAAATTAAATTAAATGGAAGTCAATTAAATTAAGCGGCGGGAGCGGGAAGCTGAACGTCACTCCAGGCGGCGCGCGAGGAGCTTCCGATAAGAAAACTTCCGCGTCCACCAGGAGCGGCGGACCGGATCCCGAGCACCTCCCCGGATTCCAGTGGAAAGCGTAGGTCAGGTTATCGCACGGTGGCGCGAGCGCGCTCGTCACGGACTGGAAGTCGGCTGCAAGGAGAGAGGGCGAGCCCCACTCCTAATGCGTCATGCCCAGGGGATGGTATTCACGGCGGCCGCGAAGCCGTCGTCCTCCCGTCACCCACGGAAAACGCCGGTCATGGCGGAGGTCGGCCCAAAAGCCGGTTACCGCTTCCCCGAGCGCCTCCGGGTGGAACGGAACCGCCGAAGCGGCCCCAAACCACCGAAGCAGACGATAACCAGCCGACCAAGGACCGGGAAACTCGTCCCTCACGGGAGCGAGGTCCCAGACGCCCTTACTTACGTACCTCCGAGCGACAAGCGCGCGCACGTCAGACGTGCGCAGGCAAGCCGCTCGCAGAGCGAGGTCCGTACTTGCGGCGGGGCCGCGTTCGGGAGACCCCCCCCGGGATGAGAGCCGGTACCTCAGACTTTCGCCTTTTCCCGACCCCCACCCAGCGTAGCGCAAGCCCGGCCTCCCAGTGAGAAAGCGCAACTTTAACCAACAGTGTCGACCAGGTGCTCATTCTAGCGAATTTCGGAGAGCAGGCTTCCGCCGCACGGCGTAAGACAACCCTCACCAGTGGCACAAAGCGCACTGGTGATTAAAAAAGGAGAGACAGTGCTTAGCCCAATAATTTAATATTTATAAGAAAAAAGTCCGGACCTACGGCGAGGACCACCCATAAAGAGCATAGAGAGAGGCGAAAAAGAGCGTAAAAAGGGTGAAAAGTGGAAATAACCCGTTACTGTATTTTGTCCTTCACCAATTAGTCATTAATTTAATGTTTCACAGTTTTAACCGGACCCACGGCGGGGACCGTACAGAAGAAGCGAGGAAGAAGAGAGAAAGCGGAACAGGAAAACCAGCACAAAAAGTAGAAACATCCAATAGTTACGACATTAATGAGAATTTGTCCGGACCCACGGCAGGGTCCGCGTAAAGAAAAAACCGCAACAGGTGGAAAAAAGGCGGCAACCGAACCAACCGGGGAAGCGGCAAAACCCGCACGCAGCGTATCAGACCCACGGCGGGGACCGCACCGAAGAAGCATGGAAAAGAAACGGGAAGATGGTGGTGTAATAGCACAACGGGTTACCCAGACCGAACAGAGTGAAGAGAATAGGATAGTGAAAAGAAATTAAAGTACAGCAAAGGACCGGTAGAGTGGCAGGGAAGGCATGGAATAGCGTGAACAAGCCTACCTACTCGGCGAGGAACAAGTATCGTCCCACGGCAAGGAGCGCACAAAAATTGTGGGAACCGAGTCGAAAAATAGCGTTCGTAGAAGAGAGAAAAAATATTTTTTTTTAAGCAGTAATGTGAAAAAAAAGAATTAGAGTAAAAAGAGCACAGAAAGGAGGGCATCGAAAAATACCAATAATAGCGTTAAGAATAATGCAAAAGGGCTTACCTTGAGCGACAGCGAGTTTGGACGAAATTGAACGAAGTGGACCCGAGCGGGCCGGGTTATAAGGGAGGACGGAGGCGCCAAATTGGGTAGCCAATGAGAAGTCAGAATTTCCCCAAAAACGGGTGATAAAACACCTGCCGGTCCACAAGTCCAGACTGTTTGGCGCCTGGTACGAGAGAAGTGTGCCGACCCGAGGAAATATTGGCCAATCACAAGCCAGCGCTCATAATTGCACCGTCTGGGAAATGGCCTCCAACTTCTTCAAAGACCCGGCCGACCCACACCAAGCGTGTGAATTCGCCGAGACGGGGAAGATTCGGCCAATCACCTGCCGACCCCTTAATTGCGTTGCCTAGGAAACTAAATTTAATTTTCTTCAAGGAATACACCGACCCGCACGGGACGTGTGAAGCCGCCGAGACGGGAAGGACTCAACCAATCCCGTATCCACGATCACCGAGAGAGGGACCGGCCAGCCAATCAGCGTCTTCCCCGAGGCCGAGGCGAGGGGAGCTCGGCCAGTCCCCGGCCCTTGCTCATCAAGTGCAGCGATTATCAAAAGGATAGTAACACGCCGCTGTCCAAAGAATGTATCCCCCAAATTCTTGCCGGCACGACAGACACTTAGGTCCCAAGGATATGAGGGGGAAGTGGCCTGCCCGCAGAGATATGTATCGGATCGTGACTACGTCAAACCCCCAAGGTGAACCCTAAACCCTAAAATGTCCGAGGGTCCCAGACTCATGACCCCGTGATCCCCCAATCAACCCTGATCAGAAATATCCCAGAAAATTGCCACTTTTCCCATCCCGAAGTGGAAACGGCACGGGATGCCAGATATAACAATTCCCGCTTCCTAATACACTAGTCCAGCAAGGTTGCCGACCAAAAGGACGGTGAATTTGGGGTCAAGGGCCTCCCCCACATCCCCAGTAGAGGGCACCACTCGGTCCAATCAGTCAATACTGGATCAGCGTCGAAAAAGAGCCAGAGAAGCCCCTCAAGTCCCACTGACGCCCACCACGTGACCCCCACCCTCACGAGACCTAAATGTTCCCCCCACGACGCTGATTCCAACAAGTACTCACAACCCCACAACAAACTAAGCGATAACCTCTCTAGAGGTCATAAAACGAATATTCATCTAGTTCGTCTGGGCAGACCGATATGCGAAAAAGTCGCATAACTTTGGGTAGGAGTGTCACAGACGGATGAAACTAGTGTCAAATTGATCAGCACAGTCCGGCGCATCAGTACAGCTCCCAAAACCGGCGAAAAGATCAATTAAAAATTTCGGTCAATTTTCTACATTCCCCAATCACCGTCTTCCGTCCCGTCAGGCATAGATAAGACCCAGACCAGACGTCCAGAAGTGTTTCCGTCCCCGAAAATTGGGCCGGCCGGAAGTGGACGGGAGACCCCTAGCCTAGACGAGGTTATTTCCAAACCGCTAATAAACCGAAGATCGTAGGTTAAAACTGAAAACAGATTGGCCATAAACTATATCATCTCACATCTCGCCGTGTACGTTTTATCGCGACCAGACCCTCGGGAAGGAATCCCGCCATTATTAAGGGTCCATTTCTATGCGAACTGTCAAAGTCAGGTTCATAGCCAATAGCTCGTGATCAAAAGGTCGTAGGTCAAAACCAAAGACAGTTTCGCCAAAAATTAAGATATTCCGCATCCCGCAATGCACTTTTTTTATCGTGATTGGACCCACAATCAGGGGTCCCTAACATTTTGACCTGGCCTGTCAAAATCAGATATTTAGTCTATAGTACGCGACCTAAAGGTCGTTGGTCAAAACCAAGGATAGTTTTGATAGAAACTAAGACAGTCCGCATCACGTGATGTATCCTTTATCGCGATCGGACCCTGAATTAAGGGTCCCTAATATTATGACCTGATCCGTCAAAATCATGTTTTTGGCCTAAAGCACGAATCAAAAGGGGCGTAGGTCAGAACCAAAGGCAGTTTCGTCTAGAACTAAGATATTCCGTATCCCGTGATGTACTTTTATCGCAATCGGACCAAGAATTAGGGGTCCCCAATATCATGACACGACCAGTCAAAATTAGGTTTTTAGCCTAAATCACGTGATCAAAAGGTCGTAGGCCAAAACCAAAGATAGGTACGGCAAAGATTAAGACATCCCGCATCACGTGATGTACTTTTTATCGCGATCGGACCTGGAATTAGGGGTCCCTAATATTATGACCCGACCTGTCAAAATCAGGTTTTTAGCCCACAGCATGTGATACAAGGGGTCCTAGGTCGAAACCCAAGGCAGTTTTGTCACGAGCTAAGATATTTTGCATCCCGTGGTGTACTTTTTATCACGATCGGACCCAAAGAAGTAGGGTTCCCCCATATTTCGACCTGTCCTGTCAAAAGAAGGTTTTCGGCCAATAGCGCGCGATTAAAAGGTCGTAGGTCATAACCAAAGACAGTTTTGACAAAAACGAAGACCTTTCGCATCCCATGATGTACTTTTTATCGCGAACGGACCCAGAATTAGGGGTCCCTAATATTATGACCTGACCTGTCAAAGTCAGGATTTTAGCCTATAGTACGTGATCAGAAGGTGGCAGGTCAAAACCAAGGACAGTTTTGACAAAAACCAAGATCTTTCGCATCCCGTAATGTAACTTTTATCGTGATCGGACCTAGAATTAAGGGTCCCTAATATTATGACCTGACCTGTTAAGATCATGATTTTAGCCTGCAGCACGTAACCGAAAGGTCGTAGGTCAGAACCAAAGGTAGTTTCGCCCTGAACTAAGACAGTCCGCATCCCGTGATGTACTTTTTATCGCAATCGGACCCAGAATTAAGGGTCCCTAATATTGTGACCAGACCTGTAAAAGTCAGGTTTTTAGCCTATAGCACGTGATCAGAAGGTCGCAGGTCAAAACCAAGGACAGTTTTGACAAAAACCCAGACATTCCGCATCACGTGATGTAACCTTTATCACGATCGGACCCTGAATTAAGGATCCCTAATAATATGATGACCTGACCTGTCAAAATCATGTTTTTAGCCTGCAGCACGCGATCTAAAGGTCGTAGGTAAGAACCAAAGGTAGTTCCGCCCATGACTAAGACAGTCCGCATCCCCCGGTGTATTTTTTATCGCAATCGGACCCAGAATTAGGGGTCTCAATATTATGACCTGACCCGTTAAAATTAGGTTTTTAGCCTAAATCACGTGATCAAAAGGTTGTAGGCCAAAACCAAAGATAGGTCCGACAAAGATTAAGACATTCCGCATCACGTGATGTACTTTTTATCGCGATCGGACCCAGAGTTAGGGGTCCCTAATATTATGACCTGACCTGTCAAATCAGGTTTTTTAGCTTAAAGTCCGTGATCAAAAGGTCGTTGGTCAAAGTTAAGGCTAGTTTTGACAAAAACCAAGACATTCTGTACTACGTGACGTACTTTTTATCACGATCGGACCCAGTATTGAGGGTACCTAATATTATGACCTGACCTGTCAAAATTAGGTTTTTAGTTAGAAGCACGTGGTCAAAAGGTCGTAGGCCAAAACCAAGGATAGATCCGACAAAGACTAAGACATTCCGCATCACGTGATGTACTTATTATCGCGATCGGACCCGGAATTAGGGGTCCCTAATATTGTGACCCGGCCTATCGAAATCAGGTTTTAAGCCCATAGCATGTGATCAAAGGGTCATAGGCCAAAACCAAAGGCAGTTTTGTTATGAGCTAAGATATTCCGCATCCCGTGGTGTACTTTTTATCGCGATCCGACCCAGAGAAGTAGGGCATCTCAATATTACGACCTGACTTGTCAAAATAAGGTTTCCGGCCAATAGCGTGCGCTCAAAAGGTCGCAGGTCGTAATTAAAGACAGTTTTGACAAGGACTAAGAACTTTCGCATCCCGTGATGTACTTTTTATCGCGATCGGATCCAGAATTAGGGGTCCCCCATATTATGACTTGACCTGTCAAAGTCAGGTTTTTAGCCTATAGTACGTGATCAGAAGGTCGCAGGTCAAAATCAAGAACAATTTTGACAAAAACTTAGACATTTCGCATCACGTGATGTAATTTTTATCGTGATCGGACCCAGAATTAAGGGTCCCTAATATTATGACCTGGTCTGTCAAAATCATGTTTTTAGCCTATAGTATGCGATCAAAAGGTCGTAGGTCAGAACCAAAGGTAGTTTTGCCCATAACTAAGATAGTCCGCATCCCGTGATATACTTTTTATCGCAATCGGACCCAGAATTAGGGGTCCCTAATATTGTGACTAGATCTGTCAAAGTCAGGTTTTTAGCCTATAGCACGTGATCTGAAGGTCGTAAGCTAAAACCAAGGATAGGTTTGACAAAGACTAAGACATTTCGCATCACGTGATGTACTTTGTATACACGATCGGACCCGGAATTAGGGGTCCCTAATATTATGACCTGACCTGTCAAAGTCAGGTTTTTAACCTATAGCACGTGATTAGAAGGTCGCAGGTCCAAACCATGGACAGTTTCGACAAAAACCCAGATATTCCGCAACATGTGATGTAACTTTTATCGCGATCGGACCCAGAATTAAGGGTCCCTAATATTATGACCTGGCCTGTCAAAATCATGTTTTTGGCCTGCAGCATGCGATCTAAAGGTCGTAGGTCAGAACCAAGGTAGTGTCAACCAGAACTAAGATAGTCCGCATCCCGTGATGTACATTTTATCGCAATCGGACCCAGAATTAGGGGTCCCTAATATTATGACCTGACCTACCGAAATCAGGGCCGGACGATTTTTTTGGGGTTCAATTGTACTAGGGTTAAAATTGGTGCTTAAAAAAGAAGTTTTGAGTTTAGAGAAAGGTCTACAGGGCAAGGTCGACGTTTAAGTTATGCTAGGGTTAGAAGTAGCACCTACGAGGGAATTTTTAGGCTTAGAGTAAAACAGTAGGGTACGCATTAGGGTTCACTATCGTGTGGGCGGTCCCGGGTTGGATGTTTCTAGGGTTCAATTCCGTTAGGGTTAAATTTGGCGCCGAAGAAAGAATTTTTGTGTTTAGAGTAAGGTTTACAGGGCAAGGCCAATGTTTAAGTCATGCTAGGGTAAATTAGCACATAAGAGGGAATTGTCAGGGTTAGAGTAAAGCTGTAGGGTACATTAGGGCCCACGACCACGTCGGCGGTCTAGGGTTGGATGTTTTTTAGGGGTTTATTCGGTTAGGGTTAAAATTGGTGCTTCACAAAAAGAAGTTTTGGGTTTAGAGTAGAGTCTGTAGGGCACGGCTGACGTTTAAGATATGTTATGTTAGAGCTAAAATTAATACTTTAAGTCAAACCTATAGTAGGATGGTGTTTGGTGTACTCCGACCTTGAGTTATTACACAAGTGGGGCCAAGAAACCGCAGTTGACAAGTTTAATCCCTGTGGAGTTATTTATCTGGGCAGTCGCATGAATATCTTTCAAAGAGGTGGGCCGGGGCAGTGGTGGGTAGGACCCGAAGAGGTCAACCTCAAAGCACCAATCCCGGTAGGCCGCCTCATTAATGAGCAAATAAAGGGAGGTATCAGAGAGAGTCATCATATGCCATCCCAAGCTCAATATTTTTGTGTTGTTGTTTCTTTAATTTTACCAAAATGCAATCACACAGGGAGTAAGCAAGTCAAACATACGAAAGAGAAAGATATATTCCCGAATACTATTGAACAGCAGTGATCACGACCTACGAAATTAAACAAGTATAGAGAACATATTTCCCAACAGTTATAGGACGAAACTAGTGACTGTAGATGTAAAGTTGAGTAATTTAGCAGAAACCTACTAACAACTAACAGTTCAATCCCTGCGGGTGGGAGGATCCCAACCGGGTTATCCAGAGTTGTTCTCTTCGTAGACGAGCGCGCAGAGTCCAGGTGATGTAATGTTCCACAGGAACGATTTCCAAATTGTGGAGGCCATGTGAGGTGAAATGTAGAACTAGATGTGTGTTCCCTTTGCGGCCGGTGGAAACGTTATAACAATGTTGTCTCCATCTGGTGTAAACAGAATTTTTGGTTTGGCCTACATATAACATACCACATTTTTTACAGCGAATAACATACACATAGTTCCTACTCCGGATTGGGATGTTATTTGATAAACGGAATATTTCCCCCGAAATACGATTTAGGGCTGTCAACAGGCTATTTCGTGGCCTACGATGGGGCGCATCAAGAATAGGTAGCCTGGCCGAGACCAAGACATCAGCCAAATTTGGGTTCCTTTTGTAAGCCACAATTACACGAAATTTATCGTGGAAATTCGTTCCCGTCAGACAGGAATCGAAGTTCTCTTTTACCGTCCTGATCAAAGATTTAGTCCTAGTCGTATACAAGGTGGTTGACGGGACTAATGTTCGGTCGTCTTGCGGTTTTGTCGATTTTGGTTGGTTGAAGGTGTCCCGCCAAACTCGTCTCAGAAAGGATCTACCGTATCCCCTGGTAAGTAACGAGCGGAAAAGTGTAAACGTAGCTTCCTTACGGTCTTGCAGACGAGTGGAAATACGATCAAATCTGAGCAGTTGTGATTTCACAAGGCCCTTGAAGGTGTGGGGAGGGTGGAAACTAGACTTATGTAGGAGTGCATGTGTGTCGGTAGGCTTAAAGTAAACCTTCTTATGTAGGAGTGCATGTGTGTCGGTAGGCTTAAAGTAAACCTTGGTTAGTAATTTACCTGTGAAGGGAACAGACAGGTCCTTAAAAACCACCGTGTCCAAAAACTCAATTTCGAAGCTATTTGTAGATGGTTTTAAGGTAATTAGCTGATGGTGTGCATTCAGAATGCGAACAAATTCGTCAAACTCTGCCCTGGAATGCGGCCAAATGCCCCAGATGTCATCCAAATACCTAAAATAATGAGTAGGTTTAAGCGGGCACTTGGGGAAGACCGACTCCTCCCATTCCGCCATATAAATGTTCGCATATGCCGGAGCGAATCTTTTTCCCATCGCCGTACCCTTCAGTTGGAGATAGAATTTTTGGTCAAATTTGAAATCATTCCTGGACAGGCTAATACCCAACAGGTCCAGGATTGCATTATCTGGCCTATTCATGTCCGGATATCTAGCAAAAAACTTTTTAACAGCTGCCAGTCCCAAAGATGTATCAATATTAGTATATAAACTGTTGACATCCATGGTGAACAGAAAACACGGTTCAATCGTAACTATTTCGCGTACCTTGTTAACAAAATCCTGAGTATTCTTAAGGTAGCTTGGGTGTTTAATAGAAATGGGCAGCAGGAAAGAGTCAATGTACTCTGCCACCTCATAACTCTCACTGCCGCAATCTGACACTATTGGTCTACCCGGAGGCATCCCATGCGGGATAGGCCAAGAATCAAGTGCCTTGTGAATTTTAGGCAAGAGGTAAAAACGCCTTGGTCTAGGGTCATCCGAACCCTTTAAGTAGGAGAATTGCTGTTTAGATAACCAACCGCATTGCATTAAGTCCAAGAGAATTGATCTGATCATGACAGATGTATGTGGAAAAATCGGACGTACTAGAGGAGAGTAATATTCGGTATCCTGAAGTTGGCGTAACGCCTCCGCAATATAATTTTCACGGTCCATTATAACAATCGCGCTTCCTTTGTCCGCTGGTTTAATAATAATTGCGGTGTCATATTTCAAGTCCAAGAGCGCCTGTTGCTCCTCAGCGGATAGATTGGGAAGATCCACCGAAGCGGTCCAATCGTGAGGGATGGATTGGTCTTCCCTAATCAAATCGCCAAAACACGGAGGAAGTACGGACAGATCGGGTTCCCAGCTTGAACGAGGTTGAAAACGTTTCGTATCAGAGGCGGGGTTGCGACCGAAATAAGCCGAGATTTTGAGTCTGCGATGATATTCCGCCAGATGAAATTTCCATGAGGCGCGAAGTTCAGTTAACCCAGACGGAGTAGGAACAAACGACAGACCCTTCATTAATAAATCAGTCTGGGCTTTTGTCAAAATTCGATGCGAGGAGAGATTAATAATAGTCCTACCCTGGGGCTCCTGTGAAGCATCGTCGCTGAGGAAGTCCAGATTAAGGGAGGACAACCAGTGTGATAGCATTTTGCCCGACGTGACCGGAGACCAATGCAAGTTGTCACGTTTGGTGGCGAAGAAAAATGGGTCCAGTTTTGGCAGGTGGTCCTTATGGAGAGTCTGAATAAAGATGTTGAGTGTGTCTAATGTGGATTTACAGGCCGGAGGCATTGACTCAGAATAGTTAATCATCGGGACCAAAATTGAGGCCTTGGGAAAGGCCGTTTTGGCCGCTCCAATCATGTTCAGCAAGATAGATTTCAAACGGTCTGGGTTGCCAGAGTTTCTGTCATTGACACCGAATGATAGTATCACGGTCAACACCATGTCATTTGGAGACAGTTTAGCAATGATGTGCACCGCATGGGTCAATTTGGCACCCGGGTAGCAGTCGAATTGGATGTCCCTGAAATTCCAAAATTGGAATCCACTTATGTTGGAGTCGCCCATAATTATTATAGGCTTCATGACTTCCAATTGCCAATTGGTGAATTTGTCACCCCCATGTTCGTGACGCGTGTAGAATTGGCTACGTCCCGTAAAGAGGACCGGTTTTGTGGATGTGCCCCGAGTGCTTGTAGAAGTTGTCGGGGCCGTGGCATTGGGCGTAGAGGGAGTTTTGAAAGGTCTAACCGACCATCTGCTATGTTTTCGAAAGAATTATTCTAATTCTCGTGAATTAGGGGACAGACTAGGGGCTGTGTCCTTCGGAACCGGGTTGGCAGAAACTCCCACATCGGGGCAAGTAGGAGGACACAGTATTTCTGGGGTATCCGAGGGCCCCACATGCTTATCCTGGAACATTCGTCGGGGTCGTGGGGTCAGATTTGGCATACAATCTGCAAATCTGACTGTTTTCGGGGAATCCGGGAATCCTTCAGTGCTTTTGGGGTCCGCTATAAAGCCGTGCAGTAGGTCTGCCATGTCAGATGGTACCAACACCATAGGTTCCGGTTCTGGTCTCGGTGGGTTCATTGAGATCTGTCTTCTCGGAGCTACTGGCAAGGCGGGTGATTTGGCAGTAGGAGTCATGTGCCGGGTTTTCCGTGCGGCCTTTCGTGGGACCTCCGGCACTTTAAACTGACCATCAGGCGGATCAGGACGCGATTCCGGATCTCGGAACGGAGGGACCAACACCTCCCCGGGTTGAGGGGTGGGCTGTAAGAGACTAGATCCGGGTTGAGTAGACGGGGAATTTGGAGGAGGCGGAGGTGGACCAGACGTAGTTCGTTTGGTGCTCAGATCTAGAACCGCGTGGGTTCCGATAGGTGCTGGTCTTCCAACCGCGTGAATCAAAGGGGGAGCTATTGGGCGAAAGGTATTCGGCTGCCCACCTCCCGTGGCAAAATTAGGCCCGGGCTGGGCACCCAACGGGTTGTGACTATAAGTGGGTTGAACACGCGGGACCACATAAGGCCTAGACGGGCCAGCATGAGAATGCAAGTGGTCTGGATCCAATCCCCTTTGGGCACTCAGAGGGTGTGGACCAGGGACTGGTTGAAAACGAGGAATAAAAGCCGGAAGGGACGAAAAGGTTAGGGTTAGGGTTTAGGTGAATTATACATATAGAGAGTGAAAAAAGGAAATTTTTTCACTGGCACTGGCACAAGTCCAATCTTTGGTTATAAGAAATACAGTAATTATGTTTATAGAATATTCCTTCTGGATAGAGTTTGCAATTTTCTGCTATGTTTTAGTGGGGAATAGCGAATGAATTTACTTATAATACATATAGAAATATATATTGGGAATTACAGAATAACAGGTCAGGGTATCATACAATAGGGTTAGGTTAGGGTTAGGTTAATAAGAAAATATGTCATCTCCCTAGAGCAGGGGTGTCCAAACTTTTTGCAAAGGGGGCCAGATTTGGTGTGGTAAAAATGTGGGGGGGCCAACCTTGGCTGACGTCCTTTACGCAGAACAATGTATTTAAGCAAATTTTAGCAAGCCATTCTGTGTGTTAGATTTGCTTTATTTATTTCTTTAATTAATAACTTAATCTCACAACTAGCCTTTGTGGTGTTCTCTTTCGACTCTCAGGTTCTTGCAAAATACTTCTGCTGTGAAATTAAAGTAGCTTCAAGTTGCTTCGATTTCTCGCTGCGTATCTTTCCGGTAATCTTGTCGTACATGTCAGCGTGTCTTGTTTGGCCCCACATTGAACTCTTTAAAAACAGCGACTGTCTCTTTGCAAATGAGGCAGATACAGTTGTTGTGTACAGGGCTGGCCCAGGCCATTTGGGGGCCCTAAGCAAAATAATGCAAAGGGGCCCATATTTTTGGCCCACCATTTCGTCACAGTGTACTGTGAAACCCATACATCCAATCCAACCCATACATCCATATTTTGTAAATTAATCCGATTTTGTTGCACTGTATACTTCAAACTTCTCACCCCAAATGATTGTCAGAACTTACAGTAGATAGCGCCAAACCTTTTTCTAAAAGAGGAAATAAAGAAGTTAAGGAAGGACTTTTATTTTTTTGAGCTTGTAATCAAGTATCAAAACTCACAAAAGTCAAATAAAGCAAACTGTAGTAAACAAAATAGAATATAAATTAAACTATTGCCAAATTGGGAGCCCCCTAGTGGTCAGGGGCCCTAAGCAGCTGCATAGTCTGCGTATAGGCTGGGCCGGCCCTGGTTGTGTATTTTAGTGAAGAAATAGTCCAATTTCCACCTATCCTTGAAGCGTCGGACGTTGCAGTCAACTTTTTTGTTGTTGTTGATTGTTGCCATTTTAGAAAATTGGGAGTAAAGAGTGACACTTGTATTGTTGCTTAGGGTGCTACTGCCTTTTAGTGGCTAAATGAGGAACAGCATTTAGTGTGTAAACTACTCATATGCTGGTAGCAGTACTGCTGACCAATTTATCAAGTCTGTGTGCGGGCCAGACGTTATTGATTTTATGACAGAGGCTGGGGGCCGGATGAAATTTGACCAAGGGCCGCATTTGGCCCCCGGGCCGGACTTTGGACATGTCTGCCCTAGAGAGATGACGGTGCACGGGCAACAGTCATCCAGAATCAGGTAAAATTATCCCCATTAATTTTCCATTAAAATACCTATAAAACAACTGCTAAAAGTGTACAAGCTAAAATCATTTTTAAGCTGTGAAG
This sequence comes from Corythoichthys intestinalis, assembly GCF_030265065.1. NCBI lineage: Eukaryota > Metazoa > Chordata > Actinopteri > Syngnathiformes > Syngnathidae > Corythoichthys > Corythoichthys intestinalis. Next base: position 101,526 of record NC_080396.1, on the reverse strand, counting down.
GCAAAATTTGAATGCAAAAAGATATAAAAAATATTCAAAATTGCAATAATTTCATCAAATCTTAAAATGGTCCCTCAAACCAATTTAAACAATTCAGTAAAATGTATAAAACAATACAAAAAGAAAACTGGAGTATTTTCTGCAACTTAGACCAAGTCTCGAACCTGCGCTCAGAGAGCGCTTCTGTTTACGAGGCGGCCAGCCTAACCCTTAGGCCATGTGAGTCACACTCCAGCTCTTCTAAAAAAAGGGGGTAAAAAGACAAGGAGAGTTAAAAATATACCAATTTAAAATTAATCCAACCAAGGGGGGCGAAATTTTGAGGTTAGCGTAGGGGGCGGGGTTAGGGTTACAATAAATAATTTTTAAACAGATCCCATCCGCTTTCTAGGGTGGGCCGCGAACCTGCGCACAAATAGCGCGTCTGTTTACGAGGCGGCCAGCCTAACCCCTAGGCCATGTGAATACACTTTTGATTTTCTAAAAAAAGGGGGTAAAAAGATTAAAAGAGTTAAAACTAACAAATTTAAAATTAATTCTACGAAAGGGGGCTTAATTTTGAGGTTAGAATAGGGGGAGGGGTAAGGATGGGGAAGAATTCCCTCCCTCTCCTGGGGGGAGGAGGATCCCCTCCCCACCCCCTGGTTTGGGAGGGACGCGCACGGTCCATCCGCGACCCCCCACGAGAACCCCAACGCATAGGTGGCGGTGGCCGGCGCCCACCCCGGCGACGACCGACCACCGTCCAGTCGTCACGCCACTCCATGAGCCGATCAAAGGCGGCTTTGCTATATAAATAATAATTGGTGTGCCTGTGTATGAGTGTGCAATGTACGAATGGACGTGCGAATGCAATTGAGTGCTTGTGAACAACTGGGAATGAGTGAAAATTGGACAAAGGAAAGTACGAATGCAGCAGTGAGAATGTGTGTGGCCGTGTACCAATGGACGTATGAATGCAAAGGTATGCTTGTGTTATGTGCAAATGGACGAGTGAATGCAGTTATGTGCTTATGTATGAGAGAAATTGAGTGTGGTTGGTACGAATGGACGTATGAATGCAATAGTGTGCTTGTGAATGGCTGACAACGAAAGAAAGGTGTGGCAATGGACGTATGAATGCAATCGTGTGCTTGTGTACCGTGCGAATGGACGTGAGAATGCAAATATGTGCTTAAGTATGAGTGAAATGAATGTGGTTGGTTCAAATGGACGTATGAATGCAACGGAATGCTTGTGTAACGTGAAAATGGACGTGTGAATGCAGAAATGTGCTTATGGAAGAGTGAGAATGAGTGTAAGAGGTTTAAATGGGCGTTTGAATGCAATAGAGTGCTTGTGTTTGACTGTGAATGAATGAGAAGTGTGCAAATGGACGTTTGAATGTGATGATATGCTTGTATGAACGACTGAAAGTAAGTAAATGTAGTGCAAATGGACGTGTGTGTGTGCGTGTGTGAGTAGAAGTGCTTGCAGTGTGCGTGCGGGAGTGAACGAGAAATCTTTTTTTCTTTTACGTCCCCCTCCTCGCCGCAGCAGCTGCACAAACGAAAACGAAAGTCAAAGAAAACCGAAAGTAAAAAGAAAAATGGCCAAAAAAGAGCGTCGTGTGTCGGTCGTCGACGTTTCGACCTCGTCGAGGTCTTCCTCAGGACGCGCACACGACGACTTAAAGCACCGCGAGGACCGCGCCGCCGGCAATTAGCCGTCAACGAGCCCGGCCACCGTCACCGCGAGAGCTCCCGCCCGAGAAACGGCGCACCGCCCAGCCGCTACGCACTTAAAAAAGCACGCAGCACTTAAACTGCACACCGAACTCGGGAAGAAAGCCGCCACGGCAAACAAATGACCGACCCGAAGCCAAAGGCTTTCAACACCGGCGCAGAAATCCCCACGAGCGAGCAAATACAGCGCAGCGAGAGCAGCAGCGATGTGTCACCGTCCGATGCCAGCTGAAGAATGAGCCTGCGCATGCGCGGAGGCTCACTATCTGCGCTGCTGTACAAAATTCGCCGTGGCTGGCGTTGTGAAATTAAACAGACATGTAATTTTCGGCCCCAAAACAAAGTGTGTAGTGTGTGTAGTGTGCAAAATGTGCATATGTGTGTGTATAAAAAGGGCACGTGACCACATATTAGTGGAGTATTATTTCATTTTTTCTAAAAAGATATAATTAAATAAGAAAACTGTTCTTTTGCCTATAACTAATAAACGAAGATATGTATAACGTTCAAACCCCTTGCATTGTACATATAAGTCGCTCAGAAGGCGTCTGACCGCATTGGTGCCCAACATAGGGATCGCGGGCCCCAAGTGGTCCCCCCACTCCTGGGGGTTCGGGACCACTTGCGGACGTGGGGGCAGTGCCAACCGGCCACTATCCCCCACCCCACACAGGGACACCCATGGTCGGCGGGCCAATCGAGGCCCAAGGGGTCGAAATAAGGGCCCAAAGTCCAAGGCCCAGAAAAAAAGCCACAAGAAGGGGGTTTTTGGGGTTAGGGCCCCACCCCCCTGCGGCCCACGTAACATAGGGCACATGAGAACGAGGGTTGCATAGGCCCCTAGGTTTGGGGTTAGTGCCAGAGGTAGGGTTGGGCGATCTTAAGGGCAAGGAGGGCTGAGGCACAGGCCCCCTAGCGTTGAGGTTAGGGTAAGGAGTAGGGCTGGGCGATCCAGCCCCCCCCAGACCCCAAACGCTACCCTCCTGTGTCCAGCCCAGGCCAATGACTTGGGGTTAGGGCTACCCCACCTCCATAGTCAAGGCCCCACCGAAGCACAGCCCCTCCGTCTCTCGTTCAGTCCCAACTCCGCAACCCTGGTTAGGGTTAGGGTTTAGGGTTAGGGTTTAGGGTTAGGTTAGGGTTAGGGTTAGGTTAGGGTTAGGTTATTATAGAAATTAGACCCCTCCCCCTAAAAAGGGAAAGGGAATATGCGCGGGCAACAGACACCCCTTCTCAGAATTAATTCATCCTTATTTCATTTTATCCTTTTACAATAGTTCTTTCTTTAAGAAAAAACCGATTTTTTTCTTTTTTTCCCTCCTTTAAGGTTTTTGAGATAAATTTATAAAATTTATTAGTACTTTTTAATTTTTAAATTTTTTAATTTTCTAAAGAACTTATTTTTCTAAAATCTTTTTGTTAAAAAAAGAATTTTAATTCTAAAAATATTTTTCAAAAAAAGAGGAAAAATTTATTTCAGAAAGCCCATGCGAAATTCTGGAACCTTTTATTTTTATTGACTGTGAAGGTAGAAAATTTTAAGAACAATGTTTTGCTTTAAAACAAAATATTTTGTTCAAAAAGAACATACAATAAGAAAAGATGATCCCTCAAATTAATACTGAAATCACCAACATCCCTTCTTTTTCCTTTTTTGTCACAGTATTCTCATTTTATCTTTTTTCCTTTCCCAATCCCCCACCCCTCCCCCATACCACTTTTTGTCATCCCCACAGTAGACCCCAACCTTGATGGACAGCGGGATTCCCCTCGGGAGAGTCGTCGGCCTAAAAAAGTGCTCCAAAAATAGAAAAGATAAGTGCATCTCAAACTATAAAACATGCCAAAAACAACACACTCAAACACAAAATATTTAAAAACTAAATTTAGGCCAATTTAAATCAGTCGCCTAAAACAATAAGTGCTAAAAAAAGGCCTCCTATTTTTCCCATGTAGGGTCCCAACATGCCCACCAGATGGCAGTCCACCAATTCTCCTCCCTCCCAGGTAAGTATTCTTCAGGTAAGTATACAAACGTTCAGGTATTATTTCCATAGGTAAGTATGTTTTTTAGTTTTAATCCATTATTTTTCCGTTATTCTATTAGGTAAGTATAAATCTCGGGTAAGTATATGATTTTCTATTATGTTATTATTTTATTTTTATTTTTATATATCTCTATATATATATATATATATATATACATATATATCTAGATATTTTATTTTTGAGATAAATCTCCCAATACTAATTTTTTGTCTCTTTTTTTCAACTTTATCTAGGTAAGTATGTAACTCTTCTATTTTTAGGTATAATAATTCATTAACTAATTCTCATCTATATTAATTAATTAATTTATTTCTTTATTTCCCTTTCTTTATTAATAATTATTCCTCCCTGAAAAACACCTAGAGCAACGCCACTTGGAAGGGGCGGAGAGTTTTAAGGTTAGGGTTTGAATGTATGTGGGCGGGGTTAAAGAATTTTCTTATTTTTAAACGCCCCAACAATTAGGGCTAAACTAGCCTAGGGTTGTAAACCTTAGGGTTAGTCAGGGAAAAGGGGAGGGGCTTAATAGTCTACGGAAGGGGGAAAAAAAACCCCTTAAGAGAAAATCTTTTTTAAGATTAGAGCGAGGGTTTAGGGTGGAGGGCACCAAACCTCACCACCTAGGGCTAAACTAGCCCAGGGTTGTGGACTTTGGGGTTAGTAAGGGAAAAGGGGAGGGGCCAGATAATGTACATCTCCCCTCAGGTTCTGTCTCCCCCCCAGGAGCCGACGCTCTCCCCCCAACAAACGGGATCCCCGCCCAGCCTAAATTGGAGACAAGAAAAAAGAAAAAAGAAAGAGAGGTAAGTGCTACAGACTAATAAGCGCTGTCCATCACCAGCGCCAATTGTCATAACAAGTGCTCAGAAAAATATATATATATCAATCAATAAATAAACACTCCAAACGTTATTTACAATCCTCCATTATTTTTTCAGGTCTCCAATACAATGTCCATATTTACAAATTTATCAAACGTCAGGGAGAGAACCCCCCCCAGAGGAGAAACCCCAGCAACGCCCAGAGGAGAAACCCCGACCACGCTCCCACTGCTTCGTTCTGCGGGAGAGACCGTATTGCTGCTCCCATTTCCTACCTCTCATTGAACCCCATAGGGCGAATGGTGTCCAATATTTTAATCCACTCGCTCTCTGCTCTTAATCTATTGGCTTTTGACCACATGACGTTAGATTGTAGACCAAAAATTTGTAAGTGTTGAATACCATGAGTCCTAAAGTGTTGGTAAACATATTCGGAACGTCTACCTCCTGTCATTTGATGAATGTGTTGTTTACTTCTAATTTCAAGTGTTTTGCCCGTTTCACCAATATATAATTTTTCACAATGGCAACACTTGAGCCCATATATTACATTTTTGGAGCCCAGAGTGACGACCTGGTTGATGAATCTATTTTTACCTGTTAAATAATTTGTCAAAACTGAAATAGATTTAAAAAAACGGGCTGGCGCAAACTCCGCTAACACCGGAAGTGAGCTCATATCCCTCAATTTTGAATGCACCAAAATGTCTTGTAAATTTTTATTTCGTTTATACGCGGTGATCATCCTACATTCCTTCCAACCAATTCGGCCCTCCTTCCAAGTCCTAAAATTATTTTTAATCCCCCCCGCCGCCGAAGTCGCCAGAGGGGAGAACCTAACGACAAACGGAAGTTGGTGAGTGTGTTCCGCTGGCTGTCTATGTAGCCCCGTCAACCTATATTGTTCTTTGACTTCTCTTTTAATCCTTCTAAGCCATCTGGCCGCATAGCCCCTGGGTCTCAACGCCTGGAACAGGACTCTGGTAGCCGCCTCCACATCTTCTTCTCGAGTGCATATTCTATGAAAACGAATTAATTGAGATTTAATAATCCCCTTAAATGTGTGACGCGGATGAAAACTTTTTTTATGTAAAAGTGCGTGTCTATCCGTTTCTTTGAAAAAAACCCGGGTACCCAGCATTTCTGTCAAAGAATTAACCTGAATGAAATATACATTGGTGTCCAAAAATTCAATATTATCATTATGAGTTTTAATAGAAATCGTAATGGCAGAATGATGAGTGTTGAGAATATTGCAAAAAACGTCAAATTCGGCCCTGGAGTACGTCCAAACTCCAAATATGTCGTCCAAATATCTTAAATAAATTAACGGTAAGGTAACGCACTTCCGAAAAGCCGATGTTTCCCAAGAATTCATATATAAATTGGCATATGCCGGGGCAAATTTTTTCCCCATGGCCGTTCCATGTATTTGTAAATAATGTTTGCCATTGAATTCAAAATCATTTTTCGTAAGGCTTATTTGGAGAAGCTGCAAAATTGCCCAATCAGGCCTTTGTGGGTCGGGATATTTCCGTAGTGCCTCAGCCACCGCCTCCAAGCCCAATTCAGTATCAATATTCGTATAGAGAGAATTGATATCAATGCTAAAGAGAAAGGAATCTACTGGTACCTGAAGGCCTCCAATTTTCTCCACAAAATCGTAAGTGTCCTTAATATATGTAGTGTGTTTTTGAGATAATGGATTTATTGCCGCATCTATGAATTCCGCAATTCTGTATGATTCGGAACTACAGTCACTAACAATTGGTCTGCCTGGGGGAATAACTCCCGGCACTGTCCAAGTTTGTGGAGGTTTATGGATCTTCGGGAGCAAATAAAATTGACGCGGTCTCGGCGGATTCGGACCCAGTAAATAAATGAATTGTTTAAACGTTAGGAAACCCTCTTCTTTCATTTTTTGTAAAATTGTATTAAACAATAACGCAGTCTGTTCCTGAATGGAATGTGGAAGAAGGACATAATGTTTTTTATTTTTTAATTGTCGTTCTGCCTCCTGGATGTATTGTAAACGATCCATAATAACAATTTGTGATCCCTTATCCGCAGGTTTTATAACAATTTCTTTATTATTTTTAAGTGAGTTTAGAGCTACCTGTTCTTCCCGAGAGAGGTTTGGTGTAATTTTTTTATCCATAGTCATTTTATTTATTGCTTCCCAATCTTTTTGTATGAGTTCCCTCACCTCTGTGGAAATGGCGCTCTCTGGTGGATTCCAGAGGGAAGGACCCGTGAAAGGTATGTAAGTTTTATTTTTATTATTAAAACCAAAGTAATCAAATAATTTTAAGCGTCGATGATAATGCAACATATCATTTTTAATTTCCCTGTTATTAAAATATTTAGGAGTCGGAATAAAAGTTAAACCCTTTTCCAAAACGCTCTGTTGAGCTTCTGTCAAGCGAAATGACGTACAAAGATTCATAATATTGCTATTACTTGAGTTTTTATTTATTACACATTTTTCCAAACTAGGGGAAAATAAATCTATATTAACCCCTATTCGGAGTTTAACTGGCCCAACCAGGAATTAAAAATGAGTTGCGCGGTTTTCGGGGTCCAATGGACCGGATCATGAGGCATAACTTCAAAATAAAGCTTATTAATATCGTTTAAATAAACGTATTTTTGCATTATTATTTCGTTCAACCTTTCAATTTTAGTTTGTTGCTCTCTAGGTAATCTCTCCGAATAATTAAGCAGCGGAATGTAAATTTCTGCCCGCGGAAATTTTCGCTCGCATGTCCTCACCAACTGCTGTAATTGTTTTCCTGCCGTTATAGTTGATTGCGTGCCCAAACAATTGTTTAAACCCAATGCTAAAATAATTTTTTCAGTCATTGGATATTCCATATCCGTTTTTTCCAAAATTTCTCTAATATGGTGACAAGTAGCACCAGGGTAACTGTCTACCTGTACCTTATCGTCACAAAAAGGAGGAATTCTAGAGAGGTTCGAGTCCCCCAAAATGACTATAGGTTTATGGATTTGAACTTGCCACTCTACAATTTTTTTCGAACTGTTTGGATGACGTTTCGGCTCCATGCGGCCACTCGGCTTAAAAAACTCTACCTTTTCGGCGGAGTTCAGTTGTACAGGCTCCCTAGCAACGGTTGCCATGTTCGGGGCCGAACCTCCCGACTCATCCAAACTGGTCATTTTCGGCGTTGGCGTCAAAGCGAGTAACAGTTGTGTCAAATGACACTCCTCCTCCCCCAGTCCGTCCAATAATGGCTCCGTAATCGGAGTCAAACTATTTATAGACTGAATCGAAGACGGGCTCAATTGAGACGGCACAGAATTACTAGGTGTTGCTTTAACCATTTCTTCCCCTTTAGGTCTTCCATCCAATCTTTGAATAGGAAGCAAAGGCAATGAAGTTGTCGAATCAGACGGCGAATCGGTAAGTATATTATTAGAATTAGATGAAATATTTTTAGTCATTTCTCCCTTTTTAGGTGTCTCGCCTGACCCGGAAGTGGATATGACCGCCGCGGAACCCTGTACCGGAAGCAACGACAACGTGTTAGCAGCCCTTTGAGTTAATTTCGGCGAAACGGTAAGTATTTGATCAGGTTTCTTATCCAATTTATTTTTATTAATTATGTCGTTCGAACTTGTAGTTACTGTAGCCACCCGAGACATACTCAACGGCGACGAGGTGGTAGGTATTTGGAACGGAGTTGGCAACAGACCCGGAAGTCTAGGAATCGGTGACAAGCAGGTAGGTAATCTATCCAATAGCACTTTAATTGTTTTTTCTTTTTTTACAGGAAGCTCCCCCAGATTCGCATTGGACCCCGCGGACGTGGAATTTTGCAACGGAGAGAGCAGTGACGGACCGGTAAGTATCTCATTTGCTCTCAACGGTGGACTGGTAAGTATTTCACTCGATATCGACGACGACTCGATAGGTATTTGAATTGATATCGGTCGCGTATCGATCACTGACTGCATTGGTATCGATACAGAGTTTCCTGTCAACGAGGAGTGCGAGCGCGGCTGTACAGTAAGCCCCTGAGTCGACCTCGGCGTCGTTTGGATTGGAATCGACGGCGTTTCTACAGGTATTGGTAGCGACGGCAAATTAAGTAACGCTTGACCCGGTCTCGTAGTTTTAATATCAACTCCAACGGCTGTTATAGTAGAATTCTTACCTGTCTGCATTTTCGTTTTAGCTTCTCTCGTTAAGTTGCTGGAAAAATCAATTAATGGCAACTCAGTCTTAGTCAACCCGGAAGATAGCATGGCTGGCTCTGAAATGCTATTAATGCTATCGTTAGTCTGAACCACGACGTTGCTATATTTAGCACTCAAGGTATTTTTATTAGCGTAATTTTTATTCAATGAATCAACAAAAGGCGTAGACGATTTGATCATAACATGGCAATTTTCAGGGCTAGGAGGCGGTGGCCGATGACGCCGCTGTCCTCCATCTTCCCCAGCTGAGTGGATCTTTGTGGCCGCTCCCCTCAGCTGCTGTCGCTGTGGCAACGGTTCACCCAAGGCAATAGGCGGTAAGTCACAAGACTGATGCGATGTTTCTGTGGCAGTTTGTAGCACCTGAGCACGGACCACGATCTTCCCTCGTTGAGGTTGAAGGTCCCTCCGCCCGTCTTCTTCGACTTCCGGCCCAATCTCCGCCATCGCAGACTCCTGGGTCGGCATTCGGTTTTCAAGGCCCCTCTTGAGAACCTCGGCATAGGTGGACGGGGTCGATTCTCGTGCCGGCCTGTCTCCAGGAGCAGGATCTTCTGTTCCAGCTTCCGGTTGACGACGAACCCAGTCACTGAATGCCTTCAAAGTGTCATTAGTTAGTTTACGCCGATATCTAGTTTTTGCCCATCTGATCGCGGTCTGGAAGGAGTTCTCCTCAAACCGGTCAGTCTGATCTAGCCCTCGAAATAATATTTCTTCATAATGCTCAAACAAAATAGCAACATTATGTTGTAGCCAAAGTTCCGTATTATTTGAAATTTTTTTCAATGTGTCCGCATTTGGAGCCGCCGGTTTAATAAAAGATGACAATTTTTTGGCCTGGAAGGACATGCCCGGAGGCGCCGAAGGATGACATTTTTTCAAGGTGCCTAGATGGTTAGGGTTAGGTTAGGGTTAGGGTTAGGGTTAGGTTAGGAAAAGATCCCCCCAATTTGAGAGGGGACCCTCCAATCGTGGAGGGCAGGTTGCACTGGACCGACCGTCTTCTCCTTAACCCTCTCCTTCTTCCTTTTCCGCTGTCTTATTTGTTTTCAGCTTTTCTATTATTTGTTGTTTCTGTATTTCCTATTTGTTTTTCTAATTTTTCATCTATGTCACTCCCCTTCGTCCCCAAGAATTATTTTTAGTCCAGTTTAATTTACTTTTTAATCAATTTCAATTTATGTCTTTTAATGAATTTTATTTGTCCTAGATCCTCCAATGCACTACCGTCGACGTTTCGGCCGCTGTCAGCCTTCTTCAGGACTAGTGCATCAGGTAAGTCACAATTCAATATGTTTTAATGTTGTTCACTGTCTGTGGTTTCAGTTCAGTATGTTACTTGCATTTAATTGTCTTCCTTTTATACTATCAGTTGAGTGTGATTTTATGTAGTGTATTTTACTCTTATTTTATTTTTACCAATTTTTAGGCTTTAGTGTTTTTAATTGATTCAATGCATTTTAATGGTTTTAATGGATGTAATTGTATATGAATTAAGCTTCTTATAGTTTTTAACGATAAATGATATGTTTTATTGAGTTTTAATTTGTAATGACAATATTTTTTCTTTTTTTACAGGTTTTTCATTTTTCTTAAGGTAAGTATGAGGTAAGTATTAGACTTAGGGTTAGTATAAAGATTAGAGTTAGGGTTCTTATAGAGAGACTAGTTAGGGTTAGTATAGAGACTAGGGTTAGTGTTAATATAGAGACTATTGTTAGGCTTAGTGTAGAGACTAGGGTTAGGGTTAGTATAGACACTATTGTTAGGGTTCTTATAGAGAGACTAGTTAGGGTTAGTATAGAGACTAGGGTTAGTGTTAATATAGAGACTATTGTTAGGCTTAGTGTAGAGACTAGGGTTAGGGTTAGTATAGACACTATCGTTAGGGTTAGTATAGAGACTAGGGTTAGTATATAGACTATGGGTCAGATTAGTAATAGGATTAGTGGTCAGGGATAGGGTTAGGGTTAGGGTTAGGTGAGTGAAATGATTCCTCCAATTTGAGGAGGAGAGTGCTCTGTCCATCCCTTCAATGGTCGTCTGGCAGCGGGCCAGCCGGCCACGCTTACCGTAGCGGACTGTAGTCCATTGTTCGTCTTCCATTTGTGTTGTTATATGTCTTTAAATGTAGTTATGAATTGTTTTTATGTGTGTGTTTTTTAACTGATCAAATTGTCTTAAATGTGTTTTTAATTGTGTATTGTATCTTATTTTTAATGATTTTAATTAGTTTTTAATTGTCTTTTTAATCCTGATCAAATTGTCTTATTTATTTATTTTTAATGTAGCAATAATCAATTCTACACCGTCGTCGACGTTTCGGCACTTCAATGCCTTCTTCAGGACCGGTGCAGTATGTTCAGGTAAGTAAATTCAATGATGTTTGCTCTTTGCTGGTTCAGCTTCAAATGATTGTCCTCAATGTGTTTGCTGCTTTTATACTGTTGGTTATAATGCTGTATTTTTCACTTATTTTATTTTTCTCTGTTTTTAGTGTGTAATGTTTTTAACTAATTGTAATGTATTTTAATGGTTTTAAATGTCATGTCTGTTTATGGATTAATGTTAATTGAATTTTAATTTATTATTTTTAATAATTTATGCTTATAATTGTTTTTAATTGTTTTTCATCTTTTTCTAGGGTTTTTCTCCATCTGGTAAGTATGAGGTAAGTATAGTAAGGTAGATTAGGGTTAGCTCAGCATCTAGTGTTAGGGTTAGAATAGCATCTAGGGTTGGGCTTAGAATAAAGTCTAGGGTTTTAGGTTTAGAGTAGAGTCTAGGGTTAGGTTTAGAATAGTCCTAGGGTTGGGTTTAGAATAGAAACTAGGGTTAAGTGTAGTTCAGATTAGGTCTAGAATAGCATCTAAGAGTAGATAGCCTAGGGTTGGGGTTAAAATAGATAGCCTAGGTTTAGGGTTAGAATAGATAGCCTAGGGTTAGGGTCAGAGTAAATAGAAACTTGTAGTTGTGGTTAGTGTAAAGCTTAGGGTTGGGGCTAGAATGATGTGAATGTCAATTTGGGGAGTATTCTTCCTTCCCTCCTTCTTTTTTTCATTTCTCTCAACATTGTTGGAGTAAATTTCACCCCTGTGATCTCTTCTTGTATTTTTCTCACTCTGTTTTCCTCCAGTTTCCTCAAATTGTAAAGACTTGTCTTCTCATAGGGTGTTCCCATTGTTGCCTTCCTTATTCTTTCTTCCATTCTGTCTTGCCATTTTTCCTTTTCCTTTTTAGTAAGGTTTCCTCCCTCTGAATCATCACTTGTCTCGTCCTCTGAGAAGGACCATTCTGTATATATCTCATCATCTTCAGTACTCTGGCTTTCCTCTTCACTCTTTGTCTTCTTTGTCTTCTTGGTCTTTTTTCCATTCTTCCTTGGTGTTTGGTTTGTTTCTTCTGTCTTTTTTGCTTCTTTTTCATCATTTGTAGTCATTTTGGGTGTGTTCAGTTGTCTTTTCTTCTCCCTCTGTCTTTGGGGACTCAAAGGGTTCTTTGGTGGATCTTCCTGTCTTTCTTCCTTCTTTTCAATCCGTTCTTCCTTGTTTCCGTCTTCAACTGTCTCTCTCTGTTCTTCTTCTTGGGTATTTTGATTTTCCTCCTTGTGTGTTTCTTCAATCTTTGTCAGAATTGCTTTCACTTGATCTATCACTTCCGTTGCCACTCTAGGTAAGTTTCTTCCAATCCATCTCTTTGCCACTTCAAAGGCATTTGGCCAGTCTGGGGTCAATTCACCTTCCAATTCCTTCAATTTTCCTTTCAAACTTTCTTCATAATGATCCTTCAATAACAAGCAGGTGGTGTATCCCCAATTTTTCGCGTTACCATAAATGAGGTCGCATACTTCAGTTGTGGGAAATGCGGGTCTAATCATATTAGATAGTAACCCCACCATCCTGGAAATCATTCTGGGTTCCGTTCTTTTCTCCATGGGGTCAACATTTTTCAGGTGGTGAACCACCTTAATGACCCCATACAGCTTCCTAACCAAGCTCCCAAATTCAGGTTCCGCTGGTTCTCGTCGAATATTAGGTCTTTGTTGGTTTGAATTTTGTCTCACTGCGTCCGCATATGAGGGTTTTAAGCGACGGCCATTTTGGTTGAAGGGAGGCACTGGCCGGTTTAGGTGAGTGAAATGATTCCTCCAATTTGAGGAGGAGAGTGCTCTGTCCATCCCTTCAATGGTCGTCTGGCAGCGGGCCAGCCGGCCACGCTTACCGTAGCGGACTGTAGTCCATTGTTCGTCTTCCATTTGTGTTGTTATATGTCTTTAAATGTAGTTATGAATTGTTTTTATGTGTGTGTTTTTTAACTGATCAAATTGTCTTAAATGTGTTTTTAATTGTGTATTGTATCTTATTTTTAATGATTTTAATTAGTTTTTAATTGTCTTTTTAATCCTGATCAAATTGTCTTATTTATTTATTTTTAATGTAGCAATAATCAATTCTACACCGTCGTCGACGTTTCGGCACTTCAATGCCTTCTTCAGGACCGGTGCAGTATGTTCAGGTAAGTAAATTCAATGATGTTTGCTCTTTGCTGGTTCAGCTTCAAATGATTGTCCTCAATGTGTTTGCTGCTTTTATACTGTTGGTTATAATGCTGTATTTTTCACTTATTTTATTTTTCTCTGTTTTTAGTGTGTAATGTTTTTAACTAATTGTAATGTATTTTAATGGTTTTAAATGTCATGTCTGTTTATGGATTAATGTTAATTGAATTTTAATTTATTATTTTTAATAATTTATGCTTATAATTGTTTTTAATTGTTTTTCATCTTTTTCTAGGGTTTTTCTCCATCTGGTAAGTATGAGGTAAGTATAGTAAGGTAGATTAGGGTTAGCTCAGCATCTAGTGTTAGGGTTAGAATAGCATCTAGGGTTGGGCTTAGAATAAAGTCTAGGGTTTTAGGTTTAGAGTAGAGTCTAGGGTTAGGTTTAGAATAGTCCTAGGGTTGGGTTTAGAATAGAAACTAGGGTTAAGTGTAGTTCAGATTAGGTCTAGAATAGCATCTAAGAGTAGATAGCCTAGGGTTGGGGTTAAAATAGATAGCCTAGGTTTAGGGTTAGAATAGATAGCCTAGGGTTAGGGTCAGAGTAAATAGAAACTTGTAGTTGTGGTTAGTGTAAAGCTTAGGGTTGGGGCTAGAATGATGTGAATGTCAATTTGGGGAGTATTCTTCCTTCCCTCCTTCTTTTTTTCATTTCTCTCAACATTGTTGGAGTAAATTTCACCCCTGTGATCTCTTCTTGTATTTTTCTCACTCTGTTTTCCTCCAGTTTCCTCAAATTGTAAAGACTTGTCTTCTCATAGGGTGTTCCCATTGTTGCCTTCCTTATTCTTTCTTCCATTCTGTCTTGCCATTTTTCCTTTTCCTTTTTAGTAAGGTTTCCTCCCTCTGAATCATCACTTGTCTCGTCCTCTGAGAAGGACCATTCTGTATATATCTCATCATCTTCAGTACTCTGGCTTTCCTCTTCACTCTTTGTCTTCTTTGTCTTCTTGGTCTTTTTTCCATTCTTCCTTGGTGTTTGGTTTGTTTCTTCTGTCTTTTTTGCTTCTTTTTCATCATTTGTAGTCATTTTGGGTGTGTTCAGTTGTCTTTTCTTCTCCCTCTGTCTTTGGGGACTCAAAGGGTTCTTTGGTGGATCTTCCTGTCTTTCTTCCTTCTTTTCAATCCGTTCTTCCTTGTTTCCGTCTTCAACTGTCTCTCTCTGTTCTTCTTCTTGGGTATTTTGATTTTCCTCCTTGTGTGTTTCTTCAATCTTTGTCAGAATTGCTTTCACTTGATCTATCACTTCCGTTGCCACTCTAGGTAAGTTTCTTCCAATCCATCTCTTTGCCACTTCAAAGGCATTTGGCCAGTCTGGGGTCAATTCACCTTCCAATTCCTTCAATTTTCCTTTCAAACTTTCTTCATAATGATCCTTCAATAACAAGCAGGTGGTGTATCCCCAATTTTTCGCGTTACCATAAATGAGGTCGCATACTTCAGTTGTGGGAAATGCGGGTCTAATCATATTAGATAGTAACCCCACCATCCTGGAAATCATTCTGGGTTCCGTTCTTTTCTCCATGGGGTCAACATTTTTCAGGTGGTGAACCACCTTAATGACCCCATACAGCTTCCTAACCAAGCTCCCAAATTCAGGTTCCGCTGGTTCTCGTCGAATATTAGGTCTTTGTTGGTTTGAATTTTGTCTCACTGCGTCCGCATATGAGGGTTTTAAGCGACGGCCATTTTGGTTGAAGGGAGGCACTGGCCGGTTTAGGTGAGTGAAATGATTCCTCCAATTTGAGGAGGAGAGTGCTCTGTCCATCCCTTCAATGGTCGTCTGGCAGCGGGCCAGCCGGCCACGCTTACCGTAGCGGACTGTAGTCCATTGTTCGTCTTCCATTTGTGTTGTTATATGTCTTTAAATGTAGTTATGAATTGTTTTTATGTGTGTGTTTTTTAACTGATCAAATTGTCTTAAATGTGTTTTTAATTGTGTATTGTATCTTATTTTTAATGATTTTAATTAGTTTTTAATTGTCTTTTTAATCCTGATCAAATTGTCTTATTTATTTATTTTTAATGTAGCAATAATCAATTCTACACCGTCGTCGACGTTTCGGCACTTCAATGCCTTCTTCAGGACCGGTGCAGTATGTTCAGGTAAGTAAATTCAATGATGTTTGCTCTTTGCTGGTTCAGCTTCAAATGATTGTCCTCAATGTGTTTGCTGCTTTTATACTGTTGGTTATAATGCTGTATTTTTCACTTATTTTATTTTTCTCTGTTTTTAGTGTGTAATGTTTTTAACTAATTGTAATGTATTTTAATGGTTTTAAATGTCATGTCTGTTTATGGATTAATGTTAATTGAATTTTAATTTATTATTTTTAATAATTTATGCTTATAATTGTTTTTAATTGTTTTTCATCTTTTTCTAGGGTTTTTCTCCATCTGGTAAGTATGAGGTAAGTATAGTAAGGTAGATTAGGGTTAGCTCAGCATCTAGTGTTAGGGTTAGAATAGCATCTAGGGTTGGGCTTAGAATAAAGTCTAGGGTTTTAGGTTTAGAGTAGAGTCTAGGGTTAGGTTTAGAATAGTCCTAGGGTTGGGTTTAGAATAGAAACTAGGGTTAAGTGTAGTTCAGATTAGGTCTAGAATAGCATCTAAGAGTAGATAGCCTAGGGTTGGGGTTAAAATAGATAGCCTAGGTTTAGGGTTAGAATAGATAGCCTAGGGTTAGGTGAGTACACTCTATCTCGATGGCATCCCCGGTACGTCTTACGACTACCCGGTGTGTGGAGTACCAAAGGCAATGCGACTGACCCTCGCTAGTCACTGTGACCCCCTTCTTACTTTGGCGACATCAGTCGACGCACAGGAATCGCCCGTCCGGGGCCACGGTTCGGTCCCGATCAACGGGACGGTTTCTTCCTTAAAATGAACTCGACAACATACTCGTCAATCTAACAGAGTTGGGCCAAGAAGTCGCCTCGCCCCCGTGTTGATCAGGCGGTAGCGTTTAGCGCTCACCGCCCGGTTCCATCCGTAGAAACCACGTACTTCCCCTAGTGCGCGCAACCCGATACTTACCGACCAGGTAGGAGAACGCCCCACGGTTAACGGGACCTATTACCGAAATTATACTGATTTTTAAGAGAAAAATTGGACTGGGGGAAAGAAACCTCGACCTAAGTGTGTGCGAAAGAGACACAGAGAAAAATAGAGAGAGAGAGAGAGAGAGAGAGAGAGAGAGAGTGTGTGTGTAAGAAAGAAGGAGAGAAAGAGAGAGACAAAGAAAAAAATTAAGAGAAGGAGAGAGAGAGAGAGAAAGAGAGAGAGATAAAGAGTGGCAGCAAAAGAAAAGGAGAGAGAGCGTGAGAAGGAAGGAGAGAGAGAGAGAGAGAGAAAAAATTGGGAGATGGAAAGAAATAGAGAGAGAAAAAAAGAGAGATAGAGAGGAAGCAGCCAAAATCAAAGAAATAAGTACAAATAGAGCTAAAAACCAAGCGCGCGCGCTAGCGCGCGCACAACCGTGTCGGCGGCGTCACCAGGGTGGGAGAGAACCCCCCTGCCCACAGACTGTAGCAAAATCAACCGAAAATCCACATGGATATCAGGGATGACTTACCGTAAGTACCGCGCGTGCGATCACACGACCGCACGTGACTTATGTAAAAAATCATACATACATCTATATATATATATATATATATATACACACATACATATATATACACACACACACACACACCCACACGTGTAAAATGGGGCCCGCAGGCCCCCATTCATATCCCAGAAGCAAGCGTTAGCGCGCTAGCATTCGAGCGTGACCGTCCCTCGTCTCCCAACGTAGAGGGAGCGATCCGCTCGGCGTCGAAAGAAGAAAAACCATAAGCCCCACCCGGAGACATTCACCTCCATGAAAGTTTTGAAACTACGACGACCCCGTCCGGGTTCGGTGCGGTTCTTAACGGAGCTGGGTAAAGTGGACCTGCGTCGTCAGCAGCGGTCCCCACAGTCCTCGACTGTTTCGGGCCATTTATTCACTGGACAGCCTCGTGTGGGGGGGCCCCGTCCGGGACGATCAACTCCCGGACCCGTCCACTATACTATCGGAGTACCCGCATGGTTCGTCGGAGTTCAGCGTGGGATTGCCCGGACCGCCTAGGGTCCCGGACCCCCTTCGCCTTTGTTTCCTGGAGCGCTGCGTCAGCAGTTTTCCTTTTTGGGAACGGTTTTTTCGGCACTTTGCTCGGTTCAGCACGCCCGCGGGCGGTCTCGTGACCGGAGCCCGTTCCGGTCGCGGCCTACGGCCTTTGCAGCCCTTCTTTTGGCAGCGTGCGCGCGCGCGCGAGAGAAATACCGGCGGCGGACCTGTTCGAGGTCCGTGCACACACACGCGCACGTACGCACACACTCACACACAGAGAAAGTAGTACTGGACAGGCACACGTGTCTATTCAGAATCGGTCCCTTCCGGGTGCCCCGGCCGCCGCGCAACCGGACGAAGGCGGCGGGGAGTCGTCACCAGACTTACCGTGTATTCGCAGTCTTGTTTTCATCAATTTTCTCTCGCCGAGTCACGGCACTTCAGCGGCGGCGTCGCCCGTAACCGTGGCCTCTCGCGTCGGGATTCGACTGCTTCGCCCTTCGCGGACCGCCTTCCGGTCCCGGTCGTCGACGGCGTAGGTTCACCGACTTTCTCCCACCGGGCAGCAGAGCAGAGCAGGACCTCGGTCTTAGACGAAGCGATAAAACGTCACGCCAAATAGGACTTTAGCCCGTTCCCCCCATAAATTCCTTCTCTAGCCTCCCACAGTTCAACTGTCGGCGCCCTTCAGTATTCCGACTCTAGTCCCATAATACAATAGCCGCTCGACTTATGTGCAACTTCACGGTAGACTTCACCTATTTCAAGTAGCAGGACCACCGTTCATTCCTCCTAAAACAAGCATCCCCACCGCACATTGCTACGGTGTCCCCCAGTATGAGAAAAAAAAGGGGGCCTAATATGTCCAGTTAGAAGTTAAAAAAATTATTTCCATCTCCCCGCGCATTTTGCGGGAGTTCTATTCGTTCCCCAACTCACCTGACTGGCGTCCCGCCATAATTGACCATCCCCGCCATTTTTGCCCGCCCTCGGGCAAGTGCACGAGTCCGCACGGACCTTGCTAAAATACGTGGCCGCAGCCGTGACTAATACGCACCAATATGTCATTATTTCCGTTTTCATTTAGTAGTGTACTCACCTCGTTTTTTTGTACGACCACTTGTCGTCCAAGGGGCTCCGAGCTAAGTACCTCTAGTCGCACGTTAAATAGTTCGGTCGCATCGGAGAACTTCGGGAAAGAACGCCCTCACGCCACTTGACTTTCCCCGCCCACCTCCGGTGGCCGACGTCGGAAGCCGCAAGGTTTCACGGGAGATGTAGTCGCCTTCACGGGCGTCCCCGCGGCACATCGTTTCAAACTCGAACCGAACGGTGTCTATCCAGCACCCCAGCGGTTCGTTCGTCCGTCCTCGCGTTCGGATCGCCGCGGAAGCCTCTCACTGGATTTCCCGTGTTCTTGTTTTGACAGTATACGTGTTTTTGTATTTCATTTTTTAGGGCAATTACAATTGCCTCTGTTCGACACCAGTCGTCGCTTTTTTACCATGTTTATGTCTCATACAGCGGCACATCTTCGTATCCGTTCGGAAAGAATCGTGCCCCCGACGGTCGGGCTCTTCGCGTCATTTCCGGTCGCCTGGACTACATTCTCGCAAAGCCCTCTGGGAGATGTAGTCGCCCTCCACGGCATTTATGCTTTTTACACATGGCTTCTTACGTCGCGCGAATTCGCAAATAGACGTTAACGGCCCGCGTGATTTCACTCCGTAGCACAACAAGGCCTTCGCGCTAGGAAGATCTGACCATTGTGTCCGCGATCCGAGCATCGACTCGGCTAACGCACTTCCGCGTTCGTGTGTTTCCACTTGAATTTCCAGCGATCGCTTTTTTCACCGCGATCGGATTCACCCGGGCCACAAAGGTCGCCGGTTTCGCAAAGTCTGACACCGCCATTTCCCTTGTCTCCCTGGCGCACGGCGGGCCGACACGAACGTGACAGGACGAATGGAGATCGCGCCGTTAGTAATCCAGCCCCTCGGGGCGCTTCCGGTTGGTCGGCCACAGGCCGCGCAAAGCCTCACGGGAATTGTAGTAGCCGTGCGCGGCATCTCTGTACCAAAACTCCTTATGTCCGACTAATCGCGCAAAGTTAATTTTAAAACATGATTTCTCCCCACTTCCATAGGCCAGTCAGGCAGCCCAAAATGGAACTTTCCTTCCTTCCTTCTGTTACGTATGTCAAAAGTTGAACGACGGCACTTCCGTGTTTTACTCCATTGAGCAGCCAGCCATTGACTTGCATAGACGCGTGCTTACTTCCGCCCCGACTCCCACATGGCTATTTTCTAAGCCAATCAGGCGTTGCTACGTCATCGTAGCGGCGACCGAAACGGCGCTATCTACCTGTAACGTTTATTTACGTCCCAAATAAACAATTAAAATTAATCCCTAAATTCATCCAGTAGCCCAAAAACCCCCAATATTAACCCCAATAATTCCTCTTAGCTCACCAGTATAATAAAAAGTAAATTATTAAAGTATTGGTGATAAACTAATCTCCCCTCGGGGCAAAACACGTACACTGGCGCCCTCCGGTGGGAAAGAAAACAAATTACAACTACTTACTATAGGTCATAGAAGAGTCCCATTGTCCTGATTGGGAGCCACACCGTCTAAAACCTGTTCTTGGGAAAAACATACGGTCTCCGAGAGTCATTTGTCCATTTTTCAAACAACACGGCCAAACTTCCAAAGTTGTTAAGCAAACATATTTATTAATTAACAAACGGGAATCAACAATCCTTATTGAACGAACAAAGAAAAGTACACTCAAAAACACAACCGAATTATCACCAGGGCAAGAGAGGGCCCCTTCAAAAACGCCGGAATACCAGCATAAATTGTATTGAAAAAATATGAACAAAAACAAACCAACAAGAACCTGAAAAAGAATTATATATAGAGATTATGTACATGTACGTGTATACATACATATATAAAAAAAATTATCCACCCATATACATATGGTACAATATGAAAAAAAACAATCCGAGAAAGAAAAAAAACCTTTTCTTACAAGCCTTGAAACAAAACCAAACCGTCCCATGAAAACAAGAAAAGCCCACCAAAGTCCTCTTAACTCAAAAATCGCACAGTTATAAACACAGAAAGCAAAAACAGCCCAACGGGCATCGTACTCGGAAGCGAGGTATAAACCGTGTCGGCGGGTGCGTGGTTGTAAACGTCACGAACAAAGAGTTCAATTTTACGAAGGGACAGAGAGTGGTGGAAAAATTATTTTTTATATTTTTGGGGAGGACGGGTCCAGCCGTAAGTTTTCCTATTCGGAAAACCCGGAGACACTACAAACGTCCCCCTTCCAAAAAACCTTCGTACCACAAGGCCCACATATTTTTGGCCGTGGCTGGGGACCAGTGGATCCCGTCCCCGAGCGTCTCAAATAATTGGTCTCCCAATTTAGGGATCCCGTAACCTGTCTCTCCTATCATAAAATTGAGCTGTTCTATTTTGGCCCGTACGAAGTTGGTCATTAACGGCGAGTGGTTTATTCTCGGGATACCTATATCGCTCTGCGGGAAAGTCTTCTTCGCCACCTCGGCCAGATTCTTGACGTCTTCTCTGAGTTTCGAGGGGTTCGTTTGGTTTCTGTCGTTCAGGCCTACTGAAAGGATGACTTTCTTGGGAGGGACCACTATTTTGGTTCTGAAGGCCAGAACGTGAACCAGGTGGTTCATTTTGGCGCCCGGATAGGAGTCCATTTGAACGTTCGTGTTTCTGACTCCCGGTAGCCTAGAGATATTTGAATCGCCCATGATTAATATGGGCCTATCCACCACTAGGTCCCAATTCCCGTATTTGTCACCCTTATGGTCGTGAAATTTAAACAATTGCATTCCGTCAATTCGCAACTTGACGCCCTCCCCCTTACTGACACCCCACTCGCCTTCTTTCTCCACCGGACGTCCAGGGGCCGCTTCGTCCGGCATGCGAAGCGCTCGCGGGACAAGGGCTCTCTGCGGTTTTCCACCGGGGGTCTCGCTCATGTCCCCGCGAGGCGGGGACGGCGCCATCAGGCTCTCGAGGATCGGGGAGGTCATCACCACCGTGCTCGTGTCTACCGTCTCGATGTCCCAAGGCGGGGCTTCCTCCACTTCCATCAGGGCGTCGTCCGAGATCAGGTCGATTTCCGGCAAGGTGGGCGTGATCGCCCTTTCGAGGGCCTCGACCAGGGGGTCGGAGGGCTCCTCCGGTCCCAACAGGACTTCTAACGGCGGGGTGTATTCTGCAAGCAGTGCATCCAGATCTAAGTCATCATCGGTCGTTCTTACCGACTTCTGTTTCTTCTTTTTTCCGTGACTTTCGAGGGCCAGGTTCTCTTCGGGTCCGTCGTTCGGCTTCCTTTTGGTCGGCGCCCCAGGGTTCGCGGTCGACGTGGACGGCCGCGTTTCTTCGGCGTTGCTCGGCCCCTCCGGGGTCCAGGCGTCCGTTTGCGTGTACGCGGAGACCATCGGTCTCGTCGACGGACCTGGAATCGACGCGTCCGGCCTATCTACCGGGGTGTCCCATCTACCTGTCGGGGGCTGAGCTCCCGCTACACCCATAATAAATTCAATTTCCGCGCTCGCCTTCGCCAGAGTGGCCTGCCGTAGAGTGTCTAGATCTAATCTAGCCCACTTCACCGCCAAGGACAGCGCGTCTTGCCAGCGTGCATTTTTGAACCTGCCGAGTTCAATTTTAAGCGACGCCAAAGTTTCCGAATAATGTTCGAAGAGCGACTGTTGTGTCACGTACGCCCAATTCTTAGCATTGTACTTGGTCAATGTATTGATTTTCTCATTCGGATTGGAGGGCTTGACCCCTTCTACCAGTGATTTTTCCAGGAGTCGAATGCCCCATGGCGGGCGGTCGGCTTCCGCCACACTCTCAAGATGGTGTGACGTCCTGATGAACCTTGTCATCAGTCTGGCCAGAAATTTCAGATCCCCCGTCGCCAGTTGTTTACCCCGTCCCTCCATTCTCACCGCGAAGTTTTCCTGGATTTCAGAGAGCCAATAGGAATACAAACAGAAAGACAAAATTCACCGAGTCAATTTCCGAGGGTATTTCGAAATTGATAAAAAATTCAAGATTAATTATTCCGCACGAAAGCCGCACCACTCCGTCTCCTGAAAAAACCTTTTTTGTTTAAATCCAACGTATACCCACCCTTTCAAATATCAGCGAGCTACATTAGGTCAGACATCCAAGGAATTGGAAGAAAAAGAAGGAAAGAAGAGAGAGTATGGAAACGTTAGTGTTATTTCAATCAAAGGCCCGTATGGTAGACCCCCGAAGGGTTTCCGGATTCACCCCGTTAGGGTTGGTCCGAGTGGTGGGGGCAAATGACTCCTTTCTAATCGTGTCCAGTCCCTTGTTAGGAAACTGGAAAGGAGGGGTGAATTGAGTTTAGTTCACGGGGGTGGGATTAGGTGTCCAATTCTAAAGTGGACAAAGTCCTTTTGTTGAGTTTAGTGGAAGAGAACAGGGAAGGGCCTACCGAGACCAAAATTTGGGCAAGACTCTTCGTTGGGGTTAGTCGAAAGGAAGGGTGGTTCCACAGGCCACCGAGGGGTTTCCACACGTACCTCGTTAAGTTTAGCTCACGGGGTCAAGTGCCCTATTCCAAATCGGATAGCGCCCTCTAGTTAAGTTTAGTGGAAGAGGATGGGGAAGGTTGTTCTACCGAGACCCAAAGAGGGCCCTAGCTCAGATTAAGTTTAGTTCAATTTATTTCCCTAGGGCTTTTATGTTTAGTGGGGGGGAAAGGGGGGGGGGGGGGGGGTTTGTTTGTTTACAATAAATCCAATTAAGTATATCAATTGCCCGGAGGTAGCCAAAAAGAGGGGGGCCGTCGCGATCAGCAAAGGGGGAGTAGACCAGACCCGACCGCACCGCACCGCGGCTAAAACCAACTAGCCCGCAACGGCTTACCGATCGGAAAAAACCAGAATATCACAGGACTCACGGGACGGGAGGACCTTGACTAGGTCCCAAACGTCAGTCGATGTCGCCGCAAGACTTCAAAGGGAAACAGTCGTCCGGGGTTCTGGCGGGTTAGGTGAGTACACTCTATCTCGATGGCATCCCCGGTACGTCTTACGACTACCCGGTGTGTGGAGTACCAAAGGCAATGCGACTGACCCTCGCTAGTCACTGTGACCCCCTTCTTACTTTGGCGACATCAGTCGACGCACAGGAATCGCCCGTCCGGGGCCACGGTTCGGTCCCGATCAACGGGACGGTTTCTTCCTTAAAATGAACTCGACAACATACTCGTCAATCTAACAGAGTTGGGCCAAAAAGTCGCCT
Source organism: Corythoichthys intestinalis (assembly GCF_030265065.1). Classification (NCBI taxonomy): domain Eukaryota; kingdom Metazoa; phylum Chordata; class Actinopteri; order Syngnathiformes; family Syngnathidae; genus Corythoichthys; species Corythoichthys intestinalis. Next base: position 77,727 of record NC_080396.1, on the reverse strand, counting down.
CGCCCCCGTGTTGATCAGGCGGTAGCGTTTAGCGCTCACCGCCCGGTTCCATCCGTAGAAACCACGTACGTCCCCTAGTGCGCGCAACCCGATACTTACCGACCAGGTAGGAGAACGCCCCAAGGTTATCGGGACCTATTATCGAAATTATACTGATTTTTAAGAGAAAAACTGGACTGGGGGAAAGAAACCTCGACCTAAGTGTGTGCGAAAGAGACACAGAGAAAAATAGAGAGAGAGAGAGAGAGAGAGAGAGAGAGAGAGAGAGAGAGAGTGTGTGTAAGAAAGAAGGAGAGAAAGAGAGAGACACAGAAAAAAATTAAAAGAAGGAGAGAGAGAGAGAGAGAGAGATATAAAGAGTGGCAGCAAAAGAAAAGGAGAGAGAGCGCGTGAGAAGGAAGGAGAGAGAGAGAGAGAGAGAGAAAGAGAAAAAATATGGGAGATGGAAAGAAATAGAGAGAGAAAAAGAGAGATAGAGAGGAAGCAGCCAAAATCAAAGAAATAAGTACAAATAGAGTTAAAAACCAAGCGCGCGCGCTAGCGCGCGCACATCCGTGTCGGCGGCGTCACCAGGGTGGGAGAGAACCCCCCTGCCCACAGACTGTAGCAAAATCAACCGAAAATCCACATGGATATCAGGGATGACTTACCGTAAGTACCGCGCGTGCGATCACACGACCGCACGTGACTTATGTAAAAAATCATACATACATCTATATATATATATATATATATATATATACACACATACATATATATACACACACACACACACACACCCACACGTGTAAAATGGGGCCCGCAGGCCCCCATTCATATCCCAGAAGCAAGCGTTAGCGCGCTAGCATTCGAGCGTGACCGTCCCTCGTCTCCCAACGTAGAGGGAGCGATCCGCTCGGCGTCGACAGAAGAAAAACCATAAGCCCCACCCGGAGACATTCACCTCCATGAAAGTTTTGAAACTACGACGACCCCGTCCGGGTTCGGTGCGGTTCTTAACGGAGCTGGGTAAAGTGGACCTGCGTCGTCAGCAGCGGTCCCCACAGTCCTCGACTGTTTCGGGCCATTTATTCACTGGACAGCCTCGTGTGGGGGGGCCCCGTCCGGGACGATCAACTCCCGGACCCGTCCACTATACTATCGGAGTACCCGCATGGTTCGTCGGAGTTCAGCGTGGGATTACCCGGACCGCCTAGGGTCCCGGACCCCCTTCGCCTTTGTTTCCTGGAGCGCTGCGTCAGCAGTTTTCCTTTTTGGGAACGGTTTTTTCGGCACTTTGCTCGGTTCAGCACGCCCGCGGGCGGTCTCGTGACCGGAGCCCGTTCCGGTCGCGGCCTACGGCCTTTGCAGCCCTTCTTTTGGCAGCGTGCGCGCGCGCGCGAGAGAAATACCGGCGGCGGACCTGTTCGAGGTCCGTGCACACACACGCGCACGTACGCACACACTCACACACAGAGAAAGTAGTACTGGACAGGCACACGTGTCTATTCAGAATCGGTCCCTTCCGGGTGCCCCGGCCGCCGCGCAACCGGACGAAGGCGGCGGGGAGTCGTCACCAGACTTACCGTGTATTCGCAGTCTTGTTTTCATCAATTTTCTCTCGCCGAGTCACGGCACTTCAGCGGCGGCGTCGCCCGTAACCGTGGCCTCTCGCGTCGGGATTCGACTGCTTCGCCCTTCGCGGACCGCCTTCCGGTCCCGGTCGTCGACGGCGTAGGTTCACCGACTTTCTCCCACCGGGCAGCAGAGCAGAGCAGGACCTCGGTCTTAGACGAAGCGATAAAACGTCACGCCAAATAGGACTTTAGCCCGTTCCCCCCATAAATTCCTTCTCTAGCCTCCCACAGTTCAACTGTCGGCGCCCTTCAGTATTCCGACTCTAGTCCCATAATACAATAGCCGCTCGACTTATGTGCAACTTCACGGTAGACTTCACCTATTTCAAGTAGCAGGACCACCGTTCATTCCTCCTAAAACAAGCATCCCCACCGCACATTGCTACGGTGTCCCCCAGTATGAGAAAAAAAAGGGGGGCCTAATATGTCCAGTTAGAAGTTAAAAAAATTATTTCCATCTCCCCGCGCATTTTGCGGGAGTTCTATTCGTTCCCCAACTCACCTGACTGGCGTCCCGCCATAATTGACCATCCCCGCCATTTTTGCCCGCCCTCGGGCAAGTGCACGAGTCCGCACGGACCTTGCTAAAATACGTGGCCGCAGCCGTGACTAATACGCACCAATATGTCATTATTTCCGTTTTCATTTAGTAGTGTACTCACCTCGTTTTTTTGTACGACCACTTGTCGTCCAAGGGGCTCCGAGCTAAGTACCTCTAGTCGCACGTTAAATAGTTCGGTCGCATCGGAGAACTTCGGGAAAGAACGCCCTCACGCCACTTGACTTTCCCCGCCCACCTCCGGTGGCCGACGTCGGAAGCCGCAAGGTTTCACGGGAGATGTAGTCGCCTTCACGGGCGTCCCCGCGGCACATCGTTTCAAACTCGAACCGAACGGTGTCTATCCAGCACCCCAGCGGTTCGTTCGTCCGTCCTCGCGTTCGGATCGCCGCGGAAGCCTCTCACTGGATTTCCCGTGTTCTTGTTTTGACAGTATACGTGTTTTTGTATTTCATTTTTTAGGGCAATTACAATTGCCTCTGTTCGACACCAGTCGTCGCTTTTTTACCATGTTTATGTCTCATACAGCGGCACATCTTCGTATCCGTTCGGAAAGAATCGTGCCCCCGACGGTCGGGCTCTTCGCGTCATTTCCGGTCGCCTGGACTACATTCTCGCAAAGCCCTCTGGGAGATGTAGTCGCCCTCCACGGCATTTATGCTTTTTACACATGGCTTCTTACGTCGCGCGAATTCGCAAATAGACGTTAACGGCCCGCGTGATTTCACTCCGTAGCACAACAAGGCCTTCGCGCTAGGAAGATCTGACCATTGTGTCCGCGATCCGAGCATCGACTCGGCTAACGCACTTCCGCGTTCGTGTGTTTCCACTTGAATTTCCAGCGATCGCTTTTTTCACCGCGATCGGATTCACCCGGGCCACAAAGGTCGCCGGTTTCGCAAAGTCTGACACCGCCATTTCCCTTGTCTCCCTGGCGCACGGCGGGCCGACACGAACGTGACAGGACGAATGGAGATCGCGCCGTTAGTAATCCAGCCCCTCGGGGCGCTTCCGGTTGGTCGGCCACAGGCCGCGCAAAGCCTCACGGGAATTGTAGTAGCCGTGCGCGGCATCTCTGTACCAAAACTCCTTATGTCCGACTAATCGCGCAAAGTTAATTTTAAAACATGATTTCTCCCCACTTCCATAGGCCAGTCAGGCAGCCCAAAATGGAACTTTCCTTCCTTCCTTCTGTTACGTATGTCAAAAGTTGAACGACGGCACTTCCGTGTTTTACTCCATTGAGCAGCCAGCCATTGACTTGCATAGACGCGTGCTTACTTCCGCCCCGACTCCCACATGGCTATTTTCTAAGCCAATCAGGCGTTGCTACGTCATCGTAGCGGCGACCGAAACGGCGCTATCTACCTGTAACGTTTATTTACGTCCCAAATAAACAATTAAAATTAATCCCTAAATTCATCCAGTAGCCCAAAAACCCCCAATATTAACCCCAATAATTCCTATTAGCTCACCAGTATAATAAAAAGTAAATTATTAAAGTATTGGTGATAAACTAATCTCCCCTCGGGGCAAAACACGTACACTGGCGCCCTCCGGTGGGAAAGAAAACAAATTACAACTACTTACTATAGGTCATAGAAGAGTCCCATTGTCCTGATTGGGAGCCACACCGTCTAAAACCTGTTCTTGGGAAAAACATACGGTCTCCGAGAGTCATTTGTCCATTTTTCAAACAACACGGCCAAACGTCCAAAGTTGTTAAGCAAACATATTTATTAATTAACAAACGGGAATCAACAATCCTTATTGAACGAACAAAGAAAAGTACACTCAAAAACACAACCGAATTATCACCAGGGCAAGAGAGGGCCCCTTCAAAAACGCCGGAATACCAGCATAAATTGTATTGAAAAAATATGAACAAAAACAAACCAACAAGAACCTGAAAAAGAATTATATATAGAGATTATGTACATGTACGTGTATACATACATATATAAAAAAAATTATCCACCCATATACATATGGTACAATATGAAAAAAAACAATCCGAGAAAGAAAAAAAACCTTTTCTTACAAGCCTTGAAACAAAACCAAACCGTCCCATGAAAACAAGAAAAGCCCACCAAAGTCCTCTTAACTCAAAAATCGCACAGTTATAAACACAGAAAGCAAAAACAGCCCAACGGGCATCGTACTCGGAAGCGAGGTATAAACCGTGTCGGCGGGTGCGTGGTTGTAAACGTCACTAACAAAGAGTTCAATTTTACGAAGGGACAGAGAGTGGTGGAAAAATTATTTTTTATATTTTTGGGGAGGACGGGTCCAGCCGTAAGTTTTCCTATTCGGAAAACCCGGAGACACTACAAACGTCCCCCTTCCAAAAAACCTTCGTACCACAAGGCCCACATATTTTTGGCCGTGGCTGGGGACCAGTGGATCCCGTCCCCGAGCGTCTCAAATAATTGGTCTCCCAATTTAGGGATCCCGTAACCTGTCTCTCCTATCATAAAATTGAGCTGTTCTATTTTGGCCCGTACGAAGTTGGTCATTAACGGCGAGTGGTTTATTCTCGGGATACCTATATCGCTCTGCGGGAAAGTCTTCTTCGCCACCTCGGCCAGATTCTTGACGTCTTCTCTGAGTTTCGAGGGGTTCGTTTGGTTTCTGTCGTTCAGGCCTACTGAAAGGATGACTTTCTTGGGAGGGACCACTATTTTGGTTCTGAAGGCCAGAACGTGAACCAGGTGGTTCATTTTGGCGCCTGGATAGGAGTCCATTTGAACGTTCGTGTTCCTGACTCCCGGTAGCCTAGAGATATTTGAATCGCCCATGATTAATATGGGCCTATCCACCACTAGGTCCCAATTCCCGTATTTGTCACCCTTATGGTCGTGAAATTTAAACAATTGCATTCCGTCAATTCGCAACTTGACGCCCTCCCCCCTACTGACACCCCACTCGCCTTCTTTCTCCACCGGACGTCCAGGGGCCGCTTCGTCCGGCATGCGAAGCGCTCGCGGGACAAGGGCTCTCTGCGGTTTTCCACCGGGGGTCTCGCTCATGTCCCCGCGAGGCGGGGACGGCGCCATCAGGCTCTCGAGGATCGGGGAGGTCATCACCACCGTGCTCGTGTCTACCGTCTCGATGTCCCAAGGCGGGGCTTCCTCCACTTCCATCAGGGCGTCGTCCGAGATCAGGTCGATTTCCGGCAAGGTGGGCGTGATCGCCCTTTCGAGGGCCTCGACCAGGGGGTCGGAGGGCTCCTCCGGTCCCAACAGGACTTCTAACGGCGGGGTGTATTCTGCAAGCAGTGCATCCAGATCTAAGTCATCATCGGTCGTTCTTACCGACTTCTGTTTCTTCTTTTTTCCGTGACTTTCGAGGGCCGGGTTCTCTTCGGGTCCGTCGTTCGGCTTCCTTTTGGTCGGCGCCCCAGGGTTCGCGGTCGACGTGGACGGCCGCGTTTCTTCGGCGTTGCTCGGCCCCTCCGGGGTCCAGGCGTCCGTTTGCGTGTACGCGGAGACCATCGGTCTCGTCGACGGACCTGGAATCGACGCGTCCGGCCTATCTACCGGGGTGTCCCATCTACCTGTCGGGGGCTGAGCTCCCGCTACACCCATAATAAATTCAATTTCCGCGCTCGCCTTCGCCAGAGTGGCCTGCCGTAGAGTGTCTAGATCTAATCTAGCCCACTTCACCGCCAAGGACAGCGCGTCTTGCCAGCGTGCATTTTTGAACCTGCCGAGTTCAATTTTAAGCGACGCCAAAGTTTCCGAATAATGTTCGAAGAGCGACTGTTGTGTCACGTACGCCCAATTCTTAGCATTGTACTTGGTCAATGTATTGATTTTCTCATTCGGATTGGAGGGCTTGACCCCTTCTACCAGTGATTTTTCCAGGAGTCGAATGCCCCATGGCGGGCGGTCGGCGTCCGCCACACTCTCAAGATGGTGTGACGTCCTGATGAACCTTGTCATCAGTCTGGCCAGAAATTTCAGATCCCCCGTCGCCAGTTGTTTACCCCGTCCCTCCATTCTCACCGCGAAGTTTTCCTGGATTTCAGAGAGCCAATAGGAATACAAACAGAAAGACAAAATTCACCGAGTCAATTTCCGAGGGTATTTCGAAATTGATAAAAAATTCAAGATTAATTATTCCGCACGAAAGCCGCACCACTCCGTCTCCTGAAAAAACCTTTTTTGTTTAAATCCAACGTATACCCACCCTTTCAAATATCAGCGAGCTACATTAGGTCAGACATCCAAGGAATTGGAAGAAAAAGAAGGAAAGAAGAGAGAGTATGGAAACGTTAGTGTTATTTCAATCAAAGGCCCGTATGGTAGACCCCCGAAGGGTTTCCGGATTCACCCCGTTAGGGTTGGTCCGAGTGGTGGGGGCAAATGACTCCTTTCTAATCGTGTCCAGTCCCTTGTTAGGAAACTGGAAAGGAGGGGTGAATTGAGTTTAGTTCACGGGGGTGGGATTAGGTGTCCAATTCTAAAGTGGACAAAGTCCTTTTGTTGAGTTTAGTGGAAGAGAACAGGGAAGGGCCTACCGAGACCAAAATTTGGGCAAGACTCTTCGTTGGGGTTAGTCGAAAGGAAGGGTGGTTCCACAGGCCACCGAGGGGTTTCCACACGTACCTCGTTAAGTTTAGCTCACGGGGTCAAGTGCCCTATTCCAAATCGGATAGCGCCCTCTAGTTAAGTTTAGTGGAAGAGGATGGGGAAGGTTGTTCTACCGAGACCCAAAGAGGGCCCTAGCTCAGATTAAGTTTAGTTCAATTTATTTCCCTAGGACTTTTATGTTTAGTGGGGGGGAAGGGGGGGGGGGGGTTTGTTTGTTTACAATAAATCCAATTAAGTATATCAATTGCCCGGAGGTAGCCAAAAAGAGGGGGGCCGTCGCGATCAGCAAAGGGGGAGTAGACCAGACCCGACCGCACCGCACCGCGGCTAAAACCAACTAGCCCGCAACGGCTTACCGATCGGAAAAGACCAGAATATCACAGGACTCACGGGACGGGAGGACCTTGACCAGGTCCCAAACGTCAGTCGATGTCGCCGCAAGACTTCAAAGGGAAACAGTCGTCCGGGGTTCTGGCGGGTTAGGTGAGTACACTCTATCTCGATGGCATCCCCGGTACGTCTTACGACTACCCGGTGTGTGGAGTACCAAAGGCAATGCGACTGACCCTCGCTAGTCACTGTGACCCCCTTCTTACTTTGGCGACATCAGTCGACGCACAGGAATCGCCCGTCCGGGGCCACGGTTCGGTCCCGATCAACGGGACGGTTTCTTCCTTAAAATGAACTCGACAACATACTCGTCAATCTAACAGAGTTGGGCCAAAAAGTCGCCTCGCCCCCGTGTTGATCAGGCGGTAGCGTTTAGCGCTCACCGCCCGGTTCCATCCGTAGAAACCACGTACGTCCCCTAGTGCGCGCAACCCGATACTTACCGACCAGGTAGGAGAACGCCCCACGGTTATCGGGACCTATTACCGAAATTATACTGATTTTTAAGAGAAAAACTGGACTGGGGGAAAGAAACCTCGACCTAAGTGTGTGCGAAAGAGACACAGAGAAAAATAGAGAGAGAGAGAGAGAGAGAGAGAGAGAGAGAGAGAGAGAGAGAGAGAGAGTGTGTGTAAGAAAGAAGGAGAGAAAGAGAGAGACACAGAAAAAAATTAAAAGAAGGAGAGAGAGAGAGAGAGAGATATAAAGAGTGGCAGCAAAAGAAAAGGAGAGAGAGCGTGAGAAGGAAGGAGAGAGAGAGAGAGAGAGAGAGAAAGAGAAAAAATATGGGAGATGGAAAGAAATAGAGAGAGAAAAAGAGAGATAGAGAGGAAGCAGCCAAAATCAAAGAAATAAGTACAAATAGAGCTAAAAACCAAGCGCGCGCGCTAGCGCGCGCACATCCGTGTCGGCGGCGTCACCAGGGTGGGAGAGAACCCCCCTGCCCACAGACTGTAGCAAAATCAACCGAAAATCCACATGGATATCAGGGATGACTTACCGTAAGTACCGCGCGTGCGATCACACGACCGCACGTGACTTATGTAAAAAATCATACATACATCTATATATATATATATATATATATACACACATACATATATATACACACACACACACACACACCCACACGTGTAAAATGGGGCCCGCAGGCCCCCATTCATATCCCAGAAGCAAGCGTTAGCGCGCTAGCATTCGAGCGTGACCGTCCCTCGTCTCCCAACGTAGAGGGAGCGATCCGCTCTGCGTCGACAGAAGAAAAACCATAAGCCCCACCCGGAGACATTCACCTCCATGAAAGTTTTGAAACTACGACGACCCCGTCCGGGTTCGGTGCGGTTCTTAACGGAGCTGGGTAAAGTGGACCTGCGTCGTCAGCAGCGGTCCCCACAGTCCTCGACTGTTTCGGGCCATTTATTCACTGGACAGCCTCGTGTGGGGGGGCCCCGTCCGGGACGATCAACTCCCGGACCCGTCCACTATACTATCGGAGTACCCGCATGGTTCGTCGGAGTTCAGCGTGGGATTACCCGGACCGCCTAGGGTCCCGGACCCCCTTCGCCTTTGTTTCCTGGAGCGCTGCGTCAGCAGTTTTCCTTTTTGGGAACGGTTTTTTCGGCACTTTGCTCGGTTCAGCACGCCCGCGGGCGGTCTCGTGACCGGAGCCCGTTCCGGTCGCGGCCTACGGCCTTTGCAGCCCTTCTTTTGGCAGCGTGCGCGCGCGCGCGAGAGAAATACCGGCGGCGGACCTGTTCGAGGTCCGTGCACACACACGCGCACGTACGCACACACTCACACACAGAGAAAGTAGTACTGGACAGGCACACGTGTCTATTCAGAATCGGTCCCTTCCGGGTGCCCCGGCCGCCGCGCAACCGGACGAAGGCGGCGGGGAGTCGTCACCAGACTTACCGTGTATTCGCAGTCTTGTTTTTATCAATTTTCTCTCGCCGAGTCACGGCACTTCAGCGGCGGCGTCGCCCGTAACCGTGGCCTCTCGCGTCGGGATTCGACTGCTTCGCCCTTCGCGGACCGCCTTCCGGTCCCGGTCGTCGACGGCGTAGGTTCACCGACTTTCTCCCACCGGGCAGCAGAGCAGAGCAGGACCTCGGTCTTAGACGAAGCGATAAATATATCTAAAAAATCTAAAAAATTCTGCGTTCTAATTGCTCATACTCGTCAACATCTCATAGGAAGTAGAAGTTTATTAGAGATCAAGTAAACCAACAAAAGGACAGGAAACAACATCAGTCACTATCAGGTTCGCGAAAAACCAAATCCCAAACTTCAAATATAAACAATACAACCAATTTTAATCCTTAAATCAACTAAGAAACACACATAAACTTCAAAATCCAGTACAGAAATTCAAAATAGACATCCCTCCCTCCCATTCAGCAGTTTAAACACTTTGGTTTTTATCGAACAACATCCAAAAACTTTTATCTTGTTGTTGTAGTTGTTGATCCCTTTAATTGTTACTATTTAGATCCATGGAGGTTGACCCAACAATGATCAAGAGCCAACATGTGCTGGGGCAAAGTACAACTAAATTCAGCTATTAGGTCCTAGTGTCATTGCTTCTAGCCTGCCTACCTACAGTCACCATAGATTTTTCATTTAGGCCATTCGGATACCGAGTATTGAGTCGATGTATCCATTTCCATTCTGCACGTCTTCGTTGAAGTGTTGTCCAGCTCCTATTTTGTTCCAACCCCTTCAGATACATGTTTTGTACTCCGTGTGCTTTGAAATGTCGAACTAGATGGGAATCTTCCTTTAAAGTCCTCTCCACATTGTACTTGTGCTGAGACAATCTGGTACACAGTTTATTCTTTGTTTCTCCGACATACATCAGTTTGCATTTTTTGCACCATATGACATAAACACAGTTCTCAGCCTTCAAAGTCAAGTGAGTCGGGATCTTGTAAGGGGTACGACGTCCCGCCGACCTAACCATTTCTTGCAACTCGTGGACTTCATCGTCCATTCCCATCTCCGGTAGTTTAGCCCTCACCAGATAATCTTTGAGGTTTCTTCCTCTTTTATACGCCGACACTATTCGGAATGAACGACCCACTACCGTGTCACTCATTATTTCTCGGAAATTTTTTCTGATTCTGTAATTAACCGCCCTGCTCCACGACGAGTACCTGCTAACCAGAGGTATCACCTTCAGCGTAGGGGGTTGTCGAACGGGGGCGTGGCCTTTCTTAAAATCCTTCAAAATCCCTCTTAAGAAGGATCTAGAATAACCTCGCTTCCGTAGTGACCTAAAGAGAACACTTCTGGCTTTCACTTCATCCTCAGGTCTTGAGCACAGTCTAGAGAATCGCAACAACTGAGACTTGACAAGACCCCGGAACGTGTGTCTCGGATGGAAGCTCTTACCATGCAAAAGAGCATGTGTATCTGTAGGTTTAAAATAAACCTTTGTCTTCAATAGACCTCTTTCCTCGAAATCCACATCCTTAAAGACTATTGTGTCCAAAAAGACCACTTCCCGGTCATCTGATGTGGCTTCCACCTTTATCAATGGATGGTGTGAATTCAGGGTCTCCACAAACGACTTAAAGTCCTCCCTCGAGTAGGTCCATACACCCCAGATGTCGTCCAGATATCTTACATACATCGAGGGGACTTTTTGGCATTTGGTTAGAATCGTCTCTTCCCAGTCTGCCATATAGATATTTGCATAAGCCGGGGCAAACTTCTTCCCCATTGCTGTGCCCTTCACTTGTAGATACCATTTCCCGTTGAATAAGAAATCATTTCTCCTCAGGCTCATTTCTAGCAGCTTCATGATTTCCTCATCCGGCCTATCTTCCACCGGATGAGCCATCAGGCATTCCTCCACTGCTTTCAAACCCAGAGACACATCAATGTTAGTATAGAGACTGGCTACATCCATTGTGAACAAAATACAATCCCGGGGCACTGTTTGGGTAGTAATCCTTTTAATGAAGTCATGGGTGTCTTTCACATAACTTTTGTGTTTTGTCGAGAGCGGAGTCAAGAAACTATCCAGAAATTCTGCCACTCCATAGCTCTCACTGGCACAATCTGAAATAATTGGTCTGCCTGGAGGGATTCTACCCGGTATTGTCCATTTACCTGGGGGCTTATGTATTTTCGGCAGCAGGTAAAAATACCTAGGTCTGTATGGAGACTCACCCTTCAAATACAACAATTGTTTTTTTGTCAAGCAGTTTTTATCCACCAGAGTCTTAAGAATCTCTTCGATCATCAGTGATGTTTCTGGATATATCGGACCGTCCAGCGGTTCGTAATAGACTGTATCCTGTAGTTGCCGTTGAGCTTCTTGGACATAATCAAGTCTGTCCATGATTACGACAGCACTGCCTTTGTCCGCTGGCTTAATCACTATGGACTTATTGTTCTTCAATTCTAAAAGAGCTTGCCATTCTGATTCCTCAACGTTGTCATGGTCCATCCCTTGTTTCAGTGATTGAATTACTTCTCTATCTTTTAGGATTAAGTCGCATAATTGTTCCGACCATTCCGATTTACAGGGTTCCCAGGACGATTTTCCGGTGAACTTCCTGATTGGAATTGCGTCCCCCACATCAAAGTGTTCAGCCAATTTCAGGCGACGATGGTATTCCTTAAGGTCCAGTTCCTGGGTCAACCTGTCTTTAATTACCCCAGATCGATGTGGCACAAATGTCAGACCTTTCTCCAATAGCCTCACTTGATCAGCAGTGAGCGTGAAATATCTAGAAAGATTCATTATCCCTGCATTGTCCATTAAGGCCTTCTGTCGGACTTGTAGAGTATCTGTATCCTCCTGAGGTTGGATTCTTAAGAAAGATGTTTTCCAGTGTTCCCACATGCGGACCCCGGTCTCCAAGGTCCAGACTATGCCATTCTCCTCCGTTTGGAAATCTGACATACCCAATCTTGGTATAGATAGGCCAGTGTCTCCTATGACGTAATTAATTTGCCTCAAGCGACGTCGTAGGGAATCCGACAAATCTAAAGGAAAATTCACCCTAGGGATCGCGATTTCTGAATCCGGGAAAACCTTTCTGGCCGTTCTCGCCAACCCTAAAATGTTTTTCCTAAGAGAGTTAAAATTCAGAGTTCCTCTATTTTCCAGACCTAATGACAATATTAGCTTGGCCACCGGGGTATCGATCTTAAGTTTTTGTTCCAAAATAGTCTTGGCCGTACCAAAGTGTAGATCCCGGAAAGACAATATCTGTACTCTCCCGTCCCCTATGTGGGGCAAACGTAACACATTGGAATCCCCGATAACCAATATCGGTCTGTAAACGACGACGACACGTTCCAGACCCTCCCCCTTCTCCATAAAAGTGTATCTTATTTCTTCAGAATGAACTATGGGATCCTCATCAAACAGCGGTATAGGTTCAACGTTCTGGTCACAATTCCCAGTCCTTCCTACTACCAATTCAGAAGTTTGACTCCCCATGTTCCTCGATAAAGACCACCCCAGTTGGTTCAAATCCAGCAGAGATTGGATTATCGACATTGTGTCACTAATGGTATCCACTCCAATCGCGCCCAAGTCGCTTTTAAGCCACCTGAGCGCCCTCTGGAGCGAAGCCCACCAATTTTCACATTTTGCAATTCTCAAGTGCTCAGTCAATTCATCCATCAATCTCGGATGTGACAAATGAAGCCATTCAAAAGTCAATCCCAATTGGGGAGAGAACCTGGAGGAGACCAAAGTCCGGGCCTCCGAAGCTGTAGTTGTATGACCACCACTTGATCCCATAGAAGTCATCTCCTCAACTACATTCTCCAACAAGAGAGGCATTTGGACGACCGCCACAGGTCTCTCCCGCCGGGTAAGAAGTTTGATGAGTTTCGAGAGTAGTTTCGTCAAAATTCTGAGATCATCTTCCTCCGACCGATGTTCCAGGTTGAAGTCCACGATCACTTCCATCTAAAGAACCAAACGCAATTTATAGTTTCCAGATCAAAAAAAAAAAAAAAAAAAAAAAAAAAAAAAAAAAAAAAAAAAAAAAAAAAAAAAAAAAAAAAAAAAAAAAAAAACCCAGGAAAAAGAAGCTGAAAATGAGAAGTAAAGGTTATAATGTCTTAATACAAAATTGTGAGTAATCATAGAGAGGAAGGGTGGTTCCACAGGCCACCGAGGGGTTTCCACACGTACCTCGTTAAGTTTAGCTCACGGGGTCAAGTGCCCTATTCCAAATCGGATAGCGCCCTCTAGTTAAGTTTAGTGGAAGAGGATGGGGAAGGTTGTTCTACCGAGACCCAAAGAGGGCCCTAGCTCAGATTAAGTTTAGTTCAATTTATTTCCCTAGGACTTTTATGTTTAGTGGGGGGGAAAGGGGGGGGGGGGGGTTTGTTTGTTTACAATAAATCCAATTAAGTATATCAATTGCCCGGAGGTAGCCAAAAAGAGGGGGGCCGTCGCGATCAGCAAAGGGGGAGTAGACCAGACTCGACCGCACCGCACCGCGGCTAAAACCAACTAGCCCGCAACGGCTTACCGATCGGAAAAGACCAGAATATCACAGGACTCACAGGACGGGAGGACCTTGACCAGGTCCCAAACGTCAGTCGATGTCGCCGCAAGACTTCAAAGGGAAACAGTCGTCCGGGGTTCTGGCGGGTTAGGTGAGTACACTCTATCTCGATGGCATCCCCGGTACGTCTTACGACTACCCGGTGTGTGGAGTACCAAAGGCAATGCGACTGACCCTCGCTAGTCACTGTGACCCCCTTCTTACTTTGGCGACATCAGTCGACGCACAGGAATCGCCCGTCCGGGGCCACGGTTCGGTCCCGATCAACGGGACGGTTTCTTCCTTAAAATGAACTCGACAACATACTCGTCAATCTAACAGAGTTGGGCCAAAAAGTCGCCTCGCCCCCGTGTTGATCAGGCGGTAGCGTTTAGCGCTCACCGCCCGGTTCCATCCGTAGAAACCACGTACGTCCCCTAGTGCGCGCAACCCGATACTTACCGACCAGGTAGGAGAACGCCCCACGGTTATCGGGACCTATTACCGAAATTATACTGATTTTTAAGAGAAAAACTGGACTGGGGGAAAGAAACCTCGACCTAAGTGTGTGCGAAAGAGACACAGAGAAAAATAGAGAGAGAGAGAGAGAGAGAGAGAGAGAGAGAGAGAGAGAGAGAGAGAGAGTGTGTGTAAGAAAGAAGGAGAGAAAGAGAGAGACACAGAAAAAAATTAAAAGAAGGAGAGAGAGAGAGAGAGAGATATAAAGAGTGGCAGCAAAAGAAAAGGAGAGAGAGCGTGAGAAGGAAGGAGAGAGAGAGAGAGAGAGAGAAAGAGAAAAAATATGGGAGATGGAAAGAAATAGAGAGAGAAAAAGAGAGATAGAGAGGAAGCAGCCAAAATCAAAGAAATAAGTACAAATAGAGCTAAAAACCAAGCGCGCGCGCTAGCGCGCGCACATCCGTGTCGGCGGCGTCACCAGGGTGGGAGAGAACCCCCCTGCCCACAGACTGTAGCAAAATCAACCGAAAATCCACATGGATATCAGGGATGACTTACCGTAAGTACCGCGCGTGCGATCACACGACCGCACGTGACTTATGTAAAAAATCATACATACATCTATATATATATATAAATATATATACACACATACATATATATACACACACACACACACACACCCACACGTGTAAAATGGGGCCCGCAGGCCCCCATTCATATCCCAGAAGCAAGCGTTAGCGCGCTAGCATTCGAGCGTGACCGTCCCTCGTCTCCCAACGTAGAGGGAGCGATCCGCTCGGCGTCGACAGAAGAAAAACCATAAGCCCCACCCGGAGACATTCACCTCCATGAAAGTTTTGAAACTACGACGACCCCGTCCGGGTTCGGTGCGGTTCTTAACGGAGCTGGGTAAAGTGGACCTGCGTCGTCAGCAGCGGTCCCCACAGTCCTCGACTGTTTCGGGCCATTTATTCACTGGACAGCCTCGTGTGGGGGGGCCCCGTCCGGGACGATCAACTCCCGGACCCGTCCACTATACTATCGGAGTACCCGCATGGTTCGTCGGAGTTCAGCGTGGGATTACCCGGACCGCCTAGGGTCCCGGACCCCCTTCGCCTTTGTTTCCTGGAGCGCTGCGTCAGCAGTTTTCCTTTTTGGGAACGGTTTTTTCGGCACTTTGCTCGGTTCAGCACGCCCGCGGGCGGTCTCGTGACCGGAGCCCGTTCCGGTCGCGGCCTACGGCCTTTGCAGCCCTTCTTTTGGCAGCGTGCGCGCGCGCGCGAGAGAAATACCGGCGGCGGACCTGTTCGAGGTCCGTGCACACACACGCGCACGTACGCACACACTCACACACAGAGAAAGTAGTACTGGACAGGCACACGTGTCTATTCAGAATCGGTCCCTTCCGGGTGCCCCGGCCGCCGCGCAACCGGACGAAGGCGGCGGGGAGTCGTCACCAGACTTACCGTGTATTCGCAGTCTTGTTTTTATCAATTTTCTCTCGCCGAGTCACGGCACTTCAGCGGCGGCGTCGCCCGTAACCGTGGCCTCTCGCGTCGGGATTCGACTGCTTCGCCCTTCGCGGACCGCCTTCCGGTCCCGGTCGTCGACGGCGTAGGTTCACCGACTTTCTCCCACCGGGCAGCAGAGCAGAGCAGGACCTCGGTCTTAGACGAAGCGATAAATATATCTAAAAAATCTAAAAAATTCTGCGTTCTAATTGCTCATACTCGTCAACATCTCATAGGAAGTAGAAGTTTATTAGAGATCAAGTAAACCAACAAAAGGACAGGAAACAACATCAGTCACTATCAGGTTCGCGAAAAACCAAATCCCAAACTTCAAATATAAACAATACAACCAATTTTAATCCTTAAATCAACTAAGAAACACACATAAACTTCAAAATCCAGTACAGAAATTCAAAATAGACATCCCTCCCTCCCATTCAGCAGTTTAAACACTTTGGTTTTTATCGAACAACATCCAAAAACTTTTATCTTGTTGTTGTAGTTGTTGATCCCTTTAATTGTTACTATTTAGATCCATGGAGGTTGACCCAACAATGATCAAGAGCCAACATGTGCTGGGGCAAAGTACAACTAAATTCAGCTATTAGGTCCTAGTGTCATTGCTTCTAGCCTGCCTACCTACAGTCACCATAGATTTTTCATTTAGGCCATTCGGATACCGAGTATTGAGTCGATGTATCCATTTCCATTCTGCACGTCTTCGTTGAAGTGTTGTCCAGCTCCTATTTTGTTCCAACCCCTTCAGATACATGTTTTGTACTCCGTGTGCTTTGAAATGTCGAACTAGATGGGAATCTTCCTTTAAAGTCCTCTCCACATTGTACTTGTGCTGAGACAATCTGGTACACAGTTTATTCTTTGTTTCTCCGACATACATCAGTTTGCATTTTTTGCACCATATGACATAAACACAGTTCTCAGCCTTCAAAGTCAAGTGAGTCGGGATCTTGTAAGGGGTACGACGTCCCGCCGACCTAACCATTTCTTGCAACTCGTGGACTTCATCGTCCATTCCCATCTCCGGTAGTTTAGCCCTCACCAGATAATCTTTGAGGTTTCTTCCTCTTTTATACGCCGACACTATTCGGAATGAACGACCCACTACCGTGTCACTCATTATTTCTCGGAAATTTTTTCTGATTCTGTAATTAACCGCCCTGCTCCACGACGAGTACCTGCTAACCAGAGGTATCACCTTCAGCGTAGGGGGTTGTCGAACGGGGGCGTGGCCTTTCTTAAAATCCTTCAAAATCCCTCTTAAGAAGGATCTAGAATAACCTCGCTTCCGTAGTGACCTAAAGAGAACACTTCTGGCTTTCACTTCATCCTCAGGTCTTGAGCACAGTCTAGAGAATCGCAACAACTGAGACTTGACAAGACCCCGGAACGTGTGTCTCGGATGGAAGCTCTTACCATGCAAAAGAGCATGTGTATCTGTAGGTTTAAAATAAACCTTTGTCTTCAATAGACCTCTTTCCTCGAAATCCACATCCTTAAAGACTATTGTGTCCAAAAAGACCACTTCCCGGTCATCTGATGTGGCTTCCACCTTTATCAATGGATGGTGTGAATTCAGGGTCTCCACAAACGACTTAAAGTCCTCCCTCGAGTAGGTCCATACACCCCAGATGTCGTCCAGATATCTTACATACATCGAGGGGACTTTTTGGCATTTGGTTAGAATCGTCTCTTCCCAGTCTGCCATATAGATATTTGCATAAGCCGGGGCAAACTTCTTCCCCATTGCTGTGCCCTTCACTTGTAGATACCATTTCCCGTTGAATAAGAAATCATTTCTCCTCAGGCTCATTTCTAGCAGCTTCATGATTTCCTCATCCGGCCTATCTTCCACCGGATGAGCCATCAGGCATTCCTCCACTGCTTTCAAACCCAGAGACACATCAATGTTAGTATAGAGACTGGCTACATCCATTGTGAACAAAATACAATCCCGGGGCACTGTTTGGGTAGTAATCCTTTTAATGAAGTCATGGGTGTCTTTCACATAACTTTTGTGTTTTGTCGAGAGCGGAGTCAAGAAACTATCCAGAAATTCTGCCACTCCATAGCTCTCACTGGCACAATCTGAAATAATTGGTCTGCCTGGAGGGATTCTACCCGGTATTGTCCATTTACCTGGGGGCTTATGTATTTTCGGCAGCAGGTAAAAATACCTAGGTCTGTATGGAGACTCACCCTTCAAATACAACAATTGTTTTTTTGTCAAGCAGTTTTTATCCACCAGAGTCTTAAGAATCTCTTCGATCATCAGTGATGTTTCTGGATATATCGGACCGTCCAGCGGTTCGTAATAGACTGTATCCTGTAGTTGCCGTTGAGCTTCTTGGACATAATCAAGTCTGTCCATGATTACGACAGCACTGCCTTTGTCCGCTGGCTTAATCACTATGGACTTATTGTTCTTCAATTCTAAAAGAGCTTGCCATTCTGATTCCTCAACGTTGTCATGGTCCATCCCTTGTTTCAGTGATTGAATTACTTCTCTATCTTTTAGGATTAAGTCGCATAATTGTTCCGACCATTCCGATTTACAGGGTTCCCAGGACGATTTTCCGGTGAACTTCCTGATTGGAATTGCGTCCCCCACATCAAAGTGTTCAGCCAATTTCAGGCGACGATGGTATTCCTTAAGGTCCAGTTCCTGGGTCAACCTGTCTTTAATTACCCCAGATCGATGTGGCACAAATGTCAGACCTTTCTCCAATAGCCTCACTTGATCAGCAGTGAGCGTGAAATATCTAGAAAGATTCATTATCCCTGCATTGTCCATTAAGGCCTTCTGTCGGACTTGTAGAGTATCTGTATCCTCCTGAGGTTGGATTCTTAAGAAAGATGTTTTCCAGTGTTCCCACATGCGGACCCCGGTCTCCAAGGTCCAGACTATGCCATTCTCCTCCGTTTGGAAATCTGACATACCCAATCTTGGTATAGATAGGCCAGTGTCTCCTATGACGTAATTAATTTGCCTCAAGCGACGTCGTAGGGAATCCGACAAATCTAAAGGAAAATTCACCCTAGGGATCGCGATTTCTGAATCCGGGAAAACCTTTCTGGCCGTTCTCGCCAACCCTAAAATGTTTTTCCTAAGAGAGTTAAAATTCAGAGTTCCTCTATTTTCCAGACCTAATGACAATATTAGCTTGGCCACCGGGGTATCGATCTTAAGTTTTTGTTCCAAAATAGTCTTGGCCGTACCAAAGTGTAGATCCCGGAAAGACAATATCTGTACTCTCCCGTCCCCTATGTGGGGCAAACGTAACACATTGGAATCCCCGATAACCAATATCGGTCTGTTAACGACGACGACACGTTCCAGACCCTCCCCCTTCTCCATAAAAGTGTATCTTATTTCTTCAGAATGAACTATGGGATCCTCATCAAACAGCGGTATAGGTTCAACGTTCTGGTCACAATTCCCAGTCCTTCCTACTACCAATTCAGAAGTTTGACTCCCCATGTTCCTCGATAAAGACCACCCCAGTTGGTTCAAATCCAGCAGAGATTGGATTATCGACATTGTGTCACTAATGGTATCCACTCCAATCGCGCCCAAGTCGCTTTTAAGCCACCTGAGCGCCCTCTGGAGCGAAGCCCACCAATTTTCACATTTTGCAATTCTCAAGTGCTCAGTCAATTCATCCATCAATCTCGGATGTGACAAATGAAGCCATTCAAAAGTCAATCCCAATTGGGGAGAGAACCTGGAGGAGACCAAAGTCCGGGCCTCCGAAGCTGTAGTTGTATGACCACCACTTGATCCCATAGAAGTCATCTCCTCAACTACATTCTCCAACAAGAGAGGCATTTGGACGACCGCCACAGGTCTCTCCCGCCGGGTAAGAAGTTTGATGAGTTTCGAGAGTAGTTTCGTCAAAATTCTGAGATCATCTTCCTCCGACCGATGTTCCAGGTTGAAGTCCACGATCACTTCCATCTAAAGAACCAAACGCAATTTATAGTTTCCAGATCAAAAAAAAAAAAAAAAAAAAAAAAAAAAAAAAAAAAAAAAAAAAAAAAAAAAAAAAAAAAAAAAAAAAAAAAAAAAAACCCAGGAAAAAGAAGCTGAAAATGAGAAGTAAAGGTTATAATGTCTTAATACAAAATTGTGAGTAATCATAGAGAGGAAGGGTGGTTCCACAGGCCACCGAGGGGTTTCCACACGTACCTCGTTAAGTTTAGCTCACGGGGTCAAGTGCCCTATTCCAAATCGGATAGCGCCCTCTAGTTAAGTTTAGTGGAAGAGGATGGGGAAGGTTGTTCTACCGAGACCCAAAGAGGGCCCTAGCTCAGATTAAGTTTAGTTCAATTTATTTCCCTAGGACTTTTATGTTTAGTGGGGGGGAAAGGGGGGGGGGGGGGTTTGTTTGTTTACAATAAATCCAATTAAGTATATCAATTGCCCGGAGGTAGCCAAAAAGAGGGGGGCCGTCGCGATCAGCAAAGGGGGAGTAGACCAGACTCGACCGCACCGCACCGCGGCTAAAACCAACTAGCCCGCAACGGCTTACCGATCGGAAAAGACCAGAATATCACAGGACTCACAGGACGGGAGGACCTTGACCAGGTCCCAAACGTCAGTCGATGTCGCCGCAAGACTTCAAAGGGAAACAGTCGTCCGGGGTTCTGGCGGGTTAGGTGAGTACACTCTATCTCGATGGCATCCCCGGTACGTCTTACGACTACCCGGTGTGTGGAGTACCAAAGGCAATGCGACTGACCCTCGCTAGTCACTGTGACCCCCTTCTTACTTTGGCGACATCAGTCGACGCACAGGAATCGCCCGTCCGGGGCCACGGTTCGGTCCCGATCAACGGGACGGTTTCTTCCTTAAAATGAACTCGACAACATACTCGTCAATCTAACAGAGTTGGGCCAAAAAGTCGCCTCGCCCCCGTGTTGATCAGGCGGTAGCGTTTAGCGCTCACCGCCCGGTTCCATCCGTAGAAACCACGTACGTCCCCTAGTGCGCGCAACCCGATACTTACCGACCAGGTAGGAGAACGCCCCACGGTTATCGGGACCTATTACCGAAATTATACTGATTTTTAAGAGAAAAACTGGACTGGGGGAAAGAAACCTCGACCTAAGTGTGTGCGAAAGAGACACAGAGAAAAATAGAGAGAGAGAGAGAGAGAGAGAGAGAGAGAGAGAGAGAGAGAGAGAGAGAGTGTGTGTAAGAAAGAAGGAGAGAAAGAGAGAGACACAGAAAAAAATTAAAAGAAGGAGAGAGAGAGAGAGAGAGATATAAAGAGTGGCAGCAAAAGAAAAGGAGAGAGAGCGTGAGAAGGAAGGAGAGAGAGAGAGAGAGAGAGAAAGAGAAAAAATATGGGAGATGGAAAGAAATAGAGAGAGAAAAAGAGAGATAGAGAGGAAGCAGCCAAAATCAAAGAAATAAGTACAAATAGAGCTAAAAACCAAGCGCGCGCGCTAGCGCGCGCACATCCGTGTCGGCGGCGTCACCAGGGTGGGAGAGAACCCCCCTGCCCACAGACTGTAGCAAAATCAACCGAAAATCCACATGGATATCAGGGATGACTTACCGTAAGTACCGCGCGTGCGATCACACGACCGCACGTGACTTATGTAAAAAATCATACATACATCTATATATATATATAAATATATATACACACATACATATATATACACACACACACACACACACCCACACGTGTAAAATGGGGCCCGCAGGCCCCCATTCATATCCCAGAAGCAAGCGTTAGCGCGCTAGCATTCGAGCGTGACCGTCCCTCGTCTCCCAACGTAGAGGGAGCGATCCGCTCGGCGTCGACAGAAGAAAAACCATAAGCCCCACCCGGAGACATTCACCTCCATGAAAGTTTTGAAACTACGACGACCCCGTCCGGGTTCGGTGCGGTTCTTAACGGAGCTGGGTAAAGTGGACCTGCGTCGTCAGCAGCGGTCCCCACAGTCCTCGACTGTTTCGGGCCAGTTATTCACTGGACAGCCTCGTGTGGGGGGGCCCCGTCCGGGACGATCAACTCCCGGACCCGTCCACTATACTATCGGAGTACCCGCATGGTTCGTCGGAGTTCAGCGTGGGATTACCCGGACCGCCTAGGGTCCCGGACCCCCTTCGCCTTTGTTTCCTGGAGCGCTGCGTCAGCAGTTTTCCTTTTTGGGAACGGTTTTTTCGGCACTTTGCTCGGTTCAGCACGCCCGCGGGCGGTCTCGTGACCGGAGCCCGTTCCGGTCGCGGCCTACGGCCTTTGCAGCCCTTCTTTTGGCAGCGTGCGCGCGCGCGCGAGAGAAATACCGGCGGCGGACCTGTTCGAGGTCCGTGCACACACACGCGCACGTACGCACACACTCACACACAGAGAAAGTAGTACTGGACAGGCACACGTGTCTATTCAGAATCGGTCCCTTCCGGGTGCCCCGGCCGCCGCGCAACCGGACGAAGGCGGCGGGGAGTCGTCACCAGACTTACCGTGTATTCGCAGTCTTGTTTTTATCAATTTTCTCTCGCCGAGTCACGGCACTTCAGCGGCGGCGTCGCCCGTAACCGTGGCCTCTCGCGTCGGGATTCGACTGCTTCGCCCTTCGCGGACCGCCTTCCGGTCCCGGTCGTCGACGGCGTAGGTTCACCGACTTTCTCCCACCGGGCAGCAGAGCAGAGCAGGACCTCGGTCTTAGACGAAGCGATAAAACGTCACGCCAAATAGGACTTTAGCCCGTTCCCCCCATAAATTCCTTCTCTAGCCTCCCACAGTTCAACTGTCGGCGCCCTTCAGTATTCCGACTCTAGTCCCATAATACAATAGCCGCTCGACTTATGTGCAACTTCACGGTAGACTTCACCTATTTCAAGTAGCAGGACCACCGTTCATTCCTCCTAAAACAAGCATCCCCACCGCACATTGCTACGGTGTCCCCCAGTATGAGAAAAAAAAGGGGGGGGGGGGGGCCTAATATGTCCAGTTAGAAGTTAAAAAAAATTATTTCCATCTACCCGCGCATTTTGCGGGAGTACTATTCGTTCCCCAACTCACCTAACTGGCGTCCCGCCATAATTGACCATCCCCGCCATTTTTGCCCACCTTCGGGCAAGTGCACGAGTCCGTACGGACCTTGCTAAAATACGTGGCCGCAGCCGTGACTAATACGCACCAATATGTCATTATTTCCGTTTTCATTTAGTAGTGTACTCACCTCGTTTTTTTGTACGACCACTTGTCGTCCAAGGGGCTCCGAGCTAAGTACCTCTAGTCGCTCGTTAAATAGTTCGGTCGCATCGGAGAACTTCGGGAAAGAACGCCCTCACGCCACTTGACTTTCCCCGCCCACCTCCGGTGGCCGACGTCGGAAGCCGCAAGGTTTCACGGGAGATGTAGTCGCCTTCACGGGCGTCCCCGCGGCACATCGTTTCAAACTTGAACCGAACGGTGTCTATCCAGCACCCCAGCGGTTCGTTCGTCCGTCCTCGCGTTCGGATCGCCGCGGAAGCCTCTCACTGGATTTCCCGTGTTATTGTTTTGACCGTATACGTGTTTTTGTATTTCATTTTTTAGGGCAATTACAATTGCCTCTGTTCGACACCAGTCGTCGCTTTTTTACCATGTTTATGTCTCATACAGCGGCACATCTTCGTATCCGTTCGGAAAGAATCGTGCCCCCGACGGTCGGGCTCTTCGCGTCATTTCCGGTCGCCTGGACTACATTCTCGCAAAGCCCTCTGGGAGATGTAGTCGCCCTCCACGGCATTTATGCTTTTTACACATGGCTTCTTACGTCGCGCGAATTCGCAAATAGACGTTAACGGCCCGCGTGATTTCACTCCGTAGCACAACAAGGCCTTCGCGCTAGGAAGATCTGACCATTGTGTCCGCGATCCGAGCATCGACTCGGCTAACGCACTTCCGCGTTCGTGTGTTTCCATTTGAATTTCCAGCGATCGCTTTTTTCACCGCGATCGGATTCACCCGGGCCACAAAGGTCGCCGGTTTCGCAAAGTCTGACACCGCCATTTCCCTTGTCTCCCTGGCGCACGGCGGGCCGACACGAACGTGACAGGACGAATGGAGATCGCGCCGTTAGTAATCCAGCCCCTCGGGGCGCTTCCGGTTGGTCGGCCACAGGCCGCGCAAAGCCTCACGGGAATTGTAGTAGCCGTGTGCGGCATCTCTGTACCAAAACTCCTTATGTCCGACTAATCGCGCAAAGTTAATTTTAAAACATGATTTCTCCCCACTTCCATAGGCCAGTCAGGCAGCCCAAAATGGAACTTTCCTTCCTTCCTTCTGTTACGTATGTCAAAAGTTGAACGACGGTACTTCCGTGTTTTACTCCATTGAGCAGCCAGCCATTGACTTGCATAGACGCGTGCTTACTTCCGCCCCGACTCCCACATGGCTATTTTCTAAGCCAATCAGGCGTTGCTACGTCATCGTAGCGGCGACCGAAACGGCGCTATCTACCTGTAACGTTTATTTACGTCCCAAATAAACAATTAAAATTAATCCCTAAATTCATCCAGTAGCCCAAAAACCCCCAATATTAACCCCAATAATTCCTATTAGCTCACCAGTATAATAAAAAGTAAATTATTAAAGTATTGGTGATAAACTAATCTCCCCTCGGGGCAAAACACGTACACTGGCGCCCTCCGGTGGGAAAGAAAACAAATTACAACTACTTACTATAGGTCATAGAAGAGTCCCATTGTCCTGATTGGGAGCCACACCGTCTAAAACCTGTTCTTGGGAAAAACATACGGTCTCCGAGAGTCATTTGTCCATTTTTCAAACAACACGGCCAAACGTCCAAAGTTGTTAAGCAAACATATTTATTAATTAACAAACGGGAATCAACAATCCTTATTGAACGAACAAAGAAAAGTACACTCAAAAACACAACCGAATTATCACCAGGGCAAGAGAGGGCCCCTTCAAAAACGCCGGAATACCAGCACAAATTGTATTGAAAAAATATGAACAAAAACAAACCAACAAGAACGTGAAAAAGAATTATATATAGAGATTATGTACATGTACGTGTATACATACATATATAAAAAAATTATCCACCCATATACATATGGTACAATATGAAAAAAAACAATCCGAGAAAGAAAAAAACCTTTTCTTACAAGCCTTGAAACAAAACCAAACCGTCCCATGAAAACAAGAAAAGCCCACCAAAGTCCTCTTAACTCAAAAATCGCACAGTTATAAACACAGAAAGCAAAAACAGCCCAACGGGCATCGTACTCGGAAGCGAGGTATAAACCGTGTCGGCGGGTGCGTGGTTGTAAACGTCACGAACAAAGAGTTCAATTTTACGAAGGGACAGAGAGTGGTGGAAAAATTATTTTTTATATTTTTGGGGAGGACGGGTCCAGCCGTAAGTTTTCCTATTCGGAAAACCCGGAGACACTACAAACGTCCCCCTTCCAAAAAACCTTCGTACCACAAGGCCCACATATTTTTGGCCGTGGCTGGGGACCAGTGGATCCCGTCCCCGAGCGTCTCAAATAATTGGTCTCCCAATTTAGGGATCCCGTAACCTGTCTCTCCTATCATAAAATTGAGCTGTTCTATTTTGGCCCGTACGAAGTTGGTCATTAACGGCGAGTGGTTTATTCTCGGGATACCTATATCGCTCTGCGGGAAAGTCTTCTTCGCCACCTCGGCCAGATTCTTGACGTCTTCTCTGAGTTTCGAGGGGTTCGTTTGGTTTCTGTCGTTCAGGCCTACTGAAAGGATGACTTTCTTGGGAGGGACCACTATTTTGGTTCTGAAGGCCAGAACGTGAACCAGGTGGTTCATTTTGGCGCCCGGATAGGAGTCCATTTGAACGTTCGTGTTCCTGACTCCCGGTAGCCTAGAGATATTTGAATCGCCCATGATTAATATGGGCCTATCCACCACTAGGTCCCAATTCCCGTATTTGTCACCCTTATGGTCGTGAAATTTAAACAATTGCATTCCGTCAATTCGCAACTTGACGCCCTCCCCCCTACTGACACCCCACTCGCCTTCTTTCTCCACCGGACGTCCAGGGGCCGCTTCGTCCGGCATGCGAAGCGCTCGCGGGACAAGGGCTCTCTGCGGTTTTCCACCGGGGGTCTCGCTCATGTCCCCGCGAGGCGGGGACGGCGCCATCAGGCTCTCGAGGATCGGGGAGGTCATCACCACCGTGCTCGTGTCTACCGTCTCGATGTCCCAAGGCGGGGCTTCCTCCACTTCCATCAGGGCGTCGTCCGAGATCAGGTCGATTTCCGGCAAGGTGGGCGTGATCGCCCTTTCGAGGGCCTCGACCAGGGGGTCGGAGGGCTCCTCCGGTCCCAACAGGACTTCTAACGGCGGGGTGTATTCTGCAAGCAGTGCATCCAGATCTAAGTCATCATCGGTCGTTCTTACCGACTTCTGTTTCTTCTTTTTTCCGTGACTTTCGAGGGCCGGGTTCTCTTCGGGTCCGTCGTTCGGCTTCCTTTTGGTCGGCGCCCCAGGGTTCGCGGTCGACGTGGACGGCCGCGTTTCTTCGGCGTTGCTCGGCCCCTCCGGGGTCCAGGCGTCCGTTTGCGTGTACGCGGAGACCATCGGTCTCGTCGACGGACCTGGAATCGACGCGTCCGGCCTATCTACCGGGGTGTCCCATCTACCTGTCGGGGGCTGAACTCCCGCTACACCCATAATAAATTCAATTTCCGCGCTCGCCTTCGCCAGAGTGGCCTGCCGTAGAGTGTCTAGATCTAATCTAGCCCACTTCACCGCCAAGGACAGCGCGTCTTGCCAGCGTGCAATTTTGAACCTGCCGAGTTCAATTTTAAGCGACGCCAAAGTTTCCGAATAATGTTCGAAGAGCGACTGTTGTGTCACGTACGCCCAATTCTTAGCATTGTACTTGGTCAATGTATTGATTTTCTCATTCGGATTGGAGGGCTTGACCCCTTCTACCAGTGATTTTTCCAGGAGTCGAATGCCCCATGGCGGGCGGTCGGCGTCCGCCACACTCTCAAGATGGTGTGACGTCCTGATGAACCTTGTCATCAGTCTGGCCAGAAATTTCAGATCCCCCGTCGCCAGTTGTTTACCCCGTCCCTCCATTCTCACCGCGAAGTTTTCCTGGATTTCAGAGAGCCAATAGGAATACAAACAGAAAGACAAAATTCACCGAGTCAATTTCCGAGGGTATTTCGAAATTGATAAAAAATTCAAGATTAATTATTCCGCACGAAAGCCGCACCACTCCGTCTCCTGAAAAAACCTTTTTTGTTTAAATCCAACGTATACCCACCCTTTCAAATATCAGCGAGCTACATTAGGTCAGACATCCAAGGAATTGGAAGAAAAAGAAGGAAAGAAGAGAGAGTATGGAAACGTTAGTGTTATTTCAATCAAAGGCCCGTATGGTAGACCCCCGAAGGGTTTCCGGATTCACCCCGTTAGGGTTGGTCCGAGTGGTGGGGGCAAATGACTCCTTTCTAATCGTGTCCAGTCCCTTGTTAGGAAACTGGAAAGGAGGGGTGAATTGAGTTTAGTTCACGGGGGTGGGATTAGGTGTCCAATTCTAAAGTGGACAAAGTCCTTTTGTTGAGTTTAGTGGAAGAGAACAGGGAAGGGCCTACCGAGACCAAAATTTGGGCAAGACTCTTCGTTGGGGTTAGTCGAAAGGAAGGGTGGTTCCACAGGCCACCGAGGGGTTTCCACACGTACCTCGTTAAGTTTAGCTCACGGGGTCAAGTGCCCTATTCCAAATCGGATAGCGCCCTCTAGTTAAGTTTAGTGGAAGAGGATGGGGAAGGTTGTTCTACCGAGACCCAAAGAGGGCCCTAGCTCAGATTAAGTTTAGTTCAATTTATTTCCCTAGGGCTTTTATGTTTAGTGGGGGGGAAAGGGGGGGGGGGGGGGGGGTTTGTTTGTTTACAATAAATCCAATTAAGTATATCAATTGCCCGGAGGTAGCCAAAAAGAGGGGGGCCGTCGCGATCAGCAAAGGGGGAGTAGACCAGACCCGACCGCACCGCACCGCGGCTAAAACCAACTAGCCCGCAACGGCTTACCGATCGGAAAAAACCAGAATATCACAGGACTCACGGGACGGGAGGACCTTGACTAGGTCCCAAACGTCAGTCGATGTCGCCGCAAGACTTCAAAGGGAAACAGTCGTCCGGGGTTCTGGCGGGTTAGGTGAGTACACTCTATCTCGATGGCATCCCCGGTACGTCTTACGACTACCCGGTGTGTGGAGTACCAAAGGCAATGCGACTGACCCTCGCTAGTCACTGTGACCCCCTTCTTACTTTGGCGACATCAGTCGACGCACAGGAATCGCCCGTCCGGGGCCACGGTTCGGTCCCGATCAACGGGACGGTTTCTTCCTTAAAATGAACTCGACAACATACTCGTCAATCTAACAGAGTTGGGCCAAAAAGCCGCCTCGCCCCCGTGTTGATCAGGCGGTAGCGTTTAGCGCTCACCGCCCGGTTCCATCCGTAGAAACCACGTACGTCCCCTAGTGCGCGCAACCCGATACTTACCGACCAGGTAGGAGAACGCCCCAAGGTTATCGGGACCTATTACCGAAATTATACTGATTTTTAAGAGAAAAACTGGACTGGGGGAAAGAAACCTCGACCTAAGTGTGTGCGAAAGAGACACAGAGAAAAATAGAGAGAGAGAGAGAGAGAGAGAGAGAGAGAGAGAGAGAGAGAGAGTGTGTGTAAGAAAGAAGGAGAGAAAGAGAGAGACACAGAAAAAAATTAAAAGAAGGAGAGAGAGAGAGAGAGAGAGATATAAAGAGTGGCAGCAAAAGAAAAGGAGAGAGAGCGCGTGAGAAGGAAGGAGAGAGAGAGAGAGAGAGAGAAAGAGAAAAAATATGGGAGATGGAAAGAAATAGAGAGAGAAAAAGAGAGATAGAGAGGAAGCAGCCAAAATCAAAGAAATAAGTACAAATAGAGCTAAAAACCAAGCGCGCGCGCTAGCGCGCGCACATCCGTGTCGGCGGCGTCACCAGGGTGGGAGAGAACCCCCCTGCCCACAGACTGTAGCAAAATCAACCGAAAATCCACATGGATATCAGGGATGACTTACCGTAAGTACCGCGCGTGCGATCACACGACCGCACGTGACTTATGTAAAAAATCATACATACATCTATATATATATATATATATATATATACACACATACATATATATACACACACACACACACACACCCACACGTGTAAAATGGGGCCCGCAGGCCCCCATTCATATCCCAGAAGCAAGCGTTAGCGCGCTAGCATTCGAGCGTGACCGTCCCTCGTCTCCCAACGTAGAGGGAGCGATCCGCTCGGCGTCGACAGAAGAAAAACCATAAGCCCCACCCGGAGACATTCACCTCCATGAAAGTTTTGAAACTACGACGACCCCGTCCGGGTTCGGTGCGGTTCTTAACGGAGCTGGGTAAAGTGGACCTGCGTCGTCAGCAGCGGTCCCCACAGTCCTCGACTGTTTCGGGCCATTTATTCACTGGACAGCCTCGTGTGGGGGGGCCCCGTCCGGGACGATCAACTCCCGGACCCGTCCACTATACTATCGGAGTACCCGCATGGTTCGTCGGAGTTCAGCGTGGGATTACCCGGACCGCCTAGGGTCCCGGACCCCCTTCGCCTTTGTTTCCTGGAGCGCTGCGTCAGCAGTTTTCCTTTTTGGGAACGGTTTTTTCGGCACTTTGCTCGGTTCAGCACGCCCGCGGGCGGTCTCGTGACCGGAGCCCGTTCCGGTCGCGGCCTACGGCCTTTGCAGCCCTTCTTTTGGCAGCGTGCGCGCGCGCGCGAGAGAAATACCGGCGGCGGACCTGTTCGAGGTCCGTGCACACACACGCGCACGTACGCACACACTCACACACAGAGAAAGTAGTACTGGACAGGCACACGTGTCTATTCAGAATCGGTCCCTTCCGGGTGCCCCGGCCGCCGCGCAACCGGACGAAGGCGGCGGGGAGTCGTCACCAGACTTACCGTGTATTCGCAGTCTTGTTTTTATCAATTTTCTCTCGCCGAGTCACGGCACTTCAGCGGCGGCGTCGCCCGTAACCGTGGCCTCTCGCGTCGGGATTCGACTGCTTCGCCCTTCGCGGACCGCCTTCCGGTCCCGGTCGTCGACGGCGTAGGTTCACCGACTTTCTCCCACCGGGCAGCAGAGCAGAGCAGGACCTCGGTCTTAGACGAAGCGATAAAACGTCACGCCAAATAGGACTTTAGCCCGTTCCCCCCATAAATTCCTTCTCTAGCCTCCCACAGTTCAACTGTCGGCGCCCTTCAGTATTCCGACTCTAGTCCCATAATACAATAGCCGCTCGACTTATGTGCAACTTCACGGTAGACTTCACCTATTTCAAGTAGCAGGACCACCGTTCATTCCTCCTAAAACAAGCATCCCCACCGTACATTGCTACGGTGTCCCCCAGTATGAGAAAAAAAAGGGGGCCTAATATGTCCAGTTAGAAGTTAAAAAAATTATTTCCATCTCCCCGCGCATTTTGCGGGAGTTCTATTCGTTCCCCAACTCACCTAACTGGCGTCCCGCCATAATTGACCATCCCCGCCATTTTTGCCCGCCCTCGGGCAAGTGCACGAGTCCGCACGGACCTTGCTAAAATACGTGGCCGCAGCCGTGACTAATACGCACCAATATGTCATTATTTCCGTTTTCATTTAGTAGTGTACTCACCTCGTTTTTTTGTACGACCACTTGTCGTCCAAGGGGCTCCGAGCTAAGTACCTCTAGTCGCACGTTAAATAGTTCGGTCGCATCGGAGAACTTCGGGAAAGAACGCCCTCACGCCACTTGACTTTCCCCGCCCACCTCCGGTGGCCGACGTCGGAAGCCGCAAGGTTTCACGGGAGATGTAGTCGCCTTCACGGGCGTCCCCGCGGCACATCGTTTCAAACTCGAACCGAACGGTGTCTATCCAGCACCCCAGCGGTTCGTTCGTCCGTCCTCGCGTTCGGATCGCCGCGGAAGCCTCTCACTGGATTTCCCGTGTTATTGTTTTGACAGTATACGTGTTTTTGTATTTCATTTTTTAGGGCAATTACAATTGCCTCTGTTCGACACCAGTCGTCGCTTTTTTACCATGTTTATGTCTCATACAGCGGCACATCTTCGTATCCGTTCGGAAAGAATCGTGCCCCCGACGGTCGGGCTCTTCGCGTCATTTCCGGTCGCCTGGACTACATTCTCGCAAAGCCCTCTGGGAGATGTAGTCGCCCTCCACGGCATTTATGCTTTTTACACATGGCTTCTTACGTCGCGCGAATTCGCAAATAGACGTTAACGGCCCGCGTGATTTCACTCCGTAGCACAACAAGGCCTTCGCGCTAGGAAGATCTGACCATTGTGTCCGCGATCCGAGCATCGACTCGGCTAACGCACTTCCGCGTTCGTGTGTTTCCACTTGAATTTCCAGCGATCGCTTTTTTCACCGCGATCGGATTCACCCGGGTCACAAAGGTCGCCGGTTTCGCAAAGTCTGACACCGCCATTTCCCTTGTCTCCCTGGCGCACGGCGGGCCGACACGAACGTGACAGGACGAATGGAGATCGCGCCGTTAGTAATCCAGCCCCTCGGGGCGCTTCCGGTTGGTCGGCCACAGGCCGCGCAAAGCCTCACGGGAATTGTAGTAGCCGTGCGCGGCATCTCTGTACCAAAACTCCTTATGTCCGACTAATCGCGCAAAGTTAATTTTAAAACATGATTTCTCCCCACTTCCATAGGCCAGTCAGGCAGCCCAAAATGGAACTTTCCTTCCTTCCTTCTGTTACGTATGTCAAAAGTTGAACGACGGCACTTCCGTGTTTTACTCCATTGAGCAGCCAGCCATTGACTTGCATAGACGCGTGCTTACTTCCGCCCCGACTCCCACATGGCTATTTTCTAAGCCAATCAGGCGTTGCTACGTCATCGTAGCGGCGACCGAAACGGCGCTATCTACCTGTAACGTTTATTTACGTCCCAAATAAACAATTAAAATTAATCCCTAAATTCATCCAGTAGCCCAAAAACCCCCAATATTAACCCCAATAATTCCTATTAGCTCACCAGTATAATAAAAAGTAAATTATTAAAGTATTGGTGATAAACTAATCTCCCCTCGGGGCAAAACACGTACACTGGCGCCCTCCGGTGGGAAAGAAAACAAATTACAACTACTTACTATAGGTCATAGAAGAGTCCCATTGTCCTGATTGGGAGCCACACCGTCTAAAACCTGTTCTTGGGAAAAACATACGGTCTCCGAGAGTCATTTGTCCATTTTTCAAACAACACGGCCAAACGTCCAAAGTTGTTAAGCAAACATATTTATTAATTAACAAACGGGAATCAACAATCCTTATTGAACGAACAAAGAAAAGTACACTCAAAAACACAACCGAATTATCATCAGGGCAAGAGAGGGCCCCTTCAAAAACGTCGGAATACCAGCACAAATTGTATTGAAAAAATATGAACAAAAACAAACCAACAAGAACGTGAAAAAAAATTATATATAGAGATTATGTACATGTACGTGTATACATACATATATAAAAAAATTATCCACCCATATACATATGGTACAATATGAAAAAAAACAATCCGAGAAAGAAAAAAACCTTTTCTTACAAGCCTTGAAACAAAACCAAACCGTCCCATGAAAACAAGAAAAGCCCACCAAAGTCCTCTTAACTCAAAAATCGCACAGTTATAAACACAGAAAGCAAAAACAGCCCAACGGGCATCGTACTCGGAAGCGAGGTATAAACCGTGTCGGCGGGTGCGTGGTTGTAAACGTCACGAACAAAGAGTTCAATTTTACGAAGGGACAGAGAGTGGTGGAAAAATTATTTTTTATATTTTTGGGGAGGACGGGTCCAGCCGTAAGTTTTCCTATTCGGAAAACCCGGAGACACTACAAACGTCCCCCTTCCAAAAAACCTTCGTACCACAAGGCCCACATATTTTTGGCCGTGGCTGGGGACCAGTGGATCCCGTCCCCGAGCGTCTCAAATAATTGGTCTCCCAATTTAGGGATCCCGTAACCTGTCTCTCCTATCATAAAATTGAGCTGTTCTATTTTGGCCCGTACGAAGTTGGTCATTAACGGCGAGTGGTTTATTCTCGGGATACCTATATCGCTCTGCGGGAAAGTCTTCTTCGCCACCTCGGCCAGATTCTTGACGTCTTCTCTGAGTTTCGAGGGGTTCGTTTGGTTTCTGTCGTTCAGGCCTACTGAAAGGATGACTTTCTTGGGAGGGACCACTATTTTGGTTCTGAAGGCCAGAACGTGAACCAGGTGGTTCATTTTGGCGCCCGGATAGGAGTCCATTTGAACGTTCGTGTTCCTGACTCCCGGTAGCCTAGAGATATTTGAATCGCCCATGATTAATATGGGCCTATCCACCACTAGGTCCCAATTCCCGTATTTGTCACCCTTATGGTCGTGAAATTTAAACAATTGCATTCCGTCAATTCGCAACTTGACGCCCTCCCCCCTACTGACACCCCACTCGCCTTCTTTCTCCACCGGACGTCCAGGGGCCGCTTCGTCCGGCATGCGAAGCGCTCGCGGGACAAGGGCTCTCTGCGGTTTTCCACCGGGGGTCTCGCTCATGTCCCCGCGAGGCGGGGACGGCGCCATCAGGCTCTCGAGGATCGGGGAGGTCATCACCACCGTGCTCGTGTCTACCGTCTCGATGTCCCAAGGCGGGGCTTCCTCCACTTCCATCAGGGCGTCGTCCGAGATCAGGTCGATTTCCGGCAAGGTGGGCGTGATCGCCCTTTCGAGGGCCTCGACCAGGGGGTCGGAGGGCTCCTCCGGTCCCAACAGGACTTCTAACGGCGGGGTGTATTCTGCAAGCAGTGCATCCAGATCTAAGTCATCATCGGTCGTTCTTACCGACTTCTGTTTCTTCTTTTTTCCGTGACTTTCGAGGGCCGGGTTCTCTTCGGGTCCGTCGTTCGGCTTCCTTTTGGTCGGCGCCCCAGGGTTCGCGGTCGACGTGGACGGCCGCGTTTCTTCGGCGTTGCTCGGCCCCTCCGGGGTCCAGGCGTCCGTTTGCGTGTACGCGGAGACCATCGGTCTCGTCGACGGACCTGGAATCGACGCGTCCGGCCTATCTACCGGGGTGTCCCATCTACCTGTCGGGGGCTGAACTCCCGCTACACCCATAATAAATTCAATTTCCGCGCTCGCCTTCGCCAGAGTGGCCTGCCGTAGAGTGTCTAGATCTAATCTAGCCCACTTCACCGCCAAGGACAGCGCGTCTTGCCAGCGTGCAATTTTGAACCTGCCGAGTTCAATTTTAAGCGACGCCAAAGTTTCCGAATAATGTTCGAAGAGCGACTGTTGTGTCACGTACGCCCAATTCTTAGCATTGTACTTGGTCAATGTATTGATTTTCTCATTCGGATTGGAGGGCTTGACCCCTTCTACCAGTGATTTTTCCAGGAGTCGAATGCCCCATGGCGGGCGGTCGGCGTCCGCCACACTCTCAAGATGGTGTGACGTCCTGATGAACCTTGTCATCAGTCTGGCCAGAAATTTCAGATCCCCCGTCGCCAGTTGTTTACCCCGTCCCTCCATTCTCACCGCGAAGTTTTCCTGGATTTCAGAGAGCCAATAGGAATACAAACAGAAAGACAAAATTCACCGAGTCAATTTCCGAGGGTATTTCGAAATTGATAAAAAATTCAAGATTAATTATTCCGCACGAAAGCCGCACCACTCCGTCTCCTGAAAAAACCTTTTTTGTTTAAATCCAACGTATACCCACCCTTTCAAATATCAGCGAGCTACATTAGGTCAGACATCCAAGGAATTGGAAGAAAAAGAAGGAAAGAAGAGAGAGTATGGAAACGTTAGTGTTATTTCAATCAAAGGCCCGTATGGTAGACCCCCGAAGGGTTTCCGGATTCACCCCGTTAGGGTTGGTCCGAGTGGTGGGGGCAAATGACTCCTTTCTAATCGTGTCCAGTCCCTTGTTAGGAAACTGGAAAGGAGGGGTGAATTGAGTTTAGTTCACGGGGGTGGGATTAGGTGTCCAATTCTAAAGTGGACAAAGTCCTTTTGTTGAGTTTAGTGGAAGAGAACAGGGAAGGGCCTACCGAGACCAAAATTTGGGCAAGACTCTTCGTTGGGGTTAGTCGAAAGGAAGGGTGGTTCCACAGGCCACCGAGGGGTTTCCACACGTACCTCGTTAAGTTTAGCTCACGGGGTCAAGTGCCCTATTCCAAATCGGATAGCGCCCTCTAGTTAAGTTTAGTGGAAGAGGATGGGGAAGGTTGTTCTACCGAGACCCAAAGAGGGCCCTAGCTCAGATTAAGTTTAGTTCAATTTATTTCCCTAGGGCTTTTATGTTTAGTGGGGGGGAAAGGGGGGGGGGGGGGGGGTTTGTTTGTTTACAATAAATCCAATTAAGTATATCAATTGCCCGGAGGTAGCCAAAAAGAGGGGGGCCGTCGCGATCAGCAAAGGGGGAGTAGACCAGACCCGACCGCACCGCACCGCGGCTAAAACCAACTAGCCCGCAACGGCTTACCGATCGGAAAAAACCAGAATATCACAGGACTCACGGGACGGGAGGACCTTGACTAGGTCCCAAACGTCAGTCGATGTCGCCGCAAGACTTCAAAGGGAAACAGTCGTCCGGGGTTCTGGCGGGTTAGGTGAGTACACTCTATCTCGATGGCATCCCCGGTACGTCTTACGACTACCCGGTGTGTGGAGTACCAAAGGCAATGCGACTGACCCTCGCTAGTCACTGTGACCCCCTTCTTACTTTGGCGACATCAGTCGACGCACAGGAATCGCCCGTCCGGGGCCACGGTTCGGTCCCGATCAACGGGACGGTTTCTTCCTTAAAATGAACTCGACAACATACTCGTCAATCTAACAGAGTTGGGCCAAAAAGCCGCCTCGCCCCCGTGTTGATCAGGCGGTAGCGTTTAGCGCTCACCGCCCGGTTCCATCCGTAGAAACCACGTACGTCCCCTAGTGCGCGCAACCCGATACTTACCGACCAGGTAGGAGAACGCCCCAAGGTTATCGGGACCTATTACCGAAATTATACTGATTTTTAAGAGAAAAACTGGACTGGGGGAAAGAAACCTCGACCTAAGTGTGTGCGAAAGAGACACAGAGAAAAATAGAGAGAGAGAGAGAGAGAGAGAGAGAGAGAGAGTGTGTGTGTAAGAAAGAAGGAGAGAAAGAGAGAGACAAAGAAAAAAAATTAAGAGAAGGAGAGAGAGAGAGAGAGAAAGAGAGAGAGATAAAGAGTGGCAGCAAAAGAAAAGGAGAGAGAGCGTGAGAAGGAAGGAGAGAGAGAGAGAGAGAGAAAAAAATGGGAGATGGAAAGAAATAGAGAGAGAAAAAAAGAGAGATAGAGAGGAAGCAGCCAAAATCAAAGAAATAAGTACAAATAGAGCTAAAAACCAAGCGCGCGCGCTAGCGCGCGCACAACCGTGTCGGCGGCGTCACCAGGGTGGGAGAGAACCCCCCTGCCCACAGACTGTAGCAAAATCAACCGAAAATCCACATGGATATCAGGGATGACTTACCGTAAGTACCGCGCGTGCGATCACACGACCGCACGTGACTTATGTAAAAAATCATACATACATCTATATATATATATATATATATATACACACACATACATATATATACACACACACACACACACCCACACGTGTAAAATGGGGCCCGCAGGCCCCCATTCATATCCCAGAAGCAAGCGTTAGCGCGCTAGCATTCGAGCGTGACCGTCCCTCGTCTCCCAACGTAGAGGGAGCGATCCGCTCGGCGTCGAAAGAAGAAAAACCATAAGCCCCACCCGGAGACATTCACCTCCATGAAAGTTTTGAAACTACGACGACCCCGTCCGGGTTCGGTGCGGTTCTTAACGGAGCTGGGTAAAGTGGACCTGCGTCGTCAGCAGCGGTCCCCACAGTCCTCGACTGTTTCGGGCCATTTATTCACTGGACAGCCTCGTGTGGGGGGGCCCCGTCCGGGACGATCAACTCCCGGACCCGTCCACTATACTATCGGAGTACCCGCATGGTTCGTCGGAGTTCAGCGTGGGATTACCCGGACCGCCTAGGGTCCCGGACCCCCTTCGCCTTTGTTTCCTGGAGCGCTGCGTCAGCAGTTTTCCTTTTTGGGAACGGTTTTTTCGGCACTTTGCTCGGTTCAGCACGCCCGCGGGCGGTCTCGTGACCGGAGCCCGTTCCGGTCGCGGCCTACGGCCTTTGCAGCCCTTCTTTTGGCAGCGTGCGCGCGCGCGCGAGAGAAATACCGGCGGCGGACCTGTTCGAGGTCCGTGCACACACACGCGCACGTACGCACACACTCACACACAGAGAAAGTAGTACTGGACAGGCACACGTGTCTATTCAGAATCGGTCCCTTCCGGGTGCCCCGGCCGCCGCGCAACCGGACGAAGGCGGCGGGGAGTCGTCACCAGACTTACCGTGTATTCGCAGTCTTGTTTTCATCAATTTTCTCTCGCCGAGTCACGGCACTTCAGCGGCGGCGTCGCCCGTAACCGTGGCCTCTCGCGTCGGGATTCGACTGCTTCGCCCTTCGCGGACCGCCTTCCGGTCCCGGTCGTCGACGGCGTAGGTTCACCGACTTTCTCCCACCGGGCAGCAGAGCAGAGCAGGACCTCGGTCTTAGACGAAGCGATAAAACGTCACGCCAAATAGGACTTTAGCCCGTTCCCCCCATAAATTCCTTCTCTAGCCTCCCACAGTTCAACTGTCGGCGCCCTTCAGTATTCCGACTCTAGTCCCATAATACAATAGCCGCTCGACTTATGTGCAACTTCACGGTAGACTTCACCTATTTCAAGTAGCAGGACCACCGTTCATTCCTCCTAAAACAAGCATCCCCACCGCACATTGCTACGGTGTCCCCCAGTATGAGAAAAAAAAGGGGGCCTAATATGTCCAGTTAGAAGTTAAAAAAATTATTTCCATCTCCCCGCGCATTTTGCGGGAGTTCTATTCGTTCCCCAACTCACCTGACTGGCGTCCCGCCATAATTGACCATCCCCGCCATTTTTGCCCGCCCTCGGGCAAGTGCACGAGTCCGCACGGACCTTGCTAAAATACGTGGCCGCAGCCGTGACTAATACGCACCAATATGTCATTATTTCCGTTTTCATTTAGTAGTGTACTCACCTCGTTTTTTTGTACGACCACTTGTCGTCCAAGGGGCTCCGAGCTAAGTACCTCTAGTCGCACGTTAAATAGTTCGGTCGCATCGGAGAACTTCGGGAAAGAACGCCCTCACGCCACTTGACTTTCCCCGCCCACCTCCGGTGGCCGACGTCGGAAGCCGCAAGGTTTCACGGGAGATGTAGTCGCCTTCACGGGCGTCCCCGCGGCACATCGTTTCAAACTCGAACCGAACGGTGTCTATCCAGCACCCCAGCGGTTCGTTCGTCCGTCCTCGCGTTCGGATCGCCGCGGAAGCCTCTCACTGGATTTCCCGTGTTCTTGTTTTGACAGTATACGTGTTTTTGTATTTCATTTTTTAGGGCAATTACAATTGCCTCTGTTCGACACCAGTCGTCGCTTTTTTACCATGTTTATGTCTCATACAGCGGCACATCTTCGTATCCGTTCGGAAAGAATCGTGCCCCCGACGGTCGGGCTCTTCGCGTCATTTCCGGTCGCCTGGACTACATTCTCGCAAAGCCCTCTGGGAGATGTAGTCGCCCTCCACGGCATTTATGCTTTTTACACATGGCTTCTTACGTCGCGCGAATTCGCAAATAGACGTTAACGGCCCGCGTGATTTCACTCCGTAGCACAACAAGGCCTTCGCGCTAGGAAGATCTGACCATTGTGTCCGCGATCCGAGCATCGACTCGGCTAACGCACTTCCGCGTTCGTGTGTTTCCACTTGAATTTCCAGCGATCGCTTTTTTCACCGCGATCGGATTCACCCGGGCCACAAAGGTCGCCGGTTTCGCAAAGTCTGACACCGCCATTTCCCTTGTCTCCCTGGCGCACGGCGGGCCGACACGAACGTGACAGGACGAATGGAGATCGCGCCGTTAGTAATCCAGCCCCTCGGGGCGCTTCCGGTTGGTCGGCCACAGGCCGCGCAAAGCCTCACGGGAATTGTAGTAGCCGTGCGCGGCATCTCTGTACCAAAACTCCTTATGTCCGACTAATCGCGCAAAGTTAATTTTAAAACATGATTTCTCCCCACTTCCATAGGCCAGTCAGGCAGCCCAAAATGGAACTTTCCTTCCTTCCTTCTGTTACGTATGTCAAAAGTTGAACGACGGCACTTCCGTGTTTTACTCCATTGAGCAGCCAGCCATTGACTTGCATAGACGCGTGCTTACTTCCGCCCCGACTCCCACATGGCTATTTTCTAAGCCAATCAGGCGTTGCTACGTCATCGTAGCGGCGACCGAAACGGCGCTATCCACCTGCAACGTTCATTTACGTCCCAAATAAACAATTAAAATTAATCCCTAAATTCATCCAGTAGCCCAAAAACCCCCAATATTAACCCCAATAATTCCTCTTAGCTCACCAGTATAATAAAAAGTAAATTATTAAAGTATTGGTGATAAACTAATCTCCCCTCGGGGCAAAACACGTACACTGGCGCCCTCCGGTGGGAAAGAAAACAAATTACAACTACTTACTATAGGTCATAGAAGAGTCCCATTGTCCTGATTGGGAGCCACACCGTCTAAAACCTGTTCTTGGGAAAAACATACGGTCTCCGAGAGTCATTTGTCCATTTTTCAAACAACACGGCCAAACGTCCAAAGTTGTTAAGCAAACATATTTATTAAATAACAAACGGGAATCAACAATCCTTATTGAACGAACAAAGAAAAGTACACTCAAAAACACAACCGAATTATCACCAGGGCAAGAGAGGGCCCCTTCAAAAACGCCGGAATACCAGCATAAATTGTATTGAAAAAATATGAACAAAAACAAACCAACAAGAACCTGAAAAAGAATTATATATAGAGAGATTATGTACATGTACGTGTATACATACATATATAAAAAAAATTATCCACCCATATACATATGGTACAATATGAAAAAAAACAATCCGAGAAAGAAAAAAAAAAAAAAAAAAAAAAAAAAAAAAAACCTTTTCTTACAAGCCTTGAAACAAAACCAAACCGTCCCATGAAAACAAGAAAAGCCCACCAAAGTCCTCTTAACTCAAAAATCGCACAGTTATAAACACAGAAAGCAAAAACAGCCCAACGGGCATCGTACTCGGAAGCGAGGTATAAACCGTGTCGGCGGGTGCGTGGTTGTAAACGTCACGAACAAAGAGTTCAATTTTACGAAGGGACAGAGAGTGGTGGAAAAATTATTTTTTATATTTTTGGGGAGGACGGGTCCAGCCGTAAGTTTTCCTATTCGGAAAACCCGGAGACACTACAAACGTCCCCCTTCCAAAAAACCTTCGTACCACAAGGCCCACATATTTTTGGCCGTGGCTGGGGACCAGTGGATCCCGTCCCCGAGCGTCTCAAATAATTGGTCTCCCAATTTAGGGATCCCGTAACCTGTCTCTCCTATCATAAAATTGAGCTGTTCTATTTTGGCCCGTACGAAGTTGGTCATTAACGGCGAGTGGTTTATTCTCGGGATACCTATATCGCTCTGCGGGAAAGTCTTCTTCGCCACCTCGGCCAGATTCTTGACGTCTTCTCTGAGTTTCGAGGGGTTCGTTTGGTTTCTGTCGTTCAGGCCTACTGAAAGGATGACTTTCTTGGGAGGGACCACTATTTTGGTTCTGAAGGCCAGAACGTGAACCAGGTGGTTCATTTTGGCGCCTGGATAGGAGTCCATTTGAACGTTCGTGTTCCTGACTCCCGGTAGCCTAGAGATATTTGAATCGCCCATGATTAATATGGGCCTATCCACCACTAGGTCCCAATTCCCGTATTTGTCACCCTTATGGTCGTGAAATTTAAACAATTGCATTCCGTCAATTCGCAACTTGACGCCCTCCCCCCTACTGACACCCCACTCGCCTTCTTTCTCCACCGGACGTCCAGGGGCCGCTTCGTCCGGCATGCGAAGCGCTCGCGGGACAAGGGCTCTCTGCGGTTTTCCACCGGGGGTCTCGCTCATGTCCCCGCGAGGCGGGGACGGCGCCATCAGGCTCTCGAGGATCGGGGAGGTCATCACCACCGTGCTCGTGTCTACCGTCTCGATGTCCCAAGGCGGGGCTTCCTCCACTTCCATCAGGGCGTCGTCCGAGATCAGGTCGATTTCCGGCAAGGTGGGCGTGATCGCCCTTTCGAGGGCCTCGACCAGGGGGTCGGAGGGCTCCTCCGGTCCCAACAGGACTTCTAACGGCGGGGTGTATTCTGCAAGCAGTGCATCCAGATCTAAGTCATCATCGGTCGTTCTTACCGACTTCTGTTTCTTCTTTTTTCCGTGACTTTCGAGGGCCGGGTTCTCTTCGGGTCCGTCGTTCGGCTTCCTTTTGGTCGGCGCC
The DNA here is from genome assembly GCF_030265065.1 of Corythoichthys intestinalis. NCBI lineage: Eukaryota > Metazoa > Chordata > Actinopteri > Syngnathiformes > Syngnathidae > Corythoichthys > Corythoichthys intestinalis. Next base: position 36,540 of record NC_080396.1, on the reverse strand, counting down.
CCAGGGTTCGCGGTCGACGTGGACGGCCGCGTTTCTTCGGCGTTGCTCGGCCCCTCCGGGGTCCAGGCGTCCGTTTGCGTGTACGCGGAGACCATCGGTCTCGTCGACGGACCTGGAATCGACGCGTCCGGCCTATCTACCGGGGTGTCCCATCTACCTGTCGGGGGCTGAGCTCCCGCTACACCCATAATAAATTCAATTTCCGCGCTCGCCTTCGCCAGAGTGGCCTGCCGTAGAGTGTCTAGATCTAATCTAGCCCACTTCACCGCCAAGGACAGCGCGTCTTGCCAGCGTGCATTTTTGAACCTGCCGAGTTCAATTTTAAGCGACGCCAAAGTTTCCGAATAATGTTCGAAGAGCGACTGTTGTGTCACGTACGCCCAATTCTTAGCATTGTACTTGGTCAATGTATTGATTTTCTCATTCGGATTGGAGGGCTTGACCCCTTCTACCAGTGATTTTTCCAGGAGTCGAATGCCCCATGGCGGGCGGTCGGCGTCCGCCACACTCTCAAGATGGTGTGACGTCCTGATGAACCTTGTCATCAGTCTGGCCAGAAATTTCAGATCCCCCGTCGCCAGTTGTTTACCCCGTCCCTCCATTCTCACCGCGAAGTTTTCCTGGATTTCAGAGAGCCAATAGGAATACAAACAGAAAGACAAAATTCACCGAGTCAATTTCCGAGGGTATTTCGAAATTGATAAAAAATTCAAGATTAATTATTCCGCACGAAAGCCGCACCACTCCGTCTCCTGAAAAAACCTTTTTTGTTTAAATCCAACGTATACCCACCCTTTCAAATATCAGCGAGCTACATTAGGTCAGACATCCAAGGAATTGGAAGAAAAAGAAGGAAAGAAGAGAGAGTATGGAAACGTTAGTGTTATTTCAATCAAAGGCCCGTATGGTAGACCCCCGAAGGGTTTCCGGATTCACCCCGTTAGGGTTGGTCCGAGTGGTGGGGGCAAATGACTCCTTTCTAATCGTGTCCAGTCCCTTGTTAGGAAACTGGAAAGGAGGGGTGAATTGAGTTTAGTTCACGGGGGTGGGATTAGGTGTCCAATTCTAAAGTGGACAAAGTCCTTTTGTTGAGTTTAGTGGAAGAGAACAGGGAAGGGCCTACCGAGACCAAAATTTGGGCAAGACTCTTCGTTGGGGTTAGTCGAAAGGAAGGGTGGTTCCACAGGCCACCGAGGGGTTTCCACACGTACCTCGTTAAGTTTAGCTCACGGGGTCAAGTGCCCTATTCCAAATCGGATAGCGCCCTCTAGTTAAGTTTAGTGGAAGAGGATGGGGAAGGTTGTTCTACCGAGACCCAAAGAGGGCCCTAGCTCAGATTAAGTTTAGTTCAATTTATTTCCCTAGGACTTTTATGTTTAGTGGGGGGGAAGGGGGGGGGGGGGGGGGGGGGTTTTGTTTGTTTACAATAAATCCAATTAAGTATATCAATTGCCCGGAGGTAGCCAAAAAGAGGGGGGCCGTCGCGATCAGCAAAGGGGGAGTAGACCAGACCCGACCGCACCGCACCGCGGCTAAAACCAACTAGCCCGCAACGGCTTACCGATCGGAAAAAACCAGAATATCACAGGACTCACGGGACGGGAGGACCTTGACTAGGTCCCAAACGTCAGTCGATGTCGCCGCAAGACTTCAAAGGGAAACAGTCGTCCGGGGTTCTGGCGGGTTAGGTGAGTACACTCTATCTCGATGGCATCCCCGGTACGTCTTACGACTACCCGGTGTGTGGAGTACCAAAGGCAATGCGACTGACCCTCGCTAGTCACTGTGACCCCCTTCTTACTTTGGCGACATCAGTCGACGCACAGGAATCGCCCGTCCGGGGCCACGGTTCGGTCCCGATCAACGGGACGGTTTCTTCCTTAAAATGAACTCGACAACATACTCGTCAATCTAACAGAGTTGGGCCAAGAAGTCGCCTCGCCCCCGTGTTGATCAGGCGGTAGCGTTTAGCGCTCACCGCCCGGTTCCATCCGTAGAAACCACGTACTTCCCCTAGTGCGCGCAACCCGATACTTACCGACCAGGTAGGAGAACGCCCCACGGTTAACGGGACCTATTACCGAAATTATACTGATTTTTAAGAGAAAAATTGGACTGGGGGAAAGAAACCTCGACCTAAGTGTGTGCGAAAGAGACACAGAGAAAAATAGAGAGAGAGAGAGAGAGAGAGAGAGAGAGAGAGTGTGTGTGTAAGAAAGAAGGAGAGAAAGAGAGAGACAAAGAAAAAAAATTAAGAGAAGGAGAGAGAGAGAGAGAGAAAGAGAGAGAGATAAAGAGTGGCAGCAAAAGAAAAGGAGAGAGAGCGTGAGAAGGAAGGAGAGAGAGAGAGAGAGAGAAAAAAATGGGAGATGGAAAGAAATAGAGAGAGAAAAAAAGAGAGATAGAGAGGAAGCAGCCAAAATCAAAGAAATAAGTACAAATAGAGCTAAAAACCAAGCGCGCGCGCTAGCGCGCGCACAACCGTGTCGGCGGCGTCACCAGGGTGGGAGAGAACCCCCCTGCCCACAGACTGTAGCAAAATCAACCGAAAATCCACATGGATATCAGGGATGACTTACCGTAAGTACCGCGCGTGCGATCACACGACCGCACGTGACTTATGTAAAAAATCATACATACATCTATATATATATATATATATATATACACACACATACATATATATACACACACACACACACACCCACACGTGTAAAATGGGGCCCGCAGGCCCCCATTCATATCCCAGAAGCAAGCGTTAGCGCGCTAGCATTCGAGCGTGACCGTCCCTCGTCTCCCAACGTAGAGGGAGCGATCCGCTCGGCGTCGAAAGAAGAAAAACCATAAGCCCCACCCGGAGACATTCACCTCCATGAAAGTTTTGAAACTACGACGACCCCGTCCGGGTTCGGTGCGGTTCTTAACGGAGCTGGGTAAAGTGGACCTGCGTCGTCAGCAGCGGTCCCCACAGTCCTCGACTGTTTCGGGCCATTTATTCACTGGACAGCCTCGTGTGGGGGGGCCCCGTCCGGGACGATCAACTCCCGGACCCGTCCACTATACTATCGGAGTACCCGCATGGTTCGTCGGAGTTCAGCGTGGGATTACCCGGACCGCCTAGGGTCCCGGACCCCCTTCGCCTTTGTTTCCTGGAGCGCTGCGTCAGCAGTTTTCCTTTTTGGGAACGGTTTTTTCGGCACTTTGCTCGGTTCAGCACGCCCGCGGGCGGTCTCGTGACCGGAGCCCGTTCCGGTCGCGGCCTACGGCCTTTGCAGCCCTTCTTTTGGCAGCGTGCGCGCGCGCGCGAGAGAAATACCGGCGGCGGACCTGTTCGAGGTCCGTGCACACACACGCGCACGTACGCACACACTCACACACAGAGAAAGTAGTACTGGACAGGCACACGTGTCTATTCAGAATCGGTCCCTTCCGGGTGCCCCGGCCGCCGCGCAACCGGACGAAGGCGGCGGGGAGTCGTCACCAGACTTACCGTGTATTCGCAGTCTTGTTTTCATCAATTTTCTCTCGCCGAGTCACGGCACTTCAGCGGCGGCGTCGCCCGTAACCGTGGCCTCTCGCGTCGGGATTCGACTGCTTCGCCCTTCGCGGACCGCCTTCCGGTCCCGGTCGTCGACGGCGTAGGTTCACCGACTTTCTCCCACCGGGCAGCAGAGCAGAGCAGGACCTCGGTCTTAGACGAAGCGATAAAACGTCACGCCAAATAGGACTTTAGCCCGTTCCCCCCATAAATTCCTTCTCTAGCCTCCCACAGTTCAACTGTCGGCGCCCTTCAGTATTCCGACTCTAGTCCCATAATACAATAGCCGCTCGACTTATGTGCAACTTCACGGTAGACTTCACCTATTTCAAGTAGCAGGACCACCGTTCATTCCTCCTAAAACAAGCATCCCCACCGCACATTGCTACGGTGTCCCCCAGTATGAGAAAAAAAAGGGGGGCCTAATATGTCCAGTTAGAAGTTAAAAAAATTATTTCCATCTCCCCGCGCATTTTGCGGGAGTTCTATTCGTTCCCCAACTCACCTGACTGGCGTCCCGCCATAATTGACCATCCCCGCCATTTTTGCCCGCCCTCGGGCAAGTGCACGAGTCCGCACGGACCTTGCTAAAATACGTGGCCGCAGCCGTGACTAATACGCACCAATATGTCATTATTTCCGTTTTCATTTAGTAGTGTACTCACCTCGTTTTTTTGTACGACCACTTGTCGTCCAAGGGGCTCCGAGCTAAGTACCTCTAGTCGCACGTTAAATAGTTCGGTCGCATCGGAGAACTTCGGGAAAGAACGCCCTCACGCCACTTGACTTTCCCCGCCCACCTCCGGTGGCCGACGTCGGAAGCCGCAAGGTTTCACGGGAGATGTAGTCGCCTTCACGGGCGTCCCCGCGGCACATCGTTTCAAACTCGAACCGAACGGTGTCTATCCAGCACCCCAGCGGTTCGTTCGTCCGTCCTCGCGTTCGGATCGCCGCGGAAGCCTCTCACTGGATTTCCCGTGTTCTTGTTTTGACAGTATACGTGTTTTTGTATTTCATTTTTTAGGGCAATTACAATTGCCTCTGTTCGACACCAGTCGTCGCTTTTTTACCATGTTTATGTCTCATACAGCGGCACATCTTCGTATCCGTTCGGAAAGAATCGTGCCCCCGACGGTCGGGCTCTTCGCGTCATTTCCGGTCGCCTGGACTACATTCTCGCAAAGCCCTCTGGGAGATGTAGTCGCCCTCCACGGCATTTATGCTTTTTACACATGGCTTCTTACGTCGCGCGAATTCGCAAATAGACGTTAACGGCCCGTGTGATTTCACTCCGTAGCACAACAAGGCCTTCGCGCTAGGAAGATCTGACCATTGTGTCCGCGATCCGAGCATCGACTCGGCTAACGCACTTCCGCGTTCGTGTGTTTCCACTTGAATTTCCAGCGATCGCTTTTTTCACCGCGATCGGATTCACCCGGGCCACAAAGGTCGCCGGTTTCGCAAAGTCTGACACCGCCATTTCCCTTGTCTCCCTGGCGCACGGCGGGCCGACACGAACGTGACAGGACGAATGGAGATCGCGCCGTTAGTAATCCAGCCCCTCGGGGCGCTTCCGGTTGGTCGGCCACAGGCCGCGCAAAGCCTCACGGGAATTGTAGTAGCCGTGCGCGGCATCTCTGTACCAAAACTCCTTATGTCCGACTAATCGCGCAAAGTTAATTTTAAAACATGATTTCTCCCCACTTCCATAGGCCAGTCAGGCAGCCCAAAATGGAACTTTCCTTCCTTCCTTCTGTTACGTATGTCAAAAGTTGAACGACGGCACTTCCGTGTTTTACTCCATTGAGCAGCCAGCCATTGACTTGCATAGACGCGTGCTTACTTCCGCCCCGACTCCCACATGGCTATTTTCTAAGCCAATCAGGCGTTGCTACGTCATCGTAGCGGCGACCGAAACGGCGCTATCTACCTGTAACGTTTATTTACGTCCCAAATAAACAATTAAAATTAATCCCTAAATTCATCCAGTAGCCCAAAAACCCCCAATATTAACCCCAATAATTCCTATTAGCTCACCAGTATAATAAAAAGTAAATTATTAAAGTATTGGTGATAAACTAATCTCCCCTCGGGGCAAAACACGTACACTGGCGCCCTCCGGTGGGAAAGAAAACAAATTACAACTACTTACTATAGGTCATAGAAGAGTCCCATTGTCCTGATTGGGAGCCACACCGTCTAAAACCTGTTCTTGGGAAAAACATACGGTCTCCGAGAGTCATTTGTCCATTTTTCAAACAACACGGCCAAACGTCCAAAGTTGTTAAGCAAACATATTTATTAATTAACAAACGGGAATCAACAATCCTTATTGAACGAACAAAGAAAAGTACACTCAAAAACACAACCGAATTATCACCAGGGCAAGAGAGGGCCCCTTCAAAAACGCCGGAATACCAGCATAAATTGTATTGAAAAAATATGAACAAAAACAAACCAACAAGAACCTGAAAAAGAATTATATATAGAGATTATGTACATGTACGTGTATACATACATATATAAAAAAAATTATCCACCCATATACATATGGTACAATATGAAAAAAAACAATCCGAGAAAGAAAAAAAAAAAAAAAAAAAAAAAAAAAAAACCTTTTCTTACAAGCCTTGAAACAAAACCAAACCGTCCCATGAAAACAAGAAAAGCCCACCAAAGTCCTCTTAACTCAAAAATCGCACAGTTATAAACACAGAAAGCAAAAACAGCCCAACGGGCATCGTACTCGGAAGCGAGGTATAAACCGTGTCGGCGGGTGCGTGGTTGTAAACGTCACGAACAAAGAGTTCAATTTTACGAAGGGACAGAGAGTGGTGGAAAAATTATTTTTTATATTTTTGGGGAGGACGGGTCCAGCCGTAAGTTTTCCTATTCGGAAAACCCGGAGACACTACAAACGTCCCCCTTCCAAAAAACCTTCGTACCACAAGGCCCACATATTTTTGGCCGTGGCTGGGGACCAGTGGATCCCGTCCCCGAGCGTCTCAAATAATTGGTCTCCCAATTTAGGGATCCCGTAACCTGTCTCTCCTATCATAAAATTGAGCTGTTCTATTTTGGCCCGTACGAAGTTGGTCATTAACGGCGAGTGGTTTATTCTCGGGATACCTATATCGCTCTGCGGGAAAGTCTTCTTCGCCACCTCGGCCAGATTCTTGACGTCTTCTCTGAGTTTCGAGGGGTTCGTTTGGTTTCTGTCGTTCAGGCCTACTGAAAGGATGACTTTCTTGGGAGGGACCACTATTTTGGTTCTGAAGGCCAGAACGTGAACCAGGTGGTTCATTTTGGCGCCCGGATAGGAGTCCATTTGAACGTTCGTGTTTCTGACTCCCGGTAGCCTAGAGATATTTGAATCGCCCATGATTAATATGGGCCTATCCACCACTAGGTCCCAATTCCCGTATTTGTCACCCTTATGGTCGTGAAATTTAAACAATTGCATTCCGTCAATTCGCAACTTGACGCCCTCCCCCTTACTGACACCCCACTCGCCTTCTTTCTCCACCGGACGTCCAGGGGCCGCTTCGTCCGGCATGCGAAGCGCTCGCGGGACAAGGGCTCTCTGCGGTTTTCCACCGGGGATCTCGCTCATGTCCCCGCGAGGCGGGGACGGCGCCATCAGGCTCTCGAGGATCGGGGAGGTCATCACCACCGTGCTCGTGTCTACCGTCTCGATGTCCCAAGGCGGGGCTTCCTCCACTTCCATCAGGGCGTCGTCCGAGATCAGGTCGATTTCCGGCAAGGTGGGCGTGATCGCCCTTTCGAGGGCCTCGACCAGGGGGTCGGAGGGCTCCTCCGGTCCCAACAGGACTTCTAACGGCGGGGTGTATTCTGCAAGCAGTGCATCCAGATCTAAGTCATCATCGGTCGTTCTTACCGACTTCTGTTTCTTCTTTTTTCCGTGACTTTCGAGGGCCGGGTTCTCTTCGGGTCCGTCGTTCGGCTTCCTTTTGGTCGGCGCCCCAGGGTTCGCGGTCGACGTGGACGGCCGCGTTTCTTCGGCGTTGCTCGGCCCCTCCGGGGTCCAGGCGTCCGTTTGCGTGTACGCGGAGACCATCGGTCTCGTCGACGGACCTGGAATCGACGCGTCCGGCCTATCTACCGGGGTGTCCCATCTACCTGTCGGGGGCTGAGCTCCCGCTACACCCATAATAAATTCAATTTCCGCGCTCGCCTTCGCCAGAGTGGCCTGCCGTAGAGTGTCTAGATCTAATCTAGCCCACTTCACCGCCAAGGACAGCGCGTCTTGCCAGCGTGCATTTTTGAACCTGCCGAGTTCAATTTTAAGCGACGCCAAAGTTTCCGAATAATGTTCGAAGAGCGACTGTTGTGTCACGTACGCCCAATTCTTAGCATTGTACTTGGTCAATGTATTGATTTTCTCATTCGGATTGGAGGGCTTGACCCCTTCTACCAGTGATTTTTCCAGGAGTCGAATGCCCCATGGCGGGCGGTCGGCTTCCGCCACACTCTCAAGATGGTGTGACGTCCTGATGAACCTTGTCATCAGTCTGGCCAGAAATTTCAGATCCCCCGTCGCCAGTTGTTTACCCCGTCCCTCCATTCTCACCGCGAAGTTTTCCTGGATTTCAGAGAGCCAATAGGAATACAAACAGAAAGACAAAATTCACCGAGTCAATTTCCGAGGGTATTTCGAAATTGATAAAAAATTCAAGATTAATTATTCCGCACGAAAGCCGCACCACTCCGTCTCCTGAAAAAACCTTTTTTGTTTAAATCCAACGTATACCCACCCTTTCAAATATCAGCGAGCTACATTAGGTCAGACATCCAAGGAATTGGAAGAAAAAGAAGGAAAGAAGAGAGAGTATGGAAACGTTAGTGTTATTTCAATCAAAGGCCCGTATGGTAGACCCCCGAAGGGTTTCCGGATTCACCCCGTTAGGGTTGGTCCGAGTGGTGGGGGCAAATGACTCCTTTCTAATCGTGTCCAGTCCCTTGTTAGGAAACTGGAAAGGAGGGGTGAATTGAGTTTAGTTCACGGGGGTGGGATTAGGTGTCCAATTCTAAAGTGGACAAAGTCCTTTTGTTGAGTTTAGTGGAAGAGAACAGGGAAGGGCCTACCGAGACCAAAATTTGGGCAAGACTCTTCGTTGGGGTTAGTCGAAAGGAAGGGTGGTTCCACAGGCCACCGAGGGGTTTCCACACGTACCTCGTTAAGTTTAGCTCACGGGGTCAAGTGCCCTATTCCAAATCGGATAGCGCCCTCTAGTTAAGTTTAGTGGAAGAGGATGGGGAAGGTTGTTCTACCGAGACCCAAAGAGGGCCCTAGCTCAGATTAAGTTTAGTTCAATTTATTTCCCTAGGACTTTTATGTTTAGTGGGGGGGAAGGGGGGGGGGGGGGGGGGGGGTTTTGTTTGTTTACAATAAATCCAATTAAGTATATCAATTGCCCGGAGGTAGCCAAAAAGAGGGGGGCCGTCGCGATCAGCAAAGGGGGAGTAGACCAGACCCGACCGCACCGCACCGCGGCTAAAACCAACTAGCCCGCAACGGCTTACCGATCGGAAAAAACCAGAATATCACAGGACTCACGGGACGGGAGGACCTTGACTAGGTCCCAAACGTCAGTCGATGTCGCCGCAAGACTTCAAAGGGAAACAGTCGTCCGGGGTTCTGGCGGGTTAGGTGAGTACACTCTATCTCGATGGCATCCCCGGTACGTCTTACGACTACCCGGTGTGTGGAGTACCAAAGGCAATGCGACTGACCCTCGCTAGTCACTGTGACCCCCTTCTTACTTTGGCGACATCAGTCGACGCACAGGAATCGCCCGTCCGGGGCCACGGTTCGGTCCCGATCAACGGGACGGTTTCTTCCTTAAAATGAACTCGACAACATACTCGTCAATCTAACAGAGTTGGGCCAAGAAGTCGCCTCGCCCCCGTGTTGATCAGGCGGTAGCGTTTAGCGCTCACCGCCCGGTTCCATCCGTAGAAACCACGTACTTCCCCTAGTGCGCGCAACCCGATACTTACCGACCAGGTAGGAGAACGCCCCACGGTTAACGGGACCTATTACCGAAATTATACTGATTTTTAAGAGAAAAATTGGACTGGGGGAAAGAAACCTCGACCTAAGTGTGTGCGAAAGAGACACAGAGAAAAATAGAGAGAGAGAGAGAGAGAGAGAGAGAGAGAGAGTGTGTGTGTAAGAAAGAAGGAGAGAAAGAGAGAGACAAAGAAAAAAAATTAAGAGAAGGAGAGAGAGAGAGAGAGAAAGAGAGAGAGATAAAGAGTGGCAGCAAAAGAAAAGGAGAGAGAGCGTGAGAAGGAAGGAGAGAGAGAGAGAGAGAGAAAAAAATGGGAGATGGAAAGAAATAGAGAGAGAAAAAAAGAGAGATAGAGAGGAAGCAGCCAAAATCAAAGAAATAAGTACAAATAGAGCTAAAAACCAAGCGCGCGCGCTAGCGCGCGCACAACCGTGTCGGCGGCGTCACCAGGGTGGGAGAGAACCCCCCTGCCCACAGACTGTAGCAAAATCAACCGAAAATCCACATGGATATCAGGGATGACTTACCGTAAGTACCGCGCGTGCGATCACACGACCGCACGTGACTTATGTAAAAAATCATACATACATCTATATATATATATATATATATATACACACACATACATATATATACACACACACACACACACCCACACGTGTAAAATGGGGCCCGCAGGCCCCCATTCATATCCCAGAAGCAAGCGTTAGCGCGCTAGCATTCGAGCGTGACCGTCCCTCGTCTCCCAACGTAGAGGGAGCGATCCGCTCGGCGTCGAAAGAAGAAAAACCATAAGCCCCACCCGGAGACATTCACCTCCATGAAAGTTTTGAAACTACGACGACCCCGTCCGGGTTCGGTGCGGTTCTTAACGGAGCTGGGTAAAGTGGACCTGCGTCGTCAGCAGCGGTCCCCACAGTCCTCGACTGTTTCGGGCCATTTATTCACTGGACAGCCTCGTGTGGGGGGGCCCCGTCCGGGACGATCAACTCCCGGACCCGTCCACTATACTATCGGAGTACCCGCATGGTTCGTCGGAGTTCAGCGTGGGATTACCCGGACCGCCTAGGGTCCCGGACCCCCTTCGCCTTTGTTTCCTGGAGCGCTGCGTCAGCAGTTTTCCTTTTTGGGAACGGTTTTTTCGGCACTTTGCTCGGTTCAGCACGCCCGCGGGCGGTCTCGTGACCGGAGCCCGTTCCGGTCGCGGCCTACGGCCTTTGCAGCCCTTCTTTTGGCAGCGTGCGCGCGCGCGCGAGAGAAATACCGGCGGCGGACCTGTTCGAGGTCCGTGCACACACACGCGCACGTACGCACACACTCACACACAGAGAAAGTAGTACTGGACAGGCACACGTGTCTATTCAGAATCGGTCCCTTCCGGGTGCCCCGGCCGCCGCGCAACCGGACGAAGGCGGCGGGGAGTCGTCACCAGACTTACCGTGTATTCGCAGTCTTGTTTTCATCAATTTTCTCTCGCCGAGTCACGGCACTTCAGCGGCGGCGTCGCCCGTAACCGTGGCCTCTCGCGTCGGGATTCGACTGCTTCGCCCTTCGCGGACCGCCTTCCGGTCCCGGTCGTCGACGGCGTAGGTTCACCGACTTTCTCCCACCGGGCAGCAGAGCAGAGCAGGACCTCGGTCTTAGACGAAGCGATAAAACGTCACGCCAAATAGGACTTTAGCCCGTTCCCCCCATAAATTCCTTCTCTAGCCTCCCACAGTTCAACTGTCGGCGCCCTTCAGTATTCCGACTCTAGTCCCATAATACAATAGCCGCTCAACTTATGTGCAACTTCACGGTAGACTTCACCTATTTCAAGTAGCAGGACCACCGTTCATTCCTCCTAAAACAAGCATCCCCACCGCACATTGCTACGGTGTCCCCCAGTATGAGAAAAAAAAGGGGGGCCTAATATGTCCAGTTAGAAGTTAAAAAAATTATTTCCATCTCCCCGCGCATTTTGCGGGAGTTCTATTCGTTCCCCAACTCACCTGACTGGCGTCCCGCCATAATTGACCATCCCCGCCATTTTTGCCCGCCCTCGGGCAAGTGCACGAGTCCGCACGGACCTTGCTAAAATACGTGGCCGCAGCCGTGACTAATACGCACCAATATGTCATTATTTCCGTTTTCATTTAGTAGTGTACTCACCTCGTTTTTTTGTACGACCACTTGTCGTCCAAGGGGCTCCGAGCTAAGTACCTCTAGTCGCACGTTAAATAGTTCGGTCGCATCGGAGAACTTCGGGAAAGAACGCCCTCACGCCACTTGACTTTCCCCGCCCACCTCCGGTGGCCGACGTCGGAAGCCGCAAGGTTTCACGGGAGATGTAGTCGCCTTCACGGGCGTCCCCGCGGCACATCGTTTCAAACTCGAACCGAACGGTGTCTATCCAGCACCCCAGCGGTTCGTTCGTCCGTCCTCGCGTTCGGATCGCCGCGGAAGCCTCTCACTGGATTTCCCGTGTTCTTGTTTTGACAGTATACGTGTTTTTGTATTTCATTTTTTAGGGCAATTACAATTGCCTCTGTTCGACACCAGTCGTCGCTTTTTTACCATGTTTATGTCTCATACAGCGGCACATCTTCGTATCCGTTCGGAAAGAATCGTGCCCCCGACGGTCGGGCTCTTCGCGTCATTTCCGGTCGCCTGGACTACATTCTCGCAAAGCCCTCTGGGAGATGTAGTCGCCCTCCACGGCATTTATGCTTTTTACACATGGCTTCTTACGTCGCGCGAATTCGCAAATAGACGTTAACGGCCCGTGTGATTTCACTCCGTAGCACAACAAGGCCTTCGCGCTAGGAAGATCTGACCATTGTGTCCGCGATCCGAGCATCGACTCGGCTAACGCACTTCCGCGTTCGTGTGTTTCCACTTGAATTTCCAGCGATCGCTTTTTTCACCGCGATCGGATTCACCCGGGCCACAAAGGTCGCCGGTTTCGCAAAGTCTGACACCGCCATTTCCCTTGTCTCCCTGGCGCACGGCGGGCCGACACGAACGTGACAGGACGAATGGAGATCGCGCCGTTAGTAATCCAGCCCCTCGGGGCGCTTCCGGTTGGTCGGCCACAGGCCGCGCAAAGCCTCACGGGAATTGTAGTAGCCGTGCGCGGCATCTCTGTACCAAAACTCCTTATGTCCGACTAATCGCGCAAAGTTAATTTTAAAACATGATTTCTCCCCACTTCCATAGGCCAGTCAGGCAGCCCAAAATGGAACTTTCCTTCCTTCCTTCTGTTACGTATGTCAAAAGTTGAACGACGGCACTTCCGTGTTTTACTCCATTGAGCAGCCAGCCATTGACTTGCATAGACGCGTGCTTACTTCCGCCCCGACTCCCACATGGCTATTTTCTAAGCCAATCAGGCGTTGCTACGTCATCGTAGCGGCGACCGAAACGGCGCTATCTACCTGTAACGTTTATTTACGTCCCAAATAAACAATTAAAATTAATCCCTAAATTCATCCAGTAGCCCAAAAACCCCCAATATTAACCCCAATAATTCCTATTAGCTCACCAGTATAATAAAAAGTAAATTATTAAAGTATTGGTGATAAACTAATCTCCCCTCGGGGCAAAACACGTACACTGGCGCCCTCCGGTGGGAAAGAAAACAAATTACAACTACTTACTATAGGTCATAGAAGAGTCCCATTGTCCTGATTGGGAGCCACACCGTCTAAAACCTGTTCTTGGGAAAAACATACGGTCTCCGAGAGTCATTTGTCCATTTTTCAAACAACACGGCCAAACGTCCAAAGTTGTTAAGCAAACATATTTATTAATTAACAAACGGGAATCAACAATCCTTATTGAACGAACAAAGAAAAGTACACTCAAAAACACAACCGAATTATCACCAGGGCAAGAGAGGGCCCCTTCAAAAACGCCGGAATACCAGCATAAATTGTATTGAAAAAATATGAACAAAAACAAACCAACAAGAACCTGAAAAAGAATTATATATAGAGATTATGTACATGTACGTGTATACATACATATATAAAAAAAATTATCCACCCATATACATATGGTACAATATGAAAAAAAACAATCCGAGAAAGAAAAAAAAAAAAAAAAAAAAAAAAAAAAAACCTTTTCTTACAAGCCTTGAAACAAAACCAAACCGTCCCATGAAAACAAGAAAAGCCCACCAAAGTCCTCTTAACTCAAAAATCGCACAGTTATAAACACAGAAAGCAAAAACAGCCCAACGGGCATCGTACTCGGAAGCGAGGTATAAACCGTGTCGGCGGGTGCGTGGTTGTAAACGTCACGAACAAAGAGTTCAATTTTACGAAGGGACAGAGAGTGGTGGAAAAATTATTTTTTATATTTTTGGGGAGGACGGGTCCAGCCGTAAGTTTTCCTATTCGGAAAACCCGGAGACACTACAAACGTCCCCCTTCCAAAAAACCTTCGTACCACAAGGCCCACATATTTTTGGCCGTGGCTGGGGACCAGTGGATCCCGTCCCCGAGCGTCTCAAATAATTGGTCTCCCAATTTAGGGATCCCGTAACCTGTCTCTCCTATCATAAAATTGAGCTGTTCTATTTTGGCCCGTACGAAGTTGGTCATTAACGGCGAGTGGTTTATTCTCGGGATACCTATATCGCTCTGCGGGAAAGTCTTCTTCGCCACCTCGGCCAGATTCTTGACGTCTTCTCTGAGTTTCGAGGGGTTCGTTTGGTTTCTGTCGTTCAGGCCTACTGAAAGGATGACTTTCTTGGGAGGGACCACTATTTTGGTTCTGAAGGCCAGAACGTGAACCAGGTGGTTCATTTTGGCGCCCGGATAGGAGTCCATTTGAACGTTCGTGTTTCTGACTCCCGGTAGCCTAGAGATATTTGAATCGCCCATGATTAATATGGGCCTATCCACCACTAGGTCCCAATTCCCGTATTTGTCACCCTTATGGTCGTGAAATTTAAACAATTGCATTCCGTCAATTCGCAACTTGACGCCCTCCCCCTTACTGACACCCCACTCGCCTTCTTTCTCCACCGGACGTCCAGGGGCCGCTTCGTCCGGCATGCGAAGCGCTCGCGGGACAAGGGCTCTCTGCGGTTTTCCACCGGGGATCTCGCTCATGTCCCCGCGAGGCGGGGACGGCGCCATCAGGCTCTCGAGGATCGGGGAGGTCATCACCACCGTGCTCGTGTCTACCGTCTCGATGTCCCAAGGCGGGGCTTCCTCCACTTCCATCAGGGCGTCGTCCGAGATCAGGTCGATTTCCGGCAAGGTGGGCGTGATCGCCCTTTCGAGGGCCTCGACCAGGGGGTCGGAGGGCTCCTCCGGTCCCAACAGGACTTCTAACGGCGGGGTGTATTCTGCAAGCAGTGCATCCAGATCTAAGTCATCATCGGTCGTTCTTACCGACTTCTGTTTCTTCTTTTTTCCGTGACTTTCGAGGGCCGGGTTCTCTTCGGGTCCGTCGTTCGGCTTCCTTTTGGTCGGCGCCCCAGGGTTCGCGGTCGACGTGGACGGCCGCGTTTCTTCGGCGTTGCTCGGCCCCTCCGGGGTCCAGGCGTCCGTTTGCGTGTACGCGGAGACCATCGGTCTCGTCGACGGACCTGGAATCGACGCGTCCGGCCTATCTACCGGGGTGTCCCATCTACCTGTCGGGGGCTGAGCTCCCGCTACACCCATAATAAATTCAATTTCCGCGCTCGCCTTCGCCAGAGTGGCCTGCCGTAGAGTGTCTAGATCTAATCTAGCCCACTTCACCGCCAAGGACAGCGCGTCTTGCCAGCGTGCATTTTTGAACCTGCCGAGTTCAATTTTAAGCGACGCCAAAGTTTCCGAATAATGTTCGAAGAGCGACTGTTGTGTCACGTACGCCCAATTCTTAGCATTGTACTTGGTCAATGTATTGATTTTCTCATTCGGATTGGAGGGCTTGACCCCTTCTACCAGTGATTTTTCCAGGAGTCGAATGCCCCATGGCGGGCGGTCGGCTTCCGCCACACTCTCAAGATGGTGTGACGTCCTGATGAACCTTGTCATCAGTCTGGCCAGAAATTTCAGATCCCCCGTCGCCAGTTGTTTACCCCGTCCCTCCATTCTCACCGCGAAGTTTTCCTGGATTTCAGAGAGCCAATAGGAATACAAACAGAAAGACAAAATTCACCGAGTCAATTTCCGAGGGTATTTCGAAATTGATAAAAAATTCAAGATTAATTATTCCGCACGAAAGCCGCACCACTCCGTCTCCTGAAAAAACCTTTTTTGTTTAAATCCAACGTATACCCACCCTTTCAAATATCAGCGAGCTACATTAGGTCAGACATCCAAGGAATTGGAAGAAAAAGAAGGAAAGAAGAGAGAGTATGGAAACGTTAGTGTTATTTCAATCAAAGGCCCGTATGGTAGACCCCCGAAGGGTTTCCGGATTCACCCCGTTAGGGTTGGTCCGAGTGGTGGGGGCAAATGACTCCTTTCTAATCGTGTCCAGTCCCTTGTTAGGAAACTGGAAAGGAGGGGTGAATTGAGTTTAGTTCACGGGGGTGGGATTAGGTGTCCAATTCTAAAGTGGACAAAGTCCTTTTGTTGAGTTTAGTGGAAGAGAACAGGGAAGGGCCTACCGAGACCAAAATTTGGGCAAGACTCTTCGTTGGGGTTAGTCGAAAGGAAGGGTGGTTCCACAGGCCACCGAGGGGTTTCCACACGTACCTCGTTAAGTTTAGCTCACGGGGTCAAGTGCCCTATTCCAAATCGGATAGCGCCCTCTAGTTAAGTTTAGTGGAAGAGGATGGGGAAGGTTGTTCTACCGAGACCCAAAGAGGGCCCTAGCTCAGATTAAGTTTAGTTCAATTTATTTCCCTAGGACTTTTATGTTTAGTGGGGGGGAAGGGGGGGGGGGGGGGGGGGGGTTTTGTTTGTTTACAATAAATCCAATTAAGTATATCAATTGCCCGGAGGTAGCCAAAAAGAGGGGGGCCGTCGCGATCAGCAAAGGGGGAGTAGACCAGACCCGACCGCACCGCACCGCGGCTAAAACCAACTAGCCCGCAACGGCTTACCGATCGGAAAAAACCAGAATATCACAGGACTCACGGGACGGGAGGACCTTGACTAGGTCCCAAACGTCAGTCGATGTCGCCGCAAGACTTCAAAGGGAAACAGTCGTCCGGGGTTCTGGCGGGTTAGGTGAGTACACTCTATCTCGATGGCATCCCCGGTACGTCTTACGACTACCCGGTGTGTGGAGTACCAAAGGCAATGCGACTGACCCTCGCTAGTCACTGTGACCCCCTTCTTACTTTGGCGACATCAGTCGACGCACAGGAATCGCCCGTCCGGGGCCACGGTTCGGTCCCGATCAACGGGACGGTTTCTTCCTTAAAATGAACTCGACAACATACTCGTCAATCTAACAGAGTTGGGCCAAGAAGTCGCCTCGCCCCCGTGTTGATCAGGCGGTAGCGTTTAGCGCTCACCGCCCGGTTCCATCCGTAGAAACCACGTACTTCCCCTAGTGCGCGCAACCCGATACTTACCGACCAGGTAGGAGAACGCCCCACGGTTAACGGGACCTATTACCGAAATTATACTGATTTTTAAGAGAAAAATTGGACTGGGGGAAAGAAACCTCGACCTAAGTGTGTGCGAAAGAGACACAGAGAAAAATAGAGAGAGAGAGAGAGAGAGAGAGAGAGAGAGAGTGTGTGTGTAAGAAAGAAGGAGAGAAAGAGAGAGACAAAGAAAAAAAATTAAGAGAAGGAGAGAGAGAGAGAGAGAAAGAGAGAGAGATAAAGAGTGGCAGCAAAAGAAAAGGAGAGAGAGCGTGAGAAGGAAGGAGAGAGAGAGAGAGAGAGAAAAAAATGGGAGATGGAAAGAAATAGAGAGAGAAAAAAAGAGAGATAGAGAGGAAGCAGCCAAAATCAAAGAAATAAGTACAAATAGAGCTAAAAACCAAGCGCGCGCGCTAGCGCGCGCACAACCGTGTCGGCGGCGTCACCAGGGTGGGAGAGAACCCCCCTGCCCACAGACTGTAGCAAAATCAACCGAAAATCCACATGGATATCAGGGATGACTTACCGTAAGTACCGCGCGTGCGATCACACGACCGCACGTGACTTATGTAAAAAATCATACATACATCTATATATATATATATATATATATACACACACATACATATATATACACACACACACACACACCCACACGTGTAAAATGGGGCCCGCAGGCCCCCATTCATATCCCAGAAGCAAGCGTTAGCGCGCTAGCATTCGAGCGTGACCGTCCCTCGTCTCCCAACGTAGAGGGAGCGATCCGCTCGGCGTCGAAAGAAGAAAAACCATAAGCCCCACCCGGAGACATTCACCTCCATGAAAGTTTTGAAACTACGACGACCCCGTCCGGGTTCGGTGCGGTTCTTAACGGAGCTGGGTAAAGTGGACCTGCGTCGTCAGCAGCGGTCCCCACAGTCCTCGACTGTTTCGGGCCATTTATTCACTGGACAGCCTCGTGTGGGGGGGCCCCGTCCGGGACGATCAACTCCCGGACCCGTCCACTATACTATCGGAGTACCCGCATGGTTCGTCGGAGTTCAGCGTGGGATTACCCGGACCGCCTAGGGTCCCGGACCCCCTTCGCCTTTGTTTCCTGGAGCGCTGCGTCAGCAGTTTTCCTTTTTGGGAACGGTTTTTTCGGCACTTTGCTCGGTTCAGCACGCCCGCGGGCGGTCTCGTGACCGGAGCCCGTTCCGGTCGCGGCCTACGGCCTTTGCAGCCCTTCTTTTGGCAGCGTGCGCGCGGCGCGCGAGAGAAATACCGGCGGCGGACCTGTTCGAGGTCCGTGCACACACACGCGCACGTACGCACACACTCACACACAGAGAAAGTAGTACTGGACAGGCACACGTGTCTATTCAGAATCGGTCCCTTCCGGGTGCCCCGGCCGCCGCGCAACCGGACGAAGGCGGCGGGGAGTCGTCACCAGACTTACCGTGTATTCGCAGTCTTGTTTTCATCAATTTTCTCTCGCCGAGTCACGGCACTTCAGCGGCGGCGTCGCCCGTAACCGTGGCCTCTCGCGTCGGGATTCGACTGCTTCGCCCTTCGCGGACCGCCTTCCGGTCCCGGTCGTCGACGGCGTAGGTTCACCGACTTTCTCCCACCGGGCAGCAGAGCAGAGCAGGACCTCGGTCTTAGACGAAGCGATAAAACGTCACGCCAAATAGGACTTTAGCCCGTTCCCCCCATAAATTCCTTCTCTAGCCTCCCACAGTTCAACTGTCGGCGCCCTTCAGTATTCCGACTCTAGTCCCATAATACAATAGCCGCTCAACTTATGTGCAACTTCACGGTAGACTTCACCTATTTCAAGTAGCAGGACCACCGTTCATTCCTCCTAAAACAAGCATCCCCACCGCACATTGCTACGGTGTCCCCCAGTATGAGAAAAAAAAGGGGGGCCTAATATGTCCAGTTAGAAGTTAAAAAAATTATTTCCATCTCCCCGCGCATTTTGCGGGAGTTCTATTCGTTCCCCAACTCACCTGACTGGCGTCCCGCCATAATTGACCATCCCCGCCATTTTTGCCCGCCCTCGGGCAAGTGCACGAGTCCGCACGGACCTTGCTAAAATACGTGGCCGCAGCCGTGACTAATACGCACCAATATGTCATTATTTCCGTTTTCATTTAGTAGTGTACTCACCTCGTTTTTTTGTACGACCACTTGTCGTCCAAGGGGCTCCGAGCTAAGTACCTCTAGTCGCACGTTAAATAGTTCGGTCGCATCGGAGAACTTCGGGAAAGAACGCCCTCACGCCACTTGACTTTCCCCGCCCACCTCCGGTGGCCGACGTCGGAAGCCGCAAGGTTTCACGGGAGATGTAGTCGCCTTCACGGGCGTCCCCGCGGCACATCGTTTCAAACTCGAACCGAACGGTGTCTATCCAGCACCCCAGCGGTTCGTTCGTCCGTCCTCGCGTTCGGATCGCCGCGGAAGCCTCTCACTGGATTTCCCGTGTTCTTGTTTTGACAGTATACGTGTTTTTGTATTTCATTTTTTAGGGCAATTACAATTGCCTCTGTTCGACACCAGTCGTCGCTTTTTTACCATGTTTATGTCTCATACAGCGGCACATCTTCGTATCCGTTCGGAAAGAATCGTGCCCCCGACGGTCGGGCTCTTCGCGTCATTTCCGGTCGCCTGGACTACATTCTCGCAAAGCCCTCTGGGAGATGTAGTCGCCCTCCACGGCATTTATGCTTTTTACACATGGCTTCTTACGTCGCGCGAATTCGCAAATAGACGTTAACGGCCCGCGTGATTTCACTCCGTAGCACAACAAGGCCTTCGCGCTAGGAAGATCTGACCATTGTGTCCGCGATCCGAGCATCGACTCGGCTAACGCACTTCCGCGTTCGTGTGTTTCCACTTGAATTTCCAGCGATCGCTTTTTTCACCGCGATCGGATTCACCCGGGCCACAAAGGTCGCCGGTTTCGCAAAGTCTGACACCGCCATTTCCCTTGTCTCCCTGGCGCACGGCGGGCCGACACGAACGTGACAGGACGAATGGAGATCGCGCCGTTAGTAATCCAGCCCCTCGGGGCGCTTCCGGTTGGTCGGCCACAGGCCGCGCAAAGCCTCACGGGAATTGTAGTAGCCGTGCGCGGCATCTCTGTACCAAAACTCCTTATGTCCGACTAATCGCGCAAAGTTAATTTTAAAACATGATTTCTCCCCACTTCCATAGGCCAGTCAGGCAGCCCAAAATGGAACTTTCCTTCCTTCCTTCTGTTACGTATGTCAAAAGTTGAACGACGGCACTTCCGTGTTTTACTCCATTGAGCAGCCAGCCATTGACTTGCATAGACGCGTGCTTACTTCCGCCCCGACTCCCACATGGCTATTTTCTAAGCCAATCAGGCGTTGCTACGTCATCGTAGCGGCGACCGAAACGGCGCTATCTACCTGTAACGTTTATTTACGTCCCAAATAAACAATTAAAATTAATCCCTAAATTCATCCAGTAGCCCAAAAACCCCCAATATTAACCCCAATAATTCCTATTAGCTCACCAGTATAATAAAAAGTAAATTATTAAAGTATTGGTGATAAACTAATCTCCCCTCGGGGCAAAACACGTACACTGGCGCCCTCCGGTGGGAAAGAAAACAAATTACAACTACTTACTATAGGTCATAGAAGAGTCCCATTGTCCTGATTGGGAGCCACACCGTCTAAAACCTGTTCTTGGGAAAAACATACGGTCTCCGAGAGTCATTTGTCCATTTTTCAAACAACACGGCCAAACGTCCAAAGTTGTTAAGCAAACATATTTATTAATTAACAAACGGGAATCAACAATCCTTATTGAACGAACAAAGAAAAGTACACTCAAAAACACAACCGAATTATCACCAGGGCAAGAGAGGGCCCCTTCAAAAACGCCGGAATACCAGCATAAATTGTATTGAAAAAATATGAACAAAAACAAACCAACAAGAACCTGAAAAAGAATTATATATAGAGATTATGTACATGTACGTGTATACATACATATATAAAAAAAATTATCCACCCATATACATATGGTACAATATGAAAAAAAACAATCCGAGAAAGAAAAAAAAAAAAAAAAAAAAAAAAAAAAAAACCTTTTCTTACAAGCCTTGAAACAAAACCAAACCGTCCCATGAAAACAAGAAAAGCCCACCAAAGTCCTCTTAACTCAAAAATCGCACAGTTATAAACACAGAAAGCAAAAACAGCCCAACGGGCATCGTACTCGGAAGCGAGGTATAAACCGTGTCGGCGGGTGCGTGGTTGTAAACGTCACGAACAAAGAGTTCAATTTTACGAAGGGACAGAGAGTGGTGGAAAAATTATTTTTTATATTTTTGGGGAGGACGGGTCCAGCCGTAAGTTTTCCTATTCGGAAAACCCGGAGACACTACAAACGTCCCCCTTCCAAAAAACCTTCGTACCACAAGGCCCACATATTTTTGGCCGTGGCTGGGGACCAGTGGATCCCGTCCCCGAGCGTCTCAAATAATTGGTCTCCCAATTTAGGGATCCCGTAACCTGTCTCTCCTATCATAAAATTGAGCTGTTCTATTTTGGCCCGTACGAAGTTGGTCATTAACGGCGAGTGGTTTATTCTCGGGATACCTATATCGCTCTGCGGGAAAGTCTTCTTCGCCACCTCGGCCAGATTCTTGACGTCTTCTCTGAGTTTCGAGGGGTTCGTTTGGTTTCTGTCGTTCAGGCCTACTGAAAGGATGACTTTCTTGGGAGGGACCACTATTTTGGTTCTGAAGGCCAGAACGTGAACCAGGTGGTTCATTTTGGCGCCCGGATAGGAGTCCATTTGAACGTTCGTGTTTCTGACTCCCGGTAGCCTAGAGATATTTGAATCGCCCATGATTAATATGGGCCTATCCACCACTAGGTCCCAATTCCCGTATTTGTCACCCTTATGGTCGTGAAATTTAAACAATTGCATTCCGTCAATTCGCAACTTGACGCCCTCCCCCTTACTGACACCCCACTCGCCTTCTTTCTCCACCGGACGTCCAGGGGCCGCTTCGTCCGGCATGCGAAGCGCTCGCGGGACAAGGGCTCTCTGCGGTTTTCCACCGGGGGTCTCGCTCATGTCCCCGCGAGGCGGGGACGGCGCCATCAGGCTCTCGAGGATCGGGGAGGTCATCACCACCGTGCTCGTGTCTACCGTCTCGATGTCCCAAGGCGGGGCTTCCTCCACTTCCATCAGGGCGTCGTCCGAGATCAGGTCGATTTCCGGCAAGGTGGGCGTGATCGCCCTTTCGAGGGCCTCGACCAGGGGGTCGGAGGGCTCCTCCGGTCCCAACAGGACTTCTAACGGCGGGGTGTATTCTGCAAGCAGTGCATCCAGATCTAAGTCATCATCGGTCGTTCTTACCGACTTCTGTTTCTTCTTTTTTCCGTGACTTTCGAGGGCCGGGTTCTCTTCGGGTCCGTCGTTCGGCTTCCTTTTGGTCGGCGCCCCAGGGTTCGCGGTCGACGTGGACGGCCGCGTTTCTTCGGCGTTGCTCGGCCCCTCCGGGGTCCAGGCGTCCGTTTGCGTGTACGCGGAGACCATCGGTCTCGTCGACGGACCTGGAATCGACGCGTCCGGCCTATCTACCGGGGTGTCCCATCTACCTGTCGGGGGCTGAGCTCCCGCTACACCCATAATAAATTCAATTTCCGCGCTCGCCTTCGCCAGAGTGGCCTGCCGTAGAGTGTCTAGATCTAATCTAGCCCACTTCACCGCCAAGGACAGCGCGTCTTGCCAGCGTGCATTTTTGAACCTGCCGAGTTCAATTTTAAGCGACGCCAAAGTTTCCGAATAATGTTCGAAGAGCGACTGTTGTGTCACGTACGCCCAATTCTTAGCATTGTACTTGGTCAATGTATTGATTTTCTCATTCGGATTGGAGGGCTTGACCCCTTCTACCAGTGATTTTTCCAGGAGTCGAATGCCCCATGGCGGGCGGTCGGCTTCCGCCACACTCTCAAGATGGTGTGACGTCCTGATGAACCTTGTCATCAGTCTGGCCAGAAATTTCAGATCCCCCGTCGCCAGTTGTTTACCCCGTCCCTCCATTCTCACCGCGAAGTTTTCCTGGATTTCAGAGAGCCAATAGGAATACAAACAGAAAGACAAAATTCACCGAGTCAATTTCCGAGGGTATTTCGAAATTGATAAAAAATTCAAGATTAATTATTCCGCACGAAAGCCGCACCACTCCGTCTCCTGAAAAAACCTTTTTTGTTTAAATCCAACGTATACCCACCCTTTCAAATATCAGCGAGCTACATTAGGTCAGACATCCAAGGAATTGGAAGAAAAAGAAGGAAAGAAGAGAGAGTATGGAAACGTTAGTGTTATTTCAATCAAAGGCCCGTATGGTAGACCCCCGAAGGGTTTCCGGATTCACCCCGTTAGGGTTGGTCCGAGTGGTGGGGGCAAATGACTCCTTTCTAATCGTGTCCAGTCCCTTGTTAGGAAACTGGAAAGGAGGGGTGAATTGAGTTTAGTTCACGGGGGTGGGATTAGGTGTCCAATTCTAAAGTGGACAAAGTCCTTTTGTTGAGTTTAGTGGAAGAGAACAGGGAAGGGCCTACCGAGACCAAAATTTGGGCAAGACTCTTCGTTGGGGTTAGTCGAAAGGAAGGGTGGTTCCACAGGCCACCGAGGGGTTTCCACACGTACCTCGTTAAGTTTAGCTCACGGGGTCAAGTGCCCTATTCCAAATCGGATAGCGCCCTCTAGTTAAGTTTAGTGGAAGAGGATGGGGAAGGTTGTTCTACCGAGACCCAAAGAGGGCCCTAGCTCAGATTAAGTTTAGTTCAATTTATTTCCCTAGGACTTTTATGTTTAGTGGGGGGGAAGGGGGGGGGGGGGGGGGGGGGTTTTGTTTGTTTACAATAAATCCAATTAAGTATATCAATTGCCCGGAGGTAGCCAAAAAGAGGGGGGCCGTCGCGATCAGCAAAGGGGGAGTAGACCAGACCCGACCGCACCGCACCGCGGCTAAAACCAACTAGCCCGCAACGGCTTACCGATCGGAAAAAACCAGAATATCACAGGACTCACGGGACGGGAGGACCTTGACTAGGTCCCAAACGTCAGTCGATGTCGCCGCAAGACTTCAAAGGGAAACAGTCGTCCGGGGTTCTGGCGGGTTAGGTGAGTACACTCTATCTCGATGGCATCCCCGGTACGTCTTACGACTACCCGGTGTGTGGAGTACCAAAGGCAATGCGACTGACCCTCGCTAGTCACTGTGACCCCCTTCTTACTTTGGCGACATCAGTCGACGCACAGGAATCGCCCGTCCGGGGCCACGGTTCGGTCCCGATCAACGGGACGGTTTCTTCCTTAAAATGAACTCGACAACATACTCGTCAATCTAACAGAGTTGGGCCAAGAAGTCGCCTCGCCCCCGTGTTGATCAGGCGGTAGCGTTTAGCGCTCACCGCCCGGTTCCATCCGTAGAAACCACGTACTTCCCCTAGTGCGCGCAACCCGATACTTACCGACCAGGTAGGAGAACGCCCCACGGTTAACGGGACCTATTACCGAAATTATACTGATTTTTAAGAGAAAAATTGGACTGGGGGAAAGAAACCTCGACCTAAGTGTGTGCGAAAGAGACACAGAGAAAAATAGAGAGAGAGAGAGAGAGAGAGAGAGAGAGAGAGTGTGTGTGTAAGAAAGAAGGAGAGAAAGAGAGAGACAAAGAAAAAAAATTAAGAGAAGGAGAGAGAGAGAGAGAGAAAGAGAGAGAGATAAAGAGTGGCAGCAAAAGAAAAGGAGAGAGAGCGTGAGAAGGAAGGAGAGAGAGAGAGAGAGAGAAAAAAATGGGAGATGGAAAGAAATAGAGAGAGAAAAAAAGAGAGATAGAGAGGAAGCAGCCAAAATCAAAGAAATAAGTACAAATAGAGCTAAAAACCAAGCGCGCGCGCTAGCGCGCGCACAACCGTGTCGGCGGCGTCACCAGGGTGGGAGAGAACCCCCCTGCCCACAGACTGTAGCAAAATCAACCGAAAATCCACATGGATATCAGGGATGACTTACCGTAAGTACCGCGCGTGCGATCACACGACCGCACGTGACTTATGTAAAAAATCATACATACATCTATATATATATATATATATATATACACACACATACATATATATACACACACACACACACACCCACACGTGTAAAATGGGGCCCGCAGGCCCCCATTCATATCCCAGAAGCAAGCGTTAGCGCGCTAGCATTCGAGCGTGACCGTCCCTCGTCTCCCAACGTAGAGGGAGCGATCCGCTCGGCGTCGAAAGAAGAAAAACCATAAGCCCCACCCGGAGACATTCACCTCCATGAAAGTTTTGAAACTACGACGACCCCGTCCGGGTTCGGTGCGGTTCTTAACGGAGCTGGGTAAAGTGGACCTGCGTCGTCAGCAGCGGTCCCCACAGTCCTCGACTGTTTCGGGCCATTTATTCACTGGACAGCCTCGTGTGGGGGGGCCCCGTCCGGGACGATCAACTCCCGGACCCGTCCACTATACTATCGGAGTACCCGCATGGTTCGTCGGAGTTCAGCGTGGGATTACCCGGACCGCCTAGGGTCCCGGACCCCCTTCGCCTTTGTTTCCTGGAGCGCTGCGTCAGCAGTTTTCCTTTTTGGGAACGGTTTTTTCGGCACTTTGCTCGGTTCAGCACGCCCGCGGGCGGTCTCGTGACCGGAGCCCGTTCCGGTCGCGGCCTACGGCCTTTGCAGCCCTTCTTTTGGCAGCGTGCGCGCGCGCGCGAGAGAAATACCGGCGGCGGACCTGTTCGAGGTCCGTGCACACACACGCGCACGTACGCACACACTCACACACAGAGAAAGTAGTACTGGACAGGCACACGTGTCTATTCAGAATCGGTCCCTTCCGGGTGCCCCGGCCGCCGCGCAACCGGACGAAGGCGGCGGGGAGTCGTCACCAGACTTACCGTGTATTCGCAGTCTTGTTTTCATCAATTTTCTCTCGCCGAGTCACGGCACTTCAGCGGCGGCGTCGCCCGTAACCGTGGCCTCTCGCGTCGGGATTCGACTGCTTCGCCCTTCGCGGACCGCCTTCCGGTCCCGGTCGTCGACGGCGTAGGTTCACCGACTTTCTCCCACCGGGCAGCAGAGCAGAGCAGGACCTCGGTCTTAGACGAAGCGATAAAACGTCACGCCAAATAGGACTTTAGCCCGTTCCCCCCATAAATTCCTTCTCTAGCCTCCCACAGTTCAACTGTCGGCGCCCTTCAGTATTCCGACTCTAGTCCCATAATACAATAGCCGCTCGACTTATGTGCAACTTCACGGTAGACTTCACCTATTTCAAGTAGCAGGACCACCGTTCATTCCTCCTAAAACAAGCATCCCCACCGTACATTGCTACGGTGTCCCCCAGTATGAGAAAAAAAAGGGGGCCTAATATGTCCAGTTAGAAGTTAAAAAAATTATTTCCATCTCCCCGCGCATTTTGCGGGAGTTCTATTCGTTCCCCAACTCACCTAACTGGCGTCCCGCCATAATTGACCATCCCCGCCATTTTTGCCCGCCCTCGGGCAAGTGCACGAGTCCGCACGGACCTTGCTAAAATACGTGGCCGCAGCCGTGACTAATACGCACCAATATGTCATTATTTCCGTTTTCATTTAGTAGTGTACTCACCTCGTTTTTTTGTACGACCACTTGTCGTCCAAGGGGCTCCGAGCTAAGTACCTCTAGTCGCACGTTAAATAGTTCGGTCGCATCGGAGAACTTCGGGAAAGAACGCCCTCACGCCACTTGACTTTCCCCGCCCACCTCCGGTGGCCGACGTCGGAAGCCGCAAGGTTTCACGGGAGATGTAGTCGCCTTCACGGGCGTCCTCGCGGCACATCGTTTCAAACTCGAACCGAACGGTGTCTATCCAGCACCCCAGCGGTTCGTTCGTCCGTCCTCGCGTTCGGATCGCCGCGGAAGCCTCTCACTGGATTTCCCGTGTTATTGTTTTGACAGTATACGTGTTTTTGTATTTCATTTTTTAGGGCAATTACAATTGCCTCTGTTCGACACCAGTCGTCGCTTTTTTACCATGTTTATGTCTCATACAGCGGCACATCTTCGTATCCGTTCGGAAAGAATCGTGCCCCCGACGGTCGGGCTCTTCGCGTCATTTCCGGTCGCCTGGACTACATTCTCGCAAAGCCCTCTGGGAGATGTAGTCGCCCTCCACGGCATTTATGCTTTTTACACATGGCTTCTTACGTCGCGCGAATTCGCAAATAGACGTTAACGGCCCGCGTGATTTCACTCCGTAGCACAACAAGGCCTTCGCGCTAGGAAGATCTGACCATTGTGTCCGCGATCCGAGCATCGACTCGGCTAACGCACTTCCGCGTTCGTGTGTTTCCACTTGAATTTCCAGCGATCGCTTTTTTCACCGCGATCGGATTCACCCGGGTCACAAAGGTCGCCGGTTTCGCAAAGTCTGACACCGCCATTTCCCTTGTCTCCCTGGCGCACGGCGGGCCGACACGAACGTGACAGGACGAATGGAGATCGCGCCGTTAGTAATCCAGCCCCTCGGGGCGCTTCCGGTTGGTCGGCCACAGGCCGCGCAAAGCCTCACGGGAATTGTAGTAGCCGTGCGCGGCATCTCTGTACCAAAACTCCTTATGTCCGACTAATCGCGCAAAGTTAATTTTAAAACATGATTTCTCCCCACTTCCATAGGCCAGTCAGGCAGCCCAAAATGGAACTTTCCTTCCTTCCTTCTGTTACGTATGTCAAAAGTTGAACGACGGCACTTCCGTGTTTTACTCCATTGAGCAGCCAGCCATTGACTTGCATAGACGCGTGCTTACTTCCGCCCCGACTCCCACATGGCTATTTTCTAAGCCAATCAGGCGTTGCTACGTCATCGTAGCGGCGACCGAAACGGCGCTATCTACCTGTAACGTTTATTTACGTCCCAAATAAACAATTAAAATTAATCCCTAAATTCATCCAGTAGCCCAAAAACCCCCAATATTAACCCCAATAATTCCTATTAGCTCACCAGTATAATAAAAAGTAAATTATTAAAGTATTGGTGATAAACTAATCTCCCCTCGGGGCAAAACACGTACACTGGCGCCCTCCGGTGGGAAAGAAAACAAATTACAACTACTTACTATAGGTCATAGAAGAGTCCCATTGTCCTGATTGGGAGCCACACCGTCTAAAACCTGTTCTTGGGAAAAACATACGGTCTCCGAGAGTCATTTGTCCATTTTTCAAACAACACGGCCAAACGTCCAAAGTTGTTAAGCAAACATATTTATTAATTAACAAACGGGAATCAACAATCCTTATTGAACGAACAAAGAAAAGTACACTCAAAAACACAACCGAATTATCATCAGGGCAAGAGAGGGCCCCTTCAAAAACGTCGGAATACCAGCACAAATTGTATTGAAAAAATATGAACAAAAACAAACCAACAAGAACGTGAAAAAGAATTATATATAGAGATTATGTACATGTACGTGTATACATACATATATAAAAAAATTATCCACCCATATACATATGGTACAATATGAAAAAAAACAATCCGAGAAAGAAAAAAACCTTTTCTTACAAGCCTTGAAACAAAACCAAACCGTCCCATGAAAACAAGAAAAGCCCACCAAAGTCCTCTTAACTCAAAAATCGCACAGTTATAAACACAGAAAGCAAAAACAGCCCAACGGGCATCGTACTCGGAAGCGAGGTATAAACCGTGTCGGCGGGTGCGTGGTTGTAAACGTCACGAACAAAGAGTTCAATTTTACGAAGGGACAGAGAGTGGTGGAAAAATTATTTTTTATATTTTTGGGGAGGACGGGTCCAGCCGTAAGTTTTCCTATTCGGAAAACCCGGAGACACTACAAACGTCCCCCTTCCAAAAAACCTTCGTACCACAAGGCCCACATATTTTTGGCCGTGGCTGGGGACCAGTGGATCCCGTCCCCGAGCGTCTCAAATAATTGGTCTCCCAATTTAGGGATCCCGTAACCTGTCTCTCCTATCATAAAATTGAGCTGTTCTATTTTGGCCCGTACGAAGTTGGTCATTAACGGCGAGTGGTTTATTCTCGGGATACCTATATCGCTCTGCGGGAAAGTCTTCTTCGCCACCTCGGCCAGATTCTTGACGTCTTCTCTGAGTTTCGAGGGGTTCGTTTGGTTTCTGTCGTTCAGGCCTACTGAAAGGATGACTTTCTTGGGAGGGACCACTATTTTGGTTCTGAAGGCCAGAACGTGAACCAGGTGGTTCATTTTGGCGCCCGGATAGGAGTCCATTTGAACGTTCGTGTTCCTGACTCCCGGTAGCCTAGAGATATTTGAATCGCCCATGATTAATATGGGCCTATCCACCACTAGGTCCCAATTCCCGTATTTGTCACCCTTATGGTCGTGAAATTTAAACAATTGCATTCCGTCAATTCGCAACTTGACGCCCTCCCCCCTACTGACACCCCACTCGCCTTCTTTCTCCACCGGACGTCCAGGGGCCGCTTCGTCCGGCATGCGAAGCGCTCGCGGGACAAGGGCTCTCTGCGGTTTTCCACCGGGGGTCTCGCTCATGTCCCCGCGAGGCGGGGACGGCGCCATCAGGCTCTCGAGGATCGGGGAGGTCATCACCACCGTGCTCGTGTCTACCGTCTCGATGTCCCAAGGCGGGGCTTCCTCCACTTCCATCAGGGCGTCGTCCGAGATCAGGTCGATTTCCGGCAAGGTGGGCGTGATCGCCCTTTCGAGGGCCTCGACCAGGGGGTCGGAGGGCTCCTCCGGTCCCAACAGGACTTCTAACGGCGGGGTGTATTCTGCAAGCAGTGCATCCAGATCTAAGTCATCATCGGTCGTTCTTACCGACTTCTGTTTCTTCTTTTTTCCGTGACTTTCGAGGGCCGGGTTCTCTTCGGGTCCGTCGTTCGGCTTCCTTTTGGTCGGCGCCCCAGGGTTCGCGGTCGACGTGGACGGCCGCGTTTCTTCGGCGTTGCTCGGCCCCTCCGGGGTCCAGGCGTCCGTTTGCGTGTACGCGGAGACCATCGGTCTCGTCGACGGACCTGGAATCGACGCGTCCGGCCTATCTACCGGGGTGTCCCATCTACCTGTCGGGGGCTGAGCTCCCGCTACACCCATAATAAATTCAATTTCCGCGCTCGCCTTCGCCAGAGTGGCCTGCCGTAGAGTGTCTAGATCTAATCTAGCCCACTTCACCGCCAAGGACAGCGCGTCTTGCCAGCGTGCAATTTTGAACCTGCCGAGTTCAATTTTAAGCGACGCCAAAGTTTCCGAATAATGTTCGAAGAGCGACTGTTGTGTCACGTACGCCCAATTCTTAGCATTGTACTTGGTCAATGTATTGATTTTCTCATTCGGATTGGAGGGCTTGACCCCTTCTACCAGTGATTTTTCCAGGAGTCGAATGCCCCATGGCGGGCGGTCGGCGTCCGCCACACTCTCAAGATGGTGTGACGTCCTGATGAACCTTGTCATCAGTCTGGCCAGAAATTTCAGATCCCCCGTCGCCAGTTGTTTACCCCGTCCCTCCATTCTCACCGCGAAGTTTTCCTGGATTTCAGAGAGCCAATAGGAATACAAACAGAAAGACAAAATTCACCGAGTCAATTTCCGAGGGTATTTCGAAATTGATAAAAAATTCAAGATTAATTATTCCGCACGAAAGCCGCACCACTCCGTCTCCTGAAAAAACCTTTTTTGTTAAAATCCAACGTATACCCACCCTTTCAAATATCAGCGAGCTACATTAGGTCAGACATCCAAGGAATTGGAAGAAAAAGAAGGAAAGAAGAGAGAGTATGGAAACGTTAGTGTTATTTCAATCAAAGGCCCGTATGGTAGACCCCCGAAGGGTTTCCGGATTCACCCCGTTAGGGTTGGTCCGAGTGGTGGGGGCAAATGACTCCTTTCTAATCGTGTCCAGTCCCTTGTTAGGAAACTGGAAAGGAGGGGTGAATTGAGTTTAGTTCACGGGGGTGGGATTAGGTGTCCAATTCTAAAGTGGACAAAGACCTTTTGTTGAGTTTAGTGGAAGAGAACAGGGAAGGGCCTACCGAGACCAAAATTTGGGCAAGACTCTTCGTTGGGGTTAGTCGAAAGGAAGGGTGGTTCCACAGGCCACCGAGGGGTTTCCACACGTACCTCGTTAAGTTTAGCTCACGGGGTCAAGTGCCCTATTCCAAATCGGATAGCGCCCTCTAGTTAAGTTTAGTGGAAGAGGATGGGGAAGGTTGTTCTACCGAGACCCAAAGAGGGCCCTAGCTCAGATTAAGTTTAGTTCAATTTATTTCCCTAGGACTTTTATGTTTAGTGGGGGGGAAGGGGGGGGGGGGGTTTGTTTGTTTACAATAAATCCAATTAAGTATATCAATTGCCCGGAGGTAGCCAAAAAGAGGGGGGCCGTCGCGAT